>NC_137891.1:139439592-139921212 GCF_963455335.1 Martes martes
TGAGTCATATTCCCCCAAACATTCTGTCACATAAAGCTGTCTCAGTGCAGTATAACTACACTTATAAATTTCCACGAATAATACGACAGACGTAAGGTGCTGAGGTGGAGGTAAGTGGAAGGTGTCTGTCTTTCTTAGGGTTCCTTGTAAAGATGTGTGTGCAAGTGGTTTGCTTGGGAGGTAATGTGAGGAAGTGCTGTTAGAGGCATGGGAAAGTGAGACAGGGGAAGGAAGGACGCTCATCAGGGGTACAGTAGGGAAACAGTGACAACTGTGGACGGCTGGTGCTCACCCTCTTTGGAGAGCTCTGGGGAGACAGCCTAGAACATACTTCAGAGTGACCCGCCCATTCATCTGTTAACCTAGCCTCTTCCGACTAATATAGATACAAAGAACAATAGTTGCTGCTTTTAAAATGCAAGTCAAGGGGTGCCTGGGTGACTCAGTGGGTTAAGCCTCTGCCTTCGGCTCAGGTCATGATCTCAGAGTCCTGGGATCCAGCCCCGCATCAGGCTCTCTGCTCAGCGGGGAGCCTGCTTCCTCCTCTCTCTCTGCCTGCCTGTCTGCCTACTTGTGATCTCTCTCTCTCTCTTTCTCTGTTAAATAATAAATAAAATCTTTAAAAAATAAATAAATAAAATGCAAGTCAACAGACTTCCACATGGGCTATGAAATACTTCTGAGGTTCTAGTTGTAAATGGCAACAGGCCTCCAGAGGCCGCCCAGGGTCAGCTGCTCCAAAATCCACTCTGCTTTCGCCATTAAATTGGGAAATAAGGGGGGCCAGTTGTCTTCTAAGAGCTCAAGGTTACCCCCTACCATGTGGTTTCCAGCAGTTTTACACTTGAGAATTAATTGGAAAGAAAACCTTTTCCCATAGGCAATTTTTGGGGCCCGTCTTAACCTATATGTCTGGATAATAGGCTCTTGGTCCCAAATCACAAAACATTCCTAAAAGCTTCCCCCCGCCCCAAGGCTATTTCCATTCCTTTCACTTTTATGCTTTTATTAATAATCTAAAATGCTCAAAGCAGGGAGCTGGACTAGACCACAGATAAAACGTTGGCCTATGGATCCCATCTGGATTAGCTGCCAACGTTTAATCAGTTACTGTTATTTGATTTGTTGCCTGTGGCTCCCCCACTGAACGAGTTGTCCACATTTGAAAAGCATGAGATTTTCACCACCAAAAAAAGAAAGTAAGAAATCCAAAATCTGGATTTCCTGCTTTTCTTGAAATATGGGCTCTTGCAGGGCCCAGACTGATCAGAAGCTGGGTAGCGACAGCGTGACTTTTTGACAATTCGTGCATTCCCTCGGTTGGCAGCACTCTCCACCCTGACCTCATTCCACTCAGTTCTGTGACTGGAACAGTCTTTGAAAAGAGCACATGCGTCCTTCTGAGAGGCCATTTAGGACACCGACATCACGGAGCGTACTGAACAAGTCACACGATTTCAGCCACGAAGGCTTTCACACCAGAGTCCGGGACAAACGTGGGACAGATGCAGAGTTACTTTTCTATGCCAGGATTTGAACGGACAAGCAATATCCTACTTACTCAATGGGAACCGCACCATGAAGATCAAGACTGGCTATAGCTTTGGGGGAAGAGACTTCTAACCAGTTAATCTCCGAAACTTGTTAGTAACCAACAAACACACAAAACCTTGCACCCTGAGAAGTCAGCATGGACCTGAGAAGAGCTTCAGCAACCTCACAGACGTTTCCTCTAGGGAGACAGTCACATGACAGAACACTCACCGAGCATTTACGGTGTGCTCAGCACTGTTCTAAGTGATTTGTGGGAGTTTTCATATTTAACACACACACAACTTAATGGGCAACTATTGTCCCTGCTTTACACATGAAAACACGGAGGCTTAGAGGGGTAGAGTAGTTTGGTCAAGGTCACCTGGACGGTAAGTTATGGAGTCAAGGTTTTGATACAGCTTAGTAGGATTGCAGAGGCCACACCTGCCCTCTCACCCCTGCCTCCAGCCTCATAACCTATCTTGTAGCTGTGCAGCCTGGCATAGTTTCTGAAATTATTTGGTGCTCTTAAATTCTCCAATGTATTGGGGAGCCTGGGTGGCTCAGTGGGTTAAAGCCTCTGCCTTCGGCTCAGGTCATGATCCCAGGGTCCTGGGATCGAGCCCCACATTGGGCTCTCTGCTCAGCAGGGAGCCTGCTTCCCCCCTCTCCCGGTCCCCACCTGCCTCTCTGCCTACTTGTGATCTCTGTCAAATAAATAAATAAAATCTTTAAAAAAAAATTCTCCAATATATTGATGAGACTCATTCTCAGGATGAGACTATGTGACTGATGTTCAATTCAGGGCTCAGGGAACAACATTGAGGTACAGTGATCAGAACCAACCTCTGTAACAAAAGTTAGCAGGGGAGTTTGGTGGAGTGAAATCCCAGCCCTGTACCTCCCAGCTCTGTGTCCTTAGGTCAGTCAGCCTCACTTCCTTCCTCTGAAAAACCAGGAAGGTAACATTTATCTCTCAATAGGGACTGAGGGATAAGTGAGGGATAAGTGAGGTAGCATACATGTGTACTTGGTTGGTGATGGGCAGACCAAGAATGCTACGTGTAACCCCTTGCACTGCCCCTCAATCGTTAAAAATGGTAATTTTGTTACTAAGAAAGATATTTGGTGGTATATATGTGGTTTCCTCTTGGACAAACTGCCTGATGGGGTTCTAGAACAGTTGTCCCTGAGTCTCAAACTGTTTTACCATGAATGTTTCCAGATGCCAGATGGGGCTCCTACCAACCTCCACAAGTAGATTTCCACGGGGGATGGCATGGCTGGCAAATATTACCCCTTAATCCCTTTATTGGAGGGACAACGCCTTGTCACGGCACATTGGACTTAACATGTGGGTGCAAGGAGCGAGATTAAAGAGATTAGACTGTTTCATAAAACCATAACATCACTCACTCCCTGAGCAATAGGCTCATGTCTGACTGGGGTTCAATTCTGTTCCTTTCATTTGCACTGGGAACATTCGGTGGTACATCTCCCAGTCTTCCTAGGCTCCAGGCTGTCTAAAGATTAAACACAGGGGTTTTCTTAATGCTATTAATTTGCCTAGAGTTGTTTTTCAATTTTTCTGAAGGCCCAACTCAGTAATTTCCTTTTTTTTTCTCTTGCGAGCAATGAGCAAGCTTAAAATGAACAGTAATCTGTTCCTTTGTCCTAAATCCACCTTCTACGGACAACCTGTGAAATTGTCATTTTATTTGTTCATTTATTTGTTTATTCTTAAAGTTTTTTTTTTTTTAAAGATTTTACTTATTTATTTTGAGAGGGAGAGAGCGAGAGAGCACAAACGGGGTGGGGGGCGGACAGAGAGGGAGAAGCAGACTCGAAGCAGACTCTCTGCTGAGCAGGGGACCCAACGTGGAACTCTCGATCCCAGGATCCCAGGATCATTACCTGAGCCAAAGGCAGGTGCTCAACTGACTGAGCTACCCAGGTGCCCCTAAAGATTTATTTATTTATTTAAGAGAGAGGGAGAGAGTATGAGTGGGAGGGCTAGAGAGCAAGGGAGAGAGAGAATCCCCAGCAGACTCTTTGCTGAGCACAGGGTCTAACACAAGTCTCGCTCTCACTACCCTGAGATCACGACCTGAGCTGAAACCGAGAGTCGGATGGATGCTTAATCGACTGTGCCATCCAGGCACCCATGAATCGGCCATTTTAGATGCAGAGAAAACCAAGTCTAACTGCTTTGCCTCTTAACCTCCCACTAGCCTGGTAGCATGCAGACTAGGACCTGGTCTCCTGGCTTCTTGGTCTAGCACTCTCTGCACTTCCCCCTCTACAAGTAAGAAGTGTTTTGATTCAGCTCTGCTGATGGAGAAACGGAGGCACAAACACTTTGCTTCTGAAAGTGAAAGCAAGAGATGGAGGTCTCATTACCTCCACCTGTAACGCCTCCAACCCCATGGTCTCTTTCCTGGGCTCGTGCATCTTCTCCAACCTTTCCCACTCATCTCTCCCCACGCGGAAGCCAGAGGAACACATTAAAACAGCAGTTAGCTGATGGCCCTCCTCAGTGCAAAACCCTGCGATGACTTCCCATTTTACCCGAGTGTGGAAACGCAAAACTTCTCGCAATGACTGACGGTAGGTACCTCCACGTTCTTCTCCCCACCCTCCACATACATTTTTGGGCCAGACGTGATGGAACGTGTCCCTTGGACAGCACGCATCCCCATCTCAAGGTCTGACTCACTGTTCCCTTTGCCCAAAACTCTTCCATATTTGCCTGGCTCGCTCCTTCGCCTCCCATGAGCTGTGCTCAGACGTCACCTCCGTGAGGCCTCCCCTGACCACCCGTATTAAAGGGCCAGACCCTTTGTCAGCACGACCCCGTTTTTTATTTCTCTCCACGGCACTTAACGCCATCTGTGTTAGTCTTCTCAGCCTGGCATAACAAAACACCACAGACAGGGCGGCTTAAATAACAGAAACTTCTTTTCTCACAGTTCTGGAGGTTATTAGTTTGTGATCTAGCTGCCAACAAATTCTGTTTCTGATGAGTCCCTCTGGCTGGCTTGTGGACAGTTGCCGTGTCCCTGTGTCCTCACAGGGCCTTTCCTCAGCACTGGTACTCAAAGGCAGGGGAAACTGCTTCTCCCCCCCCCCCCCCGCGTGCCACTCCCCCTGCTTGTGGGCTCTCTCTCTCTCTCTCTCTGACAAATAAAATAAAATCTTTAAAAAAAAAAACAATGTTTGCCACCTTAAGCTAAAAAGTTATGGGGTAAGTTTTTTATGCAACAGAACGCCAGTTCTCCAGTGTCTCTTCTTGTAAGGACACTAATCCTATCAGGTTAGAGTGCATGGTCCACTGACGATGTTATTTACCTTATGACTTCCTTAAAGTCTCCACCTCCAAATTTAGCCACACTGGTGGCTAGACAGTCAACCTATGAATTGGGGGGGGGGGGTAGGTGGGTGGGAGGGGTGGGTCACATGCATTTGGTCCATAATACCATGTGATACTCTATATTGATTCCTTTTTTTGTTTTTAGTCTATCTTCTTCCACCAGAATGAGGGCAGGGATTTTTTGTCTGCTCTGTTTACTGCCTACAATGGTGCCTGACACACAGTGGGAGATCCATAAATATTTGTTAAATGAGTGAATAAAATACCCAGCCCTTATGTGGTAGGCAGCCTCTAAAATGACTCCCCAGTTTCTGGTACATGGCTAAGCCAGGCCTGTCCTGATCCATCAGCTGGTCTTGGCTTGAAGAAAGTATGAAATAATGTTTGAGGACACCTAGGTGGTTCAGTCAGTTAAGGATCTACCTTCAGCTCAGGTCATGATCCCAGGGTCCTGGGATCAAGTCCCACATCAGGGTTCCTTGCTCAGCAGGGAACCTGCTTCTCCCTCTCTCTCTGCTTGCCACTCCCCCTGCTTGTGGGCTCTCTCTCTGACAAATAAAATAAAATCTTAAAAAAAAAATAATGTTTGCCACCTTAAGCTACAAAGTTATGTGATAAATTTTTATGCAACAATGCATAACTAATATACCTAACAACATAGGAATGATTATTCTGTCTTCAGAAACAGAAATCTGAACACTAAATTTGGTAATGATCATATGAAATTGGGGTTGTCCTCATAATCTGGGGCCATTCAATTGCTACCGGCCTAGACCATGACAATTCAGGTATTTTCTTTTTCTTGGGCTCTAAAGCCAGGGTTCAGTAAACTATGGCCCTGAGGCCAGCCCTCTGTTTTTGTAAATAAAGTTTTATTGGAACACGAACATGCTCGTTCATTTCCAGACTGCCTATAGTTGCTTTTAAAACTAAGTAGGGACGAGAGAACCCACATGGCTAGTTAGCCTCAAGTTTTCCTTTTTGGCCCTTTAAGAAAAAAATTGTTGACTCCAACTCTAAAGGGAACAATTGACAAGAGTTGTCTACCTTTAATGCTTTTGGAGGAATGCACCCTTTGTTCTCTCTCCATGAATTTTTAAAAGTCCAGTTAGAGAGTCTGGTTGCTCCCATCTACACAGGAGAAGCAGGATTGCTTAGTGGTTTAGTACCATGGCTTTTAATCTCTTTTGACCATGATCCACTATGAGAAACCAATTTTGTATCGAGAATGCCATATACATATCAAGAACACATATACATATATACATATGTATATAATTAGAACAAATGTATCACAAATCAGTACTTACTCTTTACGAAACATGTCCTCTATCATTTTCTATTTTACTTCATGTTATTATAAAGTGCTGGTTTTTCCCACTGAACTGAGCTTTCTAATAGGACTGCTCACTCTTGCTGTCTCTGGAATCTTGGGTTAGGGACCTGACTTGTCTGAGCCTCACTCTTGTCAGTGGGAATGGGGGGGTTCCGGGGGGGGCGGTTACAGGGCGGGGGGAGGATATACATGAAAAAGTCTGTGTAAGGGGCTGTGTGCTCAGCACGACAACAAAAGTCACAGATGCTTTCGGTCCAGTCGCATATCAAATTAGTTTTTGGTCCTTTGGCAGGGCTGAAAGAGACCCTCAAAAGAAGCTCTGAGTAGAGGGCTGACAAAGTCTTCGGAAGCATTTTTCCTTCCCTGAGGTTCAGATAGGAGTGTGTCGGCAACCCAAAGGGCTGTGTATCAACTGGCTTGGAATGCCCGCAGGCCTCTAAACAGCTTCTTTTTGCCAAATGGGCTTAAGGAACCTCCCTTCCTTTTACTCAATCCCACAGCTATGATATTTGCCAATCGTCCAATTCTGAGGGAAGGTGAATGTTTAACTCAAAAACCATACTTAGACTACCCCGGGTAGATCAATGCTTCTCTCCCACCCACCCTCCTTTGGAAAGGAAAATTTGGTCTTAAAATAGGAAAATCCAGAGGCTTTCACGTTTTTCTCTCCAGTAGCTTCGACCTCTCTCTCTCTCTCTGTGCCTCAGACTGCTGCCTTAAAGTCCATTTCTTTTTTTTTTTTTTTAAAGATTTTCTTTATGTGGCAGACAGAGATCACAAGTAGGCAGAGAGGCAGGCAGAGAGAGAGGGAAGCAGGCTCTCTGCTGAGCAGAGAGCCCGATGCGGGGCTCCATCCCAGGACCCCAGGATCATGACCTGAGCCAAAGGCAGAGGCTCAACCCACTGAGCCACCCAGGCACCCCTTAAAGTCCACTTCTGTCAAGAAAGGTGTAGTGGCACTTTTTAGGGGCAGGTAAGCCTGGATAAAAAGGAATTATGTTCAAAACTGGCCTTGGCCCATTGCTGCCTTTTGTCCTAGTCCTTTAAAGGCACCCAAGGTCTTGATTTCAAGTCCCCAGGGGCTCTCTGAGAATGTTTGTTGCACACCAGTTTTCACTCTCAATTACAGGGACCACAACCCCCCACCCAGAGTTGAAAGACAAAGAGAGAAGAAACTCAATCAGCTATAGCTCATTTGCTGCCTCACTCACTTGCCACCCCTCCCCTCACAGTCACACCAACTTTGGGGTCTCTGGAGCTGGTCCCACAGTTGGGGATCTCTTTCTCAGAAACAACTCAACGGTCAGACAGCCCCGCTCATCTTGGTGACTTCTTACTCAATTCCCCAAATCTGCTCCAAGTGTCATCCCAATAAATCATCTCATTACCGCCAATGCTAGTCTAGAGACCGAAAATGTTTTCTAGAAAGTGAGTTGTTTCTGAAGCACTTCCAAACTCTGGCTGTGGGAACCTGAAAAAGCAGGAAGGGAGTTGGACACCTGCTCTTGTGGACCATTGCTTGCATCTGGACACCTTCCTTCTTTCCCCGCTACCTGGTGGGACAGTTAAAGAATCCTACATTTGTAAGGCTGGGGAAGGAGCTTGGTTTTCCTCCTCTTAATCTCCAGCCCTCTTCCTGGTATAGGAGAAGGAACAGTGATGTTTTGCTGTCTGTTCCTAGCTGCTCCCTTGGGTTTCTTGATGCCATGGGAACTTGTCTCTCTTCCCAGAGAGAAATGATTCATCGTGTACAGATTCTTGTGTGGCCTTGCTGGGTACTGGGGCATCATTAAGTTGATTCAGGGCTCGTAAGGAATGGACTTGTACATGATACAGAATAGGGCTTCTTTATCAGCCACTGAATGACCGTGACTGGCCCACAGGTATCCATGTTCTCATATTGTAAAATGATTTAGACTAGATTAGGCAGGACTACTCTGGTAACTCAAATTACTTGACAATGGCTGCTAGGGGCCTTATGTAGAAAGTATCTGTTAGGCCACATTTAGGGTCAATAATTGATTAGTGATGTCTGCCATGGATGGAGGATAAAGGGAAGCTATACCATCCATCGCATATCCCTAAACTCAGTGCTCCACCAATTATTCCTAATTCTAGATTTCTTTGATCCTATACTCTTGTATGACTGCTATTGAGATCTCTCTCAATTTAATCCCACTGTTTTGTGTATCTGTTTTGTGCCAATGGGAGTGGAGCAAAAGAACAGAAAAAGACTGATCCTCCAAACTGATGCTGCCTTTTGAATAATGAAGACCTAGAATTCTGGTCTACTGCTGCTCTTTGAACCAAGGGATCTTAATCATCTACAGAAACTGGAAAAGATTCTCTTGTTAAAGCATAACCCTTGTTTTCCTTGTCCTAAAAATAAGGAATAAATAAAGAAAAATGAAAGAAAAAAATAAGGCTTATCTCTTTTTTAGCTCACCAGGTCATTATGGACAAAATTCTGATGTAAAGAATGGCCTTGAATATTCTTTAATTAAAAATTAAATTAAAAAGCAATTTAAGGATTCTCCTTTGAAATGAGGACAATGGATAAACCAACATTAAAGAAAGTAATAAAATATATTTCTGTATCTTGTCAAAAAAATGAAAACAACAATACCATAGACCGTGGAAACTTTTTGGTTTCAATGACATATGCGTCTGGAAAGTAGTTCAGAGAAATAAATAAATAGAAATAAATAGAAATAGAAATAAAATAAAATAAAATAAAATAAACACTCATCGACCAAAAATCGTAGAAAAAAGGATGCATATCCGTTCAACTGAGAGTTACATACCATACATGCCATGCACGAATTACAAATTTTCAAAAATTTAGAGTATGAAAAGATAAGCCCCATAATAACTATTCAGAATAAAACTTCATCTTGTTTTGGTGATTTGAAAATACTCCAAGAATTTGCCATGCTGCTATTGTACCTTTTATTTTATTTTTTTAAAGATTTTATTTATTCGTGAGAAACGGAGAGAGGCAGAGAGAGAGAGAGAGAGAGAGCATGAGCCGGGGGTGGGGGAAGAGGAGGGGCTGAGGGAGAGGGAGAAGCAGGCTCCTGCTCAGCAGAGCTCTGTCCCAAGACCCCAAGATCATGACCCAAGGCGAGGGCTGACGCTTAATGGAGTGAGCCACCCAGGTGTCCCTCTTGTACCTTCTATTAATAGAATGTTTACATTTTCAATTCAGTTTTCTTCTGGGACTGTCCTATCATAGAGATTTAGAAGTGTATCACACCCAAACCATAAGTGCAGACTACATTGCCTCATGTGGACAAAAGATTTTCTTCCTTTCCCTTCACTAAAAAATGACCCATTAAGCACGAGTATTCTCCAGGTGTATAAGATAGGACTGGAGCAGAGTAAGGTTTCCAGGGCCGAAAGATGAAGACTTCCCTGATGGCATCTTAATCATCACATAATTCTCAGCTGCCTTATTGACATCTTCTGTCCAGATCTTTCTCCGAGCTCCAGAACCTCACATCCACAGCACAATGATTTAACATAATTTACTCATTTATGAGCCTGGCACGTGCCAGAAATTAGGGGTGCTGAGATAGATAAGATAATGACTGAGATGGACATACAGTTAGATAATTAAACTTGGTATGAAATAGGTAATTAAACACGCAGTGTGGTAGGGAGCACAGAGGAGTGGTACCCAATCTGTGTAGACTCCAATTACAACAAATACGTCTCAACTTGACCTCATTAAATCTGTCCCCACCCAAACTCCTACTACAAGAAACTCATAGCAGATGATATGCAAACTATGGGGGCCTGACATGACTTGTTTCAAGGCAACCTATGTTATGAAGTCCCCGCAGAGCCCTCCCAAAGACAGGAAAGCCCTAGAATGAAACTCAGAAAAACTCTAATTTTTGTTCTGATTCTACCTTTGTATAACCTTGGGACATGTCACTTTACCTCTTTGTTCGGTAAAAGGAGCACTTGGAAGGAAAAAATGGGGGATCGTCCCTTTACAAAATAAGAGTCTCTGAGACAGATACTGGTCATATTGAGCACTATTTAGAGAGGGGAGCTTGACCAGCAGACATCTGGCAGGGGCGCCTGGGTGGTTCAGTAGGTTAAGCATCTGCCTTTGTTGCAGGTCATGATCTCAGGGTGCTGGGATGGAGCCCCAGTCGGGTTCCCTGCTCAGTGGGGAATCTGCTTCTCTATCTCCCCCTACTCACTTCCTGCTCATGCTTTCTCTCGCGCGCGTGCTCTCTCTCTCAAATAAATAAATAAAGTCTTAGGGAAAAAAAAAAGAGAGAGAGACATCTGGCAGCCAGTCCCCAGGGTTTTGTGAGACACTGGCATTTACTACTCCAGTGGTTTGCAACTTAGGCTGTACATTAAAATCAACTGGGCAGTGTTTGAAGCTATACGCATGCTCAGGGGAAAACCAGCACAGTGAAATCAAATTCTCATGTGCTCTGGCCTGATGCACGTGAACGCCGACTACCTGACCGCTGATTTCGTGTTCACCAAGCCATCATCCCCGATTAATATATGGCTTTCCACACAGATTCAACAGGGAGAAAAATGTGCTAGTTAAAATGACTATTTCTGGTCCGGTGACATTTATAAATCTCTGTGAATTCATGAATTGGCCTTCTCTTTCCCCTACCTCCATCCTATGAATGGAGGCAATGTGAATCAGCTCCTGAGAGCTTGGCCTGCTGTCAGTATGGGGACACATCACGTGTCTAAGCTGGTGAGGCTGGGGCCAGGGGCTGGTCCTTGGAGATCTTACAGCTAATGAATGCCAAACATCCAGGCCCCTCAGGAGGTGCGCTGCTACCTGTTCCCACGAGAAAAGTGCGTGCCCGTGAATTGCTTTGTGTGTGGGCAAAGCTAGTGAATGTGCATTGCCCTTCCCATACCTTAAGGCAGGATTTCCTGCTTTATTCTTCTTGTTCTTATAGTAATAATCTTTTATTTTAAAAAAAGGGTAGACATGTTCTATTTAATCTGTAAGATTCTTCCCTAGCAATCATCATCTATGATTGGCTTTAGTATTTCTAGTATTTTATTTTATTTATTTATTTTTTAAAGATTCCACCCATTTATTTGACAGACAGAGATCACAAGTAGGCAGAGAGGCAGGCAGAGAGAAAGGAGGAAGCAGGCTCCCCGCTGAGCAGAGAGCCTGATGCGGGGCTCAATCCCAGGACCCTGGGACCATGACCTGAGCTGAAGGCAGAGGCTTTAACCCACTGAGCCACCCAGGTGCCCCTATTTCTAGTATTTTAGAAACAGAACTCTTACTCCTATAAAGAGTGATTTTCTCCAGAATTTTCCTATGTCATTTTACAGTGTTTTCTAGCAAACATTGTATTTAAAAAAAAAAAAAAAAGGAGAGAAATACCTACTTGTTCTCAACCTGGCCACCCACTTTCCTATCTAGTCAAAATAGAGCTCATTAAATGCACTTGTATCTTTTTAAAGGCATGATTCACATAAGTCTCAAGGACAGATGTATCTGGGGAAATGATGTCCCAAGATAAAATTCAAATTTCTCCTTATTCTCAGAATTCGTTGTTGTCCCTGAGTAGCCAGACCCTGAGCAGGTTTTTCCTTCCAGATGATAAAGTTATCTTTTTTTTTTTTAAAGATTTTATTTATTTATTTGACAGATGGAGATCACAAGCAGGCAGAGAGGCAGGTAGAGAGAGAGGAGGCTCCCCGCCGAGCAGAGCCTGCCGTGGGGCTCGATCCCAGGACCCTGAGATCATGACCTGAGCCCAAGGCAGAGGCTTTAACCCACTGAGCCACCCAGGTGCCCCATAAAGTTATCTTTTTCTTAAATTATGATAAAATATACCCAAAATTTACCTTTTAAACCACCTTTCAATATTCTATTCAGTGGCATTAAGGACCTTCACAGTGCTGTGCCACCATCACCAATGTCCATCTCCAAATTTTTCCATCTTCCCAAACGGAAACTCTGTATCCATTAACGATCACCTCCCATCCCGTCTCCCCCTAGCCCCAGGCAGCCACTACTCTCCTTTCTGTCTCCATGAATTTGACTCATCTGGGTACCTCATAAAAGTGGAATGATAACATTTGTCCTTTTGTGACTAGTTTATTTCACTTAGCATAATGCCTTCCAGGTTCATCCATGTTGTAGCATGTGTCAGAATCTCTTTCTTTTCCGGGGCTGAATAAATTCAGTGTGTGTGTGAGTGTGTATCACATTTTGTTTATCTACCTATCCATCTATGGACCTTTGGGTTATTTCCACCCAATTTGATTATTGTGAATAATGCTCTTATGAGCATTGGTATAAAAAAAATCTGTTTAGGTCCCTGCTCTCAACACTTTTGATATATACCCAGAAGTTGAATTGCTGGGTCATATAGTAAGTCTGTGTTTTGTTTTGTTTTGTTTTTTTAGGAACTGTCATACTGTTCTCCACAGTGGCTGTGCCATTTTACATTCCCACCAGCCAGACACAAGGGGTCTGGTTTTTCCTTATGCTAACATTTCTTAGTTTCTATTTGTTGCTGTTGTTACCAGTCATTCTAATGGGTATGAAGTGCTATGTGATTACTTTTTTTAAGAATTCATTTATTTAGTTGACAAAATGAGAGAGAGAGAGAGAGAGAGAGAGCACAAGCAGGCGGAGTGGGGGAGGGAGAAGCAGGCTGTGGGACTTGATGCAGGACTCAATCCCAGAACCCTGGGATCACGACCCGACCCGAGCTGAAGGCAGACACTTAACCAACCCAAGCACCCCTGTCATTGTGGTTTTGATTTGCATTTCCCTAATAATTGGTGCTATTGAACCTTTTTTCATAAGCTTATTAGCTAGTTGCATATCTTCTTTGAAGAAATGTTTATTCAAGTCCTTTGCCCATTTTTAAATCAGGTTATTTGCTTTCTATTGTTGAAATGTAGGGTTTTTAAAAATATATTCTGGATATTAACCCTTTATCTGGATACTAATCCTTTATTGCTTTGCAAACATCTTCTCCCATTCTTGTGGGTTTTCTATTTACTGTGTTGATAGTGTTCTTTGATGCACAATAGTTTTTTTTATTTTGATGAAGTCTAATTTATCTATTTTTTTCTTTTGTTGCCTGTGCTTTTGGTGTCATAGCCAAGAAATCAGAACCAAATCCAATGCCGTGAAGATTTTCTCATATGTTTTCTTCTAAGAATTTTATAGTTTTAGCTTTTATATTTAGATCTTGAATCCACCTTGAGCTAATTTTTGTATGTGGCACAAGGTATGGGGCCAACTTCATTCTTTTGCAAGTGGATATCCTGTTTTCCCAACACCATTTGGGAAAGACTGTCCTTTCTCCATTAAATGGTCTCAGTACCCTTGTTGAAAATCATTTGATCATACACACAAGGATGTTTTTCGGAGCTCTCTATTCTATTCCATTGATTTCTATGCTGCCTTTATGCCAGTATCATGCTGTTTTCAATCACTGTAGCTTTGTAGTAAGAATTTGAAATCAGAAAGTGTGAGACCTCTAACATTTTTGTTTTTTGTTTTTTTAAGATTGTTTTGGCTATCTAGAGTCCCTTGAGATTCTATATGAATTTTAGGATGGATTTTTCTATTTTTGCAAGAAATGCTATTGAGATTTTGGCAGGGATTTCATTAGATGTATAGATTGCTTTGGGTAGTAGAGGCATCTTAGTAATACTGTCTTTCAATCCATGAGCAAGGATGTCTTTCCAATTATTGGTGTCTTCTTTAATTTCTTTTAGTAATGTTTTTCAACTTTCAGTGTGTAAGTCTTTCTCTTTCTTGCTATAGTTTATCCCTAATTATTTTATTCCTAAAATATCTGCCTTGATTGGGCCAAGGGAGCAGCCCCAGAGTTGGAATGGAAGAGAGCAGCTAGCATGATGCAAACCAGGGAGGTCAGCAGGAGGAATAACTATAAGCACTAGATGTAGAAGTTTTTACGTGAACTACTTGTTCCCGGAAAAGTCACTGGGTTTGGACTAAAATGCTCCTGATATGATACATGACAGTAGCTGTCAGCCTATGCATTAATATTTGTTGTTCCTGATGATAGAGAATGAGATTGACAATTGATCTTGGAGAGGTTGCTAGATGGTTCTTTAACTGCAAGCTTTTATTTGATATTTATTACAAGAGATGTCCATGACTGTTAGCTGAGATCTACCCTGGAAGCCAGCCTTTACTCCTACTAGAGAGGAGTGAGATCACACAGGTTTTTCATGTCTGGATACCTTAGTGGCTTTAAATATATATATATATATTTTTTTCTATAAGACAGCAAACTTTTCAGGGATGCCCGATTAGTTTTGCAGAGGGAAGAATCCACCGTTACCACCATTTCATGACTTGTACTTAATATGCCCTCTTGTAGCACAAGCTTTCCTGCCACACATCACGGATCAAAATATGAATTAGGAGCCCCCAGCTGAACATCGGAGTGTGTAACTGTGTTACAGTCCATTTCCAACCTGTGGGCCCAATCTCCAAGGAGGCAACTGAAAAATGTTCTTATGGATTTCAATATAATATAGTGTTGATTTTTTTCCCTCTTAGAGCTGACAGCAGCTAACGATTACACTGCAACCTCAAAGGAAGCGAGCAGTAAGAAACAGGCAGACAGCTCCCCAGCAGGTATCTGACAGGACTCGGAACTACTGATTTATTTTCATCGTGATGGTGATAGAGTGGGAGGAGGGGAGAAAGCTGTCATTACGTTTAGATTCAAAGGAGACCTTGAGAACCAGAGTGCTCAGAGGTAGCTTTAAATCTGACTTATGTCTATCGCTGTATTCCTAGGCAACACTGTTACTGTTACTCGTATTATAAATAACACCAGTGAAAGGTTAATAAATACTGGATTGCCAGCTCACCTGGCAAATATGTCAGTTTCATTTGGTCTTATCTGCATAATGAAAACTGTAAAATGATTAACTCACATGACACCTTTTCTGTTCCCGCTGATAAAAAATGGTGTTTTTACCATACTGACTGTATTTTAAGGAGTAAGTAATGATGGACGGACTGATTAAGGCTCAATACTGGCTCCTGTAGCATCCACTCTTAAAAAATGACAGCGACTTGTGTATGTGTATGTGTCTTCCCTGGAAGGTTGCAAGTTTCTTGAGTTTTGGACCCCTTTTTCACTCATCTGTGTATGACAGAATAAGCACTAAATAAACTTATTCAACGGGTTTGGTTTTTGTTTTTTTTTTTTTTTGGCCCTCTATCTACCAATGTGAAGATAGAGATGAATAAGACAGATCTTTAACCTGCAGAAGCTCTGAGTTAGCATGGGAGGCATTATCTAGAGTAGCTACCAACAATAGAAATACAGTTCACATCATAAATGCCATAACTGAGAGCTGGTGTTGATGAATTCAAGTAGGATACACAGTAAGGTTAATGCATTTTAGTTTCCAATTCTTTGTGTTTGGAGGTGAAGGTGATGGCTAGAGGTCAGATCTGTGTCTTCTACTGGCAAACCAAATTAGAAACCTCATTGTGTCCTTACGCTCCCTGAAATAAGCTCAGAAAGAAAGGCCAACAGAACAGCTCAGCTTTACAGGCTGTGGGAAACATTGGGGGCAGTCTTGTCCTGAGCTCTCAGATCTTCCCACACTTGGTTGAAGACTGTTAAGAGAGAGATGCCTGGCTCTCCGGGCTTGCTTTGAAAAGTTTTGCTCTGTGCTCTTCTGCCAGCTTGCTAGGTAAAGATGTCTCCTGCTAAAAATAGGAGCAGGAAGACAAGGTTCAAAAGCAGGAGGCAGAAAAGGGCTGAAGGAGATGTCCCTCTTAAAGGAGCTGAGGGACAGAAGGAAGGGGAGGGCCTGAGGGAGGAAGAAAGGCAATTCCCTTTTGTTTCTGGGTAGGAATTTCCATGTGCTCTTACCTCATGGAATCACCTCAACAGCATTGCTAGGTATATATTATTACTTCTATTTCATGTAGCTAATCATTCCTCATTCAATACATATTTATCCTCTCTCCTGTGCAGCACTGTGGGAGGCCAGCACTGTGCTCAAGGCCACTTCCTCCATTGGCTTTCCATGGGAGATGGGTTGGATCGCATCCTCCTCGAGTCCAGCTAGAGGGCCACCACCAAGCAGGGAAAGGTGTCGCTGAGAATGCATTCACTTGCGTCTCAGAGGCAGATTGCAAGGGGCAAGCTCAGGTTCCCTGGAGTGAAGAATTTCTCTCCTGCTTGTGAAATTGCTCTGATTGCCATCACCAAGCAGATTTACAACCTACTGAGGCCTGGCTCTTGAATAGCCGTGGAGAGGCAAATGAAAAGGAACGGAAGCTAAGCAGATTCTATGAGGTTTTATGATTTCATTTTCATTTCAAAGTTTTGTTAGGGGTTGAGTCAAGGAGAGGGGCAGGAGGCCCCAGGAAACTACCTTCCTCCCTCCTCCAGCATGCAGGAAGTTAGAGGAGAGAGGCCTGGACCCCAGAGAGCTACGAGGGGTTCCCTTAGCATTTTCTTTTGGAAACTGAATTAAAAAGATAAAATGAAACACAGATCAACGCAACAGATCTTTCTAGAACAATGTACTGTATTAGGTATTGGAAAGGAGTGGACACAGGGATAACAAGGGTGGTTGCAAAGGAATTCATATGAGTTTAGACCTGTAGGTCAATATGCTAGTGGTTAAGAGTCTGTGATGAGGGGCGCCTGGGTGGCTCAGTGGGTTAAAGCCGCTGCCTTCGGCTCAGGTCATGATCCCAGTGTCCTGGGATCGAGCCCCACATCGGGCTCTCTGCTCAGCAGGGAGCCTGCTTCCTCCCTTCTCTCTCTGCCTGCCTCTCTGCCTACTTGTGATCTGTCTGTCAAATAAATAAATAAAATCTTTAAAAAAAAAAAAGAGAGTCTGTGATGAGGGGCGCCTGGGTGGCTCAGTGGGTTAAGCCTCTGCCTTCAGCTCGGGTCGTGGTCTCAGGGTCCTGGGATCGAGTCCCGCATTGGGCTCTCTGCTCAGCAGGGAGCCTGCTTCCTCCTCTGTCTCTGCCTGCCTCTCTGCCTACTTGTGATCTCTCTCTGTCAAATAAATAAGTAAAATCTTAAAAAAAAAAAAAAAAGACAAGAGTCTCCACTGAAACTTGAAACAGATTGAGCTGCGAGTTCTAGTTCTGATACTTACTAGAAAAGTTTGGGTGAATCACTTCACTACTCTGAACCTGTATCACATGGCAGTGGGACCAATCATATGTGTCACAGAAGATGCTGTATATTTCACTGGAAAACGCCTCCTACGTGGGTCATTATACCCACACTTAAAGCTCTCTAACATTCTTCCATCATACTTGGGATAAAAAGGTGTGAAAAAGTCCAACAAGGCCTTGGCCCTTCCAACTAGTATAGACTACACCCATTCTCAATAGCCTTCCCACCACACCTGACTCTCTCTTCATGGAACCATCATGACTTATCATTGCACAGATGCTGGCTTCTAGTCTTACTTCCTGTTTGCCTCCACAACAAAAATGCAATCTCTAGGAGCACAGGGACTGCTTCTAATTTTGTTCTTTAATCCCCTAGATGCTCACAGTTGCCAAGATCTTGGGTACTCAGTAGATATTTTTTGAATGAACAAATGAATGAACGATGGATGAATGAAAAGTGTCTGGCCCACAGCAAGCAGTCATCAGATGGTAGCTCTTATTCTTGTCATTAGTAGCAGTGAGTTTTTATACTTCTTGGGGAGAGAGACCCCCTACACATGAAAGCACTGGAGTGCTGGATAGCTTTACAGTTTAAAATATGCTGGTGATGAGGCCTCTCTCCGTTAGTCTCAGACTAATCTTAAGAGATAAGCAGTCCAGGTGTCCTAACCCAACTGTACCAACACGAAAACTGAACTAGAGTAAAGGAAAATTCTCTGCTTCAAAGTCCCACAGTCAGCTAAGGAAGATCAAAGTGCAGATGTTCAACATTCCTGCTTGTGTAGTAGAAAGGCGAGAAAGCTCCAGGCCCAAGCTGAATGGCAGAGAAGCCTCCAGCACAATGCCAGGCAAAGCAAGAACTCGGCCCTTCTTCTGAATCTGGGAGAAAAGGAGAGGAGTGGAGTTCATGATGACTTAAGGAAATAGCCTTCCAGCCACCTTCTTTCCCAGCTCTGTAAAATTGTGGGGGCGGGGGGCGGGGGAGAAAAAAGAAGAAAAGTTTTCAGAAAAAAATAAAGCTTTGTTCCAATACAGTCTCTGCTCAGCAAAGGCCTGGAGGGAGACACACTCACGTTGTTCACAGAGTGAGTGGGTCAGCAGAAGTGAGTGAGAGAGAGTCTTCCTGAGATGGGATTGGAGTCGTGAGGCAAAGCCACCTGGCCCGCACCCCCAGATCTCCCCCGTCCACGGCTCTGACCGCTTACGGTCCCTCCCACCCTTTTGAATGCACCATCGTGGAGTGTCTGTATGCTTTTGCTATGACTGCTCTAGCAAATTACCACAAACTTGGTGACGTACAACAACACACCATTGTATTCTCTGGAGGGCAGAGGTCCAAAATCAGTTTCACTGGGCTGAGACCAAGGTGCCAGGAGGCCCACACTCCCTCTGGAGGCTCTAGGAGAGAACCTTTTTCTCGCCTCTTCCAGCTTCAACTGGCCGCTGACAGTCCTTGGCAGGGACCCCCATCACCCCAGTCTCTGCCTCCGTGATCACATTACCTTCTCCTTTTGTGTCGTCAGATGTCCCTCTGCCCCTCTCTTATAAAGATGCTTGACTACATTTAGAGCCTACCTGTATAACCCTGGATAATCTTCCCATCTCAAGATCCTTAATTAATTCCCATCTGCAGAGTCCCAATTACTATATAAGGTAGTATGGTTAAGGAATGTAAGTTTCCAGGAATTTGGGCCGTTTGAGTGCTGAAGGGCATTATTTAGCCTGCCACTAAGAAGGGTGGTTAAGAATCAGGATTCAGATGATCTATATCAAATCCTGGCTTTGTTCTTATCAGCCCTAGAACCAGAGACAAGTCACTTTCTATTCTGTGACCTTGTTTCCTCATCTGTGAAATAAAAGCATGAATGGGAATAATCCCTATCTCATAGAATTGTTGAGTGGGTTAAAGATCAAAGCAAATGAAGTACATCTTAATACTCAGTAAATGTTAACTATTGTTCCTTGAACTGAGTAAATGTTTAACTTTCCTTTTTTTTGTTTTCTTATTTTTCATTCCCTTAGTAATAAAAGTCCTTCTTCAACAGACTTTAATGCAAAACCCAATATATAAAGCAGATCAAGGGTGGGCTGCCCTGGTTGAGGAGGTAAGAAGAGAGGAGCCGGTCTTGTCACCCCCAAGGCCTCAGCCACTGCCAAGTCACTGGGGAGAATCTTAGGGGTCTTTTCATAGGACACAGACAAAAAAAAAAAACAAAACGCATATAGTTAGACAATCTGTCCAAATCAATTCATTCAACTGAAATCTGTTTATGGCTGTGTGTCAGGCCTGGGGTATGGAAGTTAAAAACATGAGCTCCATCAGATTGCCCAAGAAACATCCTGGTTCTGCTCCTGGTTGTGTGGCTTTGCACAAATTATTCTGTGCCTTGGATTTCCTCTTCTATAAAATGGTAATGATAATAATGTCTGACTCACACAGAATTTTTATAAGGAGTAAATGAGCTTACATTTGCAAAGTCCTTAGGATAAGGTCTGACACATGCTACATGGTAGCTATTTTTGTTATGTGCTAGAGGTACAAAGAGCAGCAGGCCCCATCTGTGCCCTAGGGGCCCTAATAGAGAGCTAGGGATGGCAGACAAGGGGCCCTGACCCAAGGCCAGGTTTTTGTGTGTGGGGGGACAGGAGGCATTGGGCAAGGGAAAGGAAGTCTGAGTCACACTGAAGAAGAGGTGTGGAGCCACAGAACCCAGTTGGCTTTGAAAGAAGGGTAGCTCTGTGGCAAGGGAATGTTCTGGGTCATGGAATCAGGGAAAGGTTGGTAGACAAAATCAGTCAGTGGGCAGATGAAGCTGGATGTAGGATGCAAGGGGTGCTGTGAGAAGAGATGAAACCAGAAGAGGTGGAGACCAGGGGCCTTGGGTGATCCAGGGAAGAGTTTCCATCTCATTATGGAGGTCATATGGAGTCATGAAAGGAACTGTAAGCTAAGGGAAGATCCCTTACTTCTCTTCACCTCCCCTTCCCTTGAAGACCAATGTCCTTGGGTTTCCCTGGAGGGCTGAGAGCTCTGTGTGGCCCTCACTGCCTCTGGGGTGGCTTACGGCTGTAAACAGGCTCAGTAGGGGTCATTGCCAGGGACTGAATCCTGTCCTCTTGAGGCTTATCTGAGAGATACTGACACGGGATTCTGGGCTACCCCATGCAGGCCACACTCTCGTTGAGCTGCTAATGAGCTGTGGGCACAAAGGCAGCAGTGCTCTGGCTCAGGAGAACCAGCCTACTATATGCAACTTAGGGATGAAAACTGTG
This sequence comes from Martes martes, assembly GCF_963455335.1. NCBI lineage: Eukaryota > Metazoa > Chordata > Mammalia > Carnivora > Mustelidae > Martes > Martes martes. The sequence continues at coordinate 139,460,278 of NC_137891.1, forward strand.
ACCCTCACACAAAGAAATATGACTCTCTTTGGTTCATCAAATACAACTCAGTAGTCCACAGCTTATTCGAGCTGTAGAACCCCACAGCTGGAAAAGCCTTTGAGTTAGGTGAGTTTTAAACTGGTTCCCCAGAATTTTAGGGTTCCATAGACATAGATCTGGAACTGTTTTGATCTAAGAGAGAGACTATGCAGTGGGGCCCGAGTCCACAACCTCTCTTTAACCAGTGCTTTGTTTTATTTACTGAAGTTCTTTGCAGAATTTTGTTAGAAATATGAATTTTAGGTTAAAACTAAAAATTGGATGGGGTGTCTGAGTGGCTCAGTTGGTTTTGAGCACCTGATACTTGATTTCAGTTCATGTCTTGATCTTGGGGTCCTGGGATTGAGGCCCACATTGGGTTCCATGCTGGGTGTGGAGACTGCTTGGGATTCTCTCTCTCCCTCTCCTTCTGTCCCTCTCCCCAACCTGCTGGCACATGGGCACATGCCCTATCTCAAATGATAATAATAATAATAAAACTAAAAATTGGAAATCACTTTCTTAGCCAAACTTCTCATATGACAGAAGGGAAAACTGAGGTTAAAACTGGAGAAAGTTCAAAGTCATAGGACAGTTGTAGAAAATGCTAGAATTAAGGAGCTGGCTTTTCATGACATCATACTGTTGTAAATCTAGAAAAGTCATCTTAAAACAGATAGACACATTGGCACTGGATTCCTTCTCACTTCCCTGCCATGGGTCCTCTCTTTTTCTGGGGTTGGTCCCTCTGCTTCCTCTCCTTCCCTATCTCTTCTATCATGTTTTATCTCTTCTCCCACCATGAAATTAATTTCTTTTAGATTTTTTTTGGTCAGGTAGAACTGGGGGGGGGCTCCCATACTCCCCTATTTCGGTCTCCTTATCATCCCAAGTTCCCCTTTCATTTCTGGGGTCTTTATAAATATACTTATATGGACAGAATTAAGAAAAATTAAATTGATTTCCCCTTTCTCTCACTTTCCCCATTTTATCTCCCCAAACCCCAAAGAGTTAAAACTTGGATTTCCCTCAATACTTGTATATTGTTTGTTTGAGTTTCCTGCAGCAGAAACAGATAGTATTTAATTGCACGTAGAGATGTTTGCTGGGTATATTCACTGTAAATTTTATTTCATCTAATTTTTTTTTGTTTTCTTTGGGAGATTATTTAGGAGGGTGGTAGATTTTGTTTTTAAACATTAAAGAAGAATCTGTCAAAAAAAAAAAAAAAAAAAGGAAGGGCTGAAGGTAGCCCGATACATAGACTACATTATCCATTCAATTTGGAATTCTGTTTTATTTCTGAGGAGAAAGGTGGGACAATCAACTACTTCCCCTGAATGTTCTCTGGAAATTTCCAAGGACGGGAAGATGTGTTAAACTTTATTTTTTTTCCCCATGGTGGGTAATTAGTCTGGGCTCTTGAAAGCGTGCATAGTGGCCTACTTTGGAGAAGCAGCTAAAAGCAGCTCTACCTCAAATCTATTCCCTGACATTCACACACACACACACACACACACACACACACCCACCACCACCACCACCACCACCACTGCCGCCACCAGCAGCATGGCCAGGGGGTGTCCTATGTTCTTCACAGCTGCCCTCCCTGTGGGGAACTTTGTTCATCATCGGCTCCGGGATGAGGGAACTAGGTCACCAGCTTCTCCCTGTGAGCAGGAAGGTGAGAGCTGCACACCCATTGGCCTGGGGCTGCTGCAGAGCAGAGACGAGGCCCAGCCACGTTCTCTTTCACAGACTTTCATCTCAGGACCCAAAATGCTTTGGTTTAGAACCGTGGACAAAAGCCTTCACATTTCATATTTCTCTCCCTGTCGCTGTCACCCACCCCTCCTCCTTTCCCTTTTTATTTATTAAAGGTTTTTCTGACAAGTAAATGGAACACCACAGCCTTCCAAGTTCCTATCTATCTTCAGGGCCTCATTTTCTCCCTTCCAGAGGGAAGGACTGAGTCACAAAGAAAGTCGCCACTGTGCATGCAAACAGAGCTCAGCAGATAGGGGCAGCCAGGAGGTGAGGTAAAATAGACCGCTTGCACATGCCCCACCCTGCCCCGACACTACTAAATACAACCACAGCCACCCATATATTCATATCCCACAAACCGTGCCATAGACACGCTCCATACACGCAGGACTGGTGGAAGCCCCTAGTTTCAGAATTCAGTGGAGGAAAATGCACTGCATTGTCTGTCCTGAGTCTAGCATTGTCCATGTTGCTGTCCCCTCCCTGTCCAAGACCTTGCCCCAGAGAGCTACAGAGTGGTCAGAGGAACAGCCCCTGTCTCAGGTGTCTTGCCCAGACCAGCTTCTCCTTTATTTTCCCAACATGTCATCCTTGGACTCCTGGTCTTGTATTTGGGCTTTTGATACTCAAGTTTGGTCTTTCCTTGGCTTACATCTTAGGTTTGAGTTTCCCCAGAACAGCCTGAACCAGTGGTTTATTTGGGAGGTGCAGACAACCTCGGTAGAAGAACCACAAAGGAAAGGAAGGCGGACAACAAAGCCTTATGAAGCCAGCCACTCTGGAGAATTCCCCACTGCTCCGTGGGGAAGCTCTTGGATACAGTGCAAACCACACGCCTCAGAGTCATGATCCCCAGCGAATGGGGGGACTAGAGTATTTATACGGCAATTCCAGATAGCGTTTGACTATTCATAGGGGCTACGAATTCCCAGTGCTTCTGCTCTGCCACTTACTGGCAGAGCAGCCTTTCATAGAGGAAAGGGATTCTGGGAAATAAGGCTCTTGGGCACAGGGATCCAGATGCTGGCAGTTGGAATCGAAGGGTTTGAGAGATCTGGATGGGGGACTGGCAGCGTTTGCTATAGGTTGCCAAGCCTGGTTTCTTCCTTGGCTTCCCACACCAAGGTGTGGGAAGGTGGGCCAATCGCATATCTTCCTTGGGATTTTAGAACTTGGAGATGAAAAGGCAGAGCAAGTGTCAGTTCCTCTCTGCTTGTGAGGGGTCCTGCCCCCAGCTGTTGGGAATAAATCCGGGGTGCAATGGGAGAAAAGGAAGCTGATACTCCAAGAGAAGTGAACTTGACTAGAGAGAATTCTATTCGGTTCTAGTCTATGGTTCCAGCGGGGATGCCTTGAGATCCAGCTAAGCCCTCCGCTGCAAACCTTTAAGGAATTCTCTGCTTAAGCTATTTGATTTGGGGTTTGTTCCCTTGAACTTAAATGAGTTCTGATTAAAGTACCCCTGTATAATCTTGGGTTGTCTCTTCCTCGCCACTATCCGTAAATAATAACAAATACAATGATCATAATCATTGCACTGATACTATGTGTCACATTTTTCTGGTAAACATTAGAGTATAAAGGGAGAAGCCATTATCCCACGAACAGAATCTGCCCATGATCCTAGATATTCTTATCTTTGTTTTCTCTACTTTCTCTAATGGTCTTTATTTGGGCCCCAGAGCTCTTCAGTGGGCTATGTGTTTTATATGCCCTGTTCCTACCCAGGCTTGTTTCTTGCTTAAGTGCTATCCCTCTTTAAGCTAGATTTCTTCTCTCAGCCAGTGTGAAATCCCTGTGTGAAATCCATGAAAAAATAGCCTCCGTAGTCCTCCTGAAATTTAAATTTCTTTTGCAAATAGAATAGACCTCCATTTGAAAGTTGAAAGAAGTGTCCATGTATGATTTGCCTTTGCAAAAGGGAAATTTACTGACTCACTAGTCACTTTTCACTAGTGAAAAGTTCAAGAGTAACAGCTTCAAGTATAGCTGCATCTAGGAGCTCCAACAATGCCGTCATAGCTTGTTATTGTCACATCTCTCAGACCTGCTTTCCTTGATACTGGCTTCATTCTCAAGGTGAGCTCTAGCCACATGGTCACCTCTCTCTTCATCTCCAGCAGCTTTAGGATAACACCCTATCAGCAGAACCTTGAGGCCATTGTTCATTAATTAGCTCTCATTGGACAGCTTGGGTCTTGTGTCAACCCTTGACTTATCACTGTGGCCATAATCATATGGTTCTATTACTGGTTGTGTTTCGGTAATGTGCTCACATCTGGATTGGGGGAAAGAGTTGGGTCCCTAATCCACAATGCTTAGGGTTGAGGAAAGGAGGGCCTCAAAAAGAAAAGAAAAGAAAGGAAAGGAAAGGAAAGAAAAGAAAATTACTCTTTTCAGAGAAGTGTAATTGCATGCAGGATCCACAGAAACACAAAGTCCCTGCACCATGGAAACCTGTGAGAGCACCTCAGTGTGTGCATTTGTGGCACAATATCTTCCCTCAATCAATAACATACAACAACATCTAACCACAAATTTTTCTCTATTCTTCTGGAGGACAGGGATGTAGAGAGCAGAAGACAGAAGGACCCTGAAGCATGGTGAGAATTTCTTGGCATCAGAATGTTAGCACTTTGGGGGAAGGAGCTCTCCACCAAGCACTGCTTTTGGCCTCAGTGCCAAACAGGAGAAAGAAAGGAATGCACAAGCTGAAGCAAGCACTGGGAGGGACGCGGTAGTTGCCTGGGGCTCCAGCGAAAGCCTTGCCAGAGCTAACATTTGAAGATAGTTATCACGGACTTCTCTATAATACAGTTCTGTGTTCACCAAACAGAAAGCCAGGGAAATCTTCTCTGATGCCCTAGAGCAGGGTTAGTCACTTAGCATTCTGCACACACCCTGCTATCTGACTCACTTAAGCAGCATTGTATTATAATTGTGTTTGCATATCAGTCTCCACTAGAATGCCAGCTCCCAGGACTACTATGTCTTACCTTACAAATCACTGCCCCGTTGAAATAACACCCGCAAAGTGCTTAACTAGAGCACTTACTACATACTAATGTACCATACATTTTGTTTACTTATTTTGTTTAGTGTCTTTCTCTCCTTCAACTGAAGGGCAAGCTCCTTGAGTACAGGGACTTTATCTGTAGTTTTCTACAGGAATGTATCCTCAGCACCTAGGACAGTGCCCAGCATAGTGTAGGTGCTGGGTTAATATTTGTTAGATGAATGACCATTCAGGAGACTGGAGGTGAAGTGAGAGGAGAACCAGGAAGGGAGTTCATTCATTCATTCATTCATTCCAGAAGAGGGTAACTGGATTCTGGCTAGGGAATAGCGAGTGTCCTCTATTATGGTGGGTAAAACATGAGTCTTCCTTGTTCTTCCTGTCATTTTTGAAAGTATCTATTTAACAGCAACTTCTCTTTCAAACAATGATCAACTGTTTTGATGAACCAATGAATTAGAAAATAAACCATAAATGCCATATCAAAAAACTTTAACAACAACAAAAAACCCCAGCAACACTTCATTGAATAAGTTAATGGGATGTTAAATGGGACTGTTCCTGCTTCTTGGGAATTTTGTTTGAGGACCCACACATCCTAACAACATGCGAGAATAGCTATGCTTGATTTGCTAAGAGAGTCTCCTAACACTAGCTCATAACCACATCAGTAGGAAGAACTGTTTTTGAAGAGTTGTAGGTGTACTAATTTTCATCTTTCCTATCTTCTCCCATGGTGCTTTTGCTTTACCTTGAACCATATGAAGACAGTGTTTTAAAAGACTCATTCGGGGAGATTTGCATGTGTTCTCCGGAATTTGGAGGACCCAGTGACTCTCAAGGGACAAATCTAAAGGCTTCTGTGTGTAGCAGAGCAAAATACAGAAAAGACTTTCCTGCTTGCTGCATTTCTACTGAAGGCAAGTAAAGGGATATAATTCCTTGTGGACTAAATAAAGGCCTCCTAGAAGGGCCAGAGTGGGGTCACCTTAAGAGGGACCCATCCCAGAAGGACTACCTGAGGTGGTGATGTAACTTTACAGAGGGGTAGACCAACATGTGGCAGGGAGGAGGCAATGCTTGTCCCAGAAGAACTTTAGGAAGGAGGTGCCCAGCAGGGAACCTCCAAGGACATATTAAAGTGCCCCACAGGAGAAAAATACAGCAAAATACTTCCCTACTGTCTCTGCTACCTTTACTTTGCTTCTATCTTGCTATCACTTCACTGTGATAGCGCCCTGATGAGTGGACTTGTTTTGGTCACTAAGTGTTTTTTAGTAATCACATGTAGGTAAAAAAGATGAGGCTTTTGTTTCTCTATTCTCAAAAAGAGTACAACCACAGAGTGTTGAGTAGTCTGTGGGTTGGTGAGAAACGTTTTTCATGTGCCAAAATTATTCCCCATTCTTCTTCCCCAAGAGCAAGTGCTTTGGATCTTTGGTGGCAAGAATGGAGAGGAAGATTTTCTAACAACAGAACTCACAGTTGATTTTGCCTGCCTGATAGAAACACCCCATTTAGAAACATTGAAAATTGCTATTTCTACTGGAATGGCCTTTTTCTTCTCACCCAAACTAAAAAACATAAGGAGTATTTATTGGATGCTTAAATAACCCTAAGATAATATAGTCAAATAACCAGCAATATGTAAAATTTCTGCGTAGACTTAAGATCATTTGTAATAGAAGATTCTGACAGAATACAACCTCTGTTTCATTTACTCATCCAGTTATTCTACAAATATTTATTAAATAGCTACTGTGTTTCTGGTACTCTATTGAGCATTAGAGATTCAATAATGAAAAATTTTTCACATGCCTAAATTATTTCCCATTCTTCTCAATTCCTTAGCGTATAACAGGGAAGATCAATAGGTATTCAATACTAATTTGAGTGTGAGGAGGGTGTTATGGACTGAATGTTTGTGATCCCCCCAAATCCCAATAATTCCAATATGATGGTTTTAGAGATGTGAAGATTTGGGAAGTAATTAGGTTTAGGTAAGGTCATGAGAGTGGGGCCCCCATGATGGGATTAGTGTCCTCATAGGAAGAAGAGGGTGACCAGAGTCCTCTCTCAATCTCTATCTCTCTTTCTCTCTCTCCCTGACTCCCTGCCACATGAGGGCACAGTGAGAAGGTGGCTCTCTCCAAGCCAGGAAGAAGAATTTTACCAAGAACTGAATGAGCCACACCTTAATTTTGGTTGGACTTCCCATCTCCAGAATGGTGAGAAATAAATGGCTGTTGTTTAAGATACCCACTTTATGGTAGTTTTTTCTTATGTGTGTGTGTGGCAGCCAGAGCTGACTAATACAGAATGTTATGAAGGGGGGTACAGCAGGAGCCCATATAAAAGGGGGACTGAATATAGTGTAAGAGTATTGAGTGCCGTCCCTGAAGAAATGACATTTAAGTTGATACAAGTAGGAGGTAGAAAACTTTGGCAGGTGTAACACCTTGACTTTGGTCAGGAAAAGAGATTCCCTTTAAACATTACAGGGATAAAGGGTTGAATGCAGAGCTTTCATGAATGTGGGAGAAGCTGGGGGGGTGAATCTGGAAGAAGAGTCAGGTTTGGAGAAGCAGGTGCTAACTAGTCCAGCTTGAAGCACAGGTGGGGGTGGAAAAGCTGTAGTTTGCAGGGAAGTTTGAGTTGGGTCTATCTGGCTGTCAAAGTTAGACCATAAACCATGTAATGGGAGCTGTGGTGAGGTCTGAGAAGCCTATCTAGCCACTACACCTGACCAAGCACTCTGACGATTACCAAATGGCCGCCATGTTTGACTGCCATGATTTTGTGTGAGTAAAGGACTCTACTTCATTTTCATTTTCTAAATCTCACATGAATTCCTCTTGTTGCCAGTGAGGAAGAGAGTTCTATGAAATGTAGTTCCTAACCTTAGCTAGATGTGGCTGTGCCAAGCTGACTGCAGAGAATCTAGCTCAACAGGTAATGGGGGAGAAAGTTCTGGGCTAATAAAACAGGATGAGCAGAGATGTGGAGGTAAGAAAGCATGGTATGACTAAGAAGGGGAAAGATAGCTAAGGCAATGTCAAGATATGGTAGGAGTTCAGGTTGCAGAAAGTTTTAGCTTTTTATGGATATTGAATCATTTTTCTAAGAGGAAGAGGAAGCCATTAAAGGATGTCGAACAGGGGAGCACCTGACCAGATTTCCATTGTGAAGAGGTCATTCTGGCTGCAGTATGTAGAGTGGACTGAAGGGGGAGAGGACTGAGGGCAGGGGAGGATAGAGCAGTCCTCCAGGCAAGATATGGCACTGATTTAGGCTAGCATGATGGTAATGGGGATGGAGACAAGTGAAATGGTAGGAAATGCATTTTGGAGATAGGGAAAAGCTCCTTAGCTGTAGCTTTTAAAAAGCACCTTATTCTTGTTAATTTATTGAGCCATATGAAATGGCTGTTTAATGGATATGGTCATATGATCATCTTATGGATGATCAAATGTTGGCAATTTCATGTGATTCAGGATAATACATTTCCTAAAGTTCTATAACAGTTACATTGCTCCAGAGGAGAGGCCACTAGGACAGCTGCTGTGACTTTCCTTAATGGCCAGAACTGGGAGCCAGAATGGGCTTTCCACCTACATAAATGCCTGCCAAGAAATACTCAACCCAAAAGGTCTTCAGTAGCAGGTAAGAGGAAATCTAATTCAAACCGAGTTAACATTTAATCAAACTTCCAGGCACATGAAATTGAAATACCTGTGGTATGGAGGCTAGGTTTGTTCAGGAATTTGATTTCATTCCTCAACTCTGGTCTCCTCAGTGAGGCAGCTTCATCCTCAAGCTGACTTCCCTCATGATGTGAAAATGGCTGCCATCATCTTAAAAACAAAGGACCTCAGCGCATCTGGCTTCTTCTGTCCAATGAACATGCGACTCTTGATCTTAGGGTTGTAAGTTCAAGCCCCCATGTTGGGTGCCAAGATTAGTATGTGTGTGTATATGTATATACACACACACACACACACACACACACACACATACTATATACATACACATATAGTGCATACACACACACACACACACACACACACACGAAGGGCCTTACTGAAGTCTAAAGGATTTCTTAGAGTCATCACATAGTCTAAAGGATTTCTTAGGGCCAACGTTAGCCCGGCCGTGCGGACCCTGGGGCATGTGTTCTTGGGTCCTGAGACTCTATCACTCTGTCACGTGCTGAGGAGGCAGCAAGAAAGATTCAGCTTGAACTCATTTCCTGAAATTTGCTCTGGCCCAGAATAAAGAAAAAGGGAGTCATCTTTTCAACTTGGGTTAACAATCCATCTCCTATAATTACATTAAGATGGTTCCTCAAAGGCTGTCTTCTCACCAACTCTTTGAAATGCAGTACAGATATGGGCTTAGAGAAAAGCTGAGTACTGTTTGCAAAGAGCTTGTAAAAAGTTTCCGTTGTTATAAACACAGAGAGGAAATATGCTAGAGTTAGCTCTGTGTCATAGCCCAGCTCTTCTAGGAGTGGTCTCCTTGTGAAGAATGCTCATTCATCACCGGCCACAATTTTACACTTCTGGATACTCTGAGAATTTACTGAACTCAGCAGTCCTGTCTTAGGTTGATGACCCTCCCTGGAAAATGTTGCTGTCCAAAATGCATTCTTGATACTACTAAAGTGAGCATAGATCCAGGTTTCCCCAGGGCTGACTGTCCCTGTATCCTGGTTTAGCATTTATCACGGGTACAAACATCCTGATCTGGGTGACAGACCGTATGGTTATCTTAGCTGTTAACCACTTGGCTTATGTTGACAAACATATTGGGTGATGGAGAAAAGATGGAAACAGAAGGGACCAACCTTAATCTAGCTCTGCGATTTCTAGTATGTACCATGTATCAGGCCCTGCATTAGGGGCTTCATGGGCATTATCTCAAGCCTCACAATGATCCTTCAAGGGCAATAACATACATAGATTTATTTTACAGATGAGAAAACAGAAAAAAAAAAAAAACACTAAGCATATTACCCAAGCCAATTTTCCCAGCTCTTAAGTGGAAAAGAAAGGACTCAGAGTCAGCATAGATACAATCTAGAGGTCAAATAACAATACACAACAACACTGTTGTCAATATCGTATCGCTGAAGATGCTTTTATCAACCCCATCCCAATTCAAACTCAATAATGTGTATGTGTAGTACAGCTTCTGTGTAATGCTGACATTCTGAGTTTTATCTGGACATGGCTTCTTTTTACTTTTTTACTCTGTGGCTATATGAGAAGGACTAGCCTCTATAATTTTTGGGTAGAAACAGAGCATGAGACAGGAAATCAGAACTTAAGAGGTAGGTTTTAGACAGTCAGGAGGATAACAAATGGGAGTAGTTGATGCTCTTTGGTTCTTATTCTCCAGGGTCTAGATGTTGAAGAGTTTCGAAGTAGTGAAGGAGAGATGGTTTCTGCTCTGAGGAGCAGGCTGAAAGGAAGGCAGAGATGGCCAGAGGGGTTCTCAACTGGGATGAGAGAGTCATGTGTTATAAGCCAGGTTATAAAACTATATGCCATTCTCTTGTTTTGATTTCTTATGCTTACCAGTCTTCTTTTTTATTTTTTTTTAAGATTTTGTTTATTTATTTGACAGAGAGAGACACAGCGAGAGAGGGAACACAGGCAGGGGGAGAGGGAGAAGCAGGATCCCCCTGAGCAGGGAGCCCAATGCAGGGCTCGATTCCAGGACCCTGGGATCATGACCTGAGCCAAAGACAGATTCTCAATAACTGAGCCACCCAGGTGCCCCGTACTCTTCCCAGTCTTAAGGAAAGGTGTGTTTAAATGTGGCAGGCTTTGCTAGTGAGACCTATGGGATGACTCTTGCCTGGACCCACATTTGAGCTGAACCATCGAGGAGGGAGCAATACTGACAAATACGGTATGATCTCTCTTCTGTGTGGAATCTAAACAAACAAACTCATAGAAAAAGAGATCAGATTTACAGTTACGTGAGGTGGGAAGTAGGGGGATGGGAGGGAGAGTTGGAGGAAGGTTGTCGAAAGATATGAACTTCCGGTTATAAGGTAAATAAGCCCTAGGGATGTAACGTACAATATGATGACTATAGTTACCAGTCCCACGTGATATAGAGATCTCCCCCACTATTTGAAAGCAGGTGTTGCTATGAAACCTCTCATAAGCCAAAGTGGCTCAGAATGAAAATATCCTCTCCTTTCTGAAAGTTCGTGTTAGGCCACGTCACCTTTTGGAACCACCTACATTAGTAAGGCAATGGCATTTTTTCATGTGAGTGAAAATCCTCTTCAGCTTTTTTTTTGCTTAGTGAGAACAGGTACTAATATAGGTCTTTCATATAAATGAAGTGGCTTAATGAGAACTTCAGAAAGTGGGGAATGTACAGGAATGTTGTTAAAAAAGTAAATCCCAAGAGTTCCAAAGAGACAAAACCTTTTTTTTCCCCTTTTTTACTCTATCTCTATGAGAAGATGGATGTTAGCTGAACCTACTGTTGGTGATCACTTTACAATTTATGTAAATCAAACCGTCACTCTATATGCCTTAAACTTGTACAAGATGTAAGTCATTTGTTTCTCAGTAAAACTGGAAAAAAATTACCTAGTAAGAGGAAACAGAGGGTATCTTTGGAATATTCTGTTGAAGAAGTTTTCAGTGAAAATTCCAGATGAGCCATGATGTTAAGCAGCTATTTTATTTTCCAGACTGAAAGTTAGAAGAAACAACAATCATTGTACATATATAGCAGAATACCTTGACTTGATATTTAGAATTTTCCCAATAAAATGATAGAGATTAAAAAAAATAGTGAGGAGACAGGGTAACACATGGAAAGAAGGACAAGGGCAGAGAGAGTCAGGACACTGCCTCCTCCTTTGTCAGGCAGAATCAGGGGAAATCACGGTGTTAAAGGGGATATGGAGAGGAATTTCTGACTTCAGAGACTCTCGATTAGTCACTGTTGGGTCAACTCCAGGGGTGGGGAGAGTGGAGTGGACTGAGATGAGATCCTAGCTCCACCACAACTATGAATTGACCTTAAGCAAATTACTGAATCTATCCAACCCTCAGTTTTATCTTTTCTAAGATGGGGTTCCTCTTATGGTTATTATGAGGGTTACATAATAAATAAACATAAGTAAGTTTTCTGTGAGTGGTTTCCCTTCCTTTTCCTCTCATATTCTGTCCCCCAGAATATTCCTCCCTGCCACAATCTCTACCTCAAATACCGGCTCCAAGGCTGCATCTAGCTCTCGAATTTCAGGCTTTCAGGTTCAAGGCTGGCTGACTGCAAGGGACGTTCCTGTCTGCCCTCAGGGGTCTGCAACTGTATACATGGGAAGGGAGGAAGATATGATGAAAATCTGAGTCTGCAAAAAACCAGCAAAAGTGGCAGAAAAGCAAGCTTAGAACACCTTTGAGCTGAAAAGGGAATCATGATGGGGCTGGGGAAGGTCCGCCACAAAGGACTGGGGGAGGAACTGACAAAGGACAGGAAGAACAGGCATCCACTGGATCTCCACCAAATGCCGTCAGCACTCTTGCCCTCCATAGTCTCCAGTTTTCTGCACACCGAATCATTACCTTTCCCTACGGATCGGCTTCTGGAGATCCCGGCTGTGAACAGTTTTTAAATTTCACAGCTTGTAGCTTCTTCCCACAACCAGAGAAAGACCAAACCACCCTCTCTCATTGGTGTCAAGAATAAACACGGGGGGCTGCGCTTGAGGTATTTGCTTACCCTGGGTGCAACCAACAGTGACTTGGAAGGGGGTTTGCAAGCACATGTGGACACGTACTCAAAATAAATGGACAGAGTTGAAATTGAAAGATTGCCCACACATCCCAAAGGGACTTCTGTTCCTAGAATGAAAAGGAGGGGTGCCAGACAGATAAAGCAATAGATGTCTTCTACAGACAGTGTAAATCCCACAAGGTTATGCTAGATCAGTCACATTCAGGCTGGAATTTCTCAGACCAGGAAATGGCTACACTTCACAGGTGAGACGTCCTGTTGGAATCTTCATGGGCTGGCATATAGACAAATCCAAATTGCAGGGGTGCAAGATGCCAGAGGTGTATGTTATTTTCATGGAGAGCGTTAGTCTAATCTAAGTGATGATTTAACCAGATAGAACGGAGGCAGCCCGCCCTTTGAGCCACATGGCCCTGTCTCACCGTGACTGAGCGGGCCAGGCGGGGCCCACAAGCCTTGTCAGTGGTCTGTGAATTCATTCACGCGTCAATCTCTCGATTCAACAAATATTCATCAAAGGGTAGGCACTATTCCAGGCACCAGGCATATAGTGTCTCTGCTTTTATGAACCTCACGTTCAAAACGGAAGACAGATAAGAAATAGATGTTAAGTGTCATGAAGAGTATGAAGCAAGGCATGAAAGTAGAGAGTGCCTCGTTAGCCCGAGCAGGAGGAAAAGATGGGTGTTCAGATTTCTGGAATTGTGCACTGGGAAGCTAAGTCCGGAAGCTCGAAACCCTCTTAAGAGCTGAAACCTGTAGATGGGGCCAAATGTGACATGAGTGAGGAGAGGAGATCTTTCTAGAAAGGATGTAGAGAAAAGTAGAAGCAGCAGGGAGAAGCAGCTCCCAGAGGCAGAAGAAGAAGCCTCTGTTCCTGATGTCTCTTCTTCCAGTTCCAGCCCCTGGGAGGCCCAGTGGGGATGCTCACCAGAAGCAGGGGTGTGCTGGCAGGAGCTCGCCCTGGCTCACGAGAGCCCGTGCGTGTGCCTGTCTTCCCAGCACCGTGTTCAGTGACATGACATCGCAGCTTGAAATTTGCCAGGGTGGGAGGATTTACACCACAGGAACTAGCAACTGGTACAGAAGCGACTGTCACGCTCCCCTCCCACACCCAGCACCGAGTCTGGCTCACAGTAGGCTTGTCAATGCTCACGTATAGAGAAGGTTTGTGTTTAGTTATCGAATGATCGACTTGTTCTCTGAGGATTACTCAGAGCTGACAGCGTAGGCTATACGATTTTGTGTCAGGCACTGTGTTCAGCACTTTATATACATTCACTCATTGAATGCTTTTTAAAAAAGATTTTATATATTTGACACAGAGAGAGAGAACACAAGCAGGGGAGCAGCAGAGGGAGAGAGAGAAGCAGGCTTTCCGCTGAGCAGGGAGCCTGATGCAGGGATCCTGGCTCGATCCCAGGACCCTGGAGATCATGACCTGAGCTGAAGGGAGACGCTTAACCAACTGAGTCACCCAGGCACCCCTCATTTAATCCCATAGCCACCTTGTGAGGTACAACTATTACCCTCATTTTATAGATGAGAAACTGAGGCACAGAGAGGTCAAATGAGTTCCTGAAAGCCATACAACTAGCAGGTGGCAGGACAGGCATGAATAAATAGAATGGATTGTACCTTGCTGGCGATCAGTGGTGGTGCCATGGGGAGCTCACTACTTGACTATGTGGCTTCCTTCCCCAGGCAGACATACCCAGCACAGTAGAAGGCTGATGAGGTACAAGTAAACTGGATGGACCTTGTGGAAAATGGTGAAGGAAGGGGGGTCACAGGGCAGTACGTGGTTCCAGGTCTGTGTGTACACAATTCTGGCTCTGAGTTTCCTGTAGACAAAGCGTGAGCCTGGCTTTCGGCATCCTCACTGATGAGCGGCACCTTGGGCTGTGGGGTTTCCAAGGGGTCTGGATGGCCCGCACCCCTGGAGCCCAGTCATGTAGAACAGGCCCTTGCCAGTCATGGTGGAGTTGTTTTTATTTGGATGCAGCTGCAACGGCCCGAGGCATTTCCTGAGGCTGGCGCAAGGCCTGGCAAGGGTTTGAATGTGGCCAGACTTGAAAGCTGAGCAAACCTCAAAAACCTGGTCATGGGTTGCCCCCCGGAACCGGCAGCTGCCAAGGACCTGGCAGCCAGACAGCCATTAGGCTGGGTCCACTGCGGGGTTCCAGCCCAGCCGAAGTCAGGAATGGAAGCCCTCACTTTTAGAATGCACCGAGCTCTCTTCCAGCAACCTGAGCTGCCACAGTCCTGACAAGTGACCACAGAGCTGTCTTGTTTTCCTAGCTCAGTGAGAAGGCAGGCTGAGCCCAGCCAGGCTGCTGTGGGTCCCCCAGGGGTGCGTGGACAGAATGGGATTATTCTGAGCTAACGCAAGGGCTGCGGCATCTGTCAGACCTGAGTTCAAATCTTGCTAGCTATTGGGTTCCGGGGCCAGAACTTAATCCTCCAGGCCTCAGTTTCCTCCCTTGCAAAATGGGTAGAGTTCCTCCCGGCTCCCAGGTGATGGTGAGAATGCGTGGATGAGACCTGAGTCACAGCCCCACAGGTGTGATTTTCTGAACAGATCAATTTCCATCACAGATGAAGTCACGGAGGCAAAGTGAGGAATCAGAAATCAGCTCCTAGAAAACTAGTGTATGGTGACATCTAAGAACTGGTCCACTCAGTGTTCTCATTTTACAGAGAAGGAAACTGAGGCCCGGAGAGGTGACAGTGTTTATTAGATCAGGACCACAGCCGGAATCCAGCATCCCTGGGCTTTCTTGCTCGTTCTGGCGTCGTTCTCCATTGGTAAGAAGCCCAGAGCCAGGACCGAACATTTACAGGCTTTTGAGAAGGTTCCGGCTCTGTGGTGGGAAGGAGGTTCTAGTGACCAGGACTTCTCCAAAGATGAGGCTTCACATTCCTGGGGTAGAGCAGGGGCTCACTAAATGATGGCTAAATTGAATCAACGACTTCCGATGTCCGTAGGAAGATGCCAGATACTTTCAACCCAGCTTACTCTCTTTTTCCTGGGCACGCCCCATGGCCCAGGAATATTTGCTCATACAGACCCTTAGATGCAGAATCCCTCCAGCCGAGTCAGCATGGAGAAGTAGAAATGGCACTGGACTGGCCCCAGTGGATCTAGGTCTACACAGCGACTCTGCCACAGTCTAGCTGCTTGAAATAGACCACGCCATTCACTTTCTCTGAAGATCAGTTTTCTCATCAGCAAAATGAACCACAATCCCTGCCTTGCCTACTTTACAGGGAAGGTTTGGAGACTGAATGAGAGACCTCCATTCTCTCCCACATAACCTGCATGATTGGTAGTCAGTGCATGGGAGAGACGGGCCTGGACTCCGCAGCCAGACTGCCTGGGTTCATATGGAGCCCAAATGCTTACCTACTAACTGTGGAACCTTGGCCATAATTTAGTCTCTCTGGCCTCACTTTCCTCATCTGTAAAATGGGGGTGATACTACTACCTCATAAGATTACAACTGAAGACTTAAAGAATTGATCCTCGTGGTATTTTTAGAACAGTGTCTAACACTGCGTGCCCAATTAAATGCCAGCTTGAATGACTATAGCTTAGGGGGTAACCTTTTTCCAACTTAAATTCTGACATGGCCTCATTTGCAGGAGTCTGTTTTCCCCATCAGGGGCCCTAACTTTTTTTTTTTTTTTAAGATTTTATTAATTTATTTGAGAGAGAGAGTGAGAGCACAAGCAAGGGGGAGGGGCAGAGGAAGAAGCAGACTCCCCACTCAGCAGGGAGCCCAATGTGGGGCTCGATCCCGGGACCCTGAGATCATGACCTGAGCCAAAGGCAGACGCTTAACTGACTGAACCACCCAGGCCCCCCCTTCAAGGGCCCTTCCTAACATATGCTCTCCCACCTAACTCTCAGTCAAGTTGCCCAATGAGCTTGGAATTTCCTCAGGCATGCTTCCAGATGCCCAACACCCAGAATGAACAGGACAATCTGACTAGGCTCTAGTTGCTCTTGCGTCCCACTCTCACCAGATTGTGTCTGGTCCTGCACCAACACCCAGATGCTTGTCCAGTCCAGTGACACCCTGGCCAGTACTTCAGCAGGGCCCCTTGGCTGGGCTCCAAAGCCGCTCTCTCTTAGCTCATGCTCCCAAAGCTGCTCAAATCAGAACCCCATGCTGGAAAGCAGGGTCAAGTCCAGGGCCGGTCCAGCCCCAAGAGAACCAGAGCCCCGGTGTTGAACCCAGAGGTGGGCTGCCTTCCCGGTGGGAACCCCTGCTGTGCTCTCCTGCCTGCTGGCCTTGGTCAGAGCTCTAATTTTGACTTTCCAGGATACAGGTTTGGGTTCTCAGCAGTCTTCTTCCCCTCACCCTGGCAGACCCAGTCTGTCAGGGTGGGATGGCCTTCCTACACGCTTCCCTATGGCAAGGAACGCCTGTTCCCCTTGTTCGTATATGTAAGGAGACCCCACGGCTCTTGACAGAGCAGGTGCGGTCTACTATGAAGTCACACGGGGTAGGGTGAGGGGAGCGTGGCCTGCCCAACACGGACGTCCACCTGGGATCCTATCTGGAAAAAGGGTCTTAAGAAGCTCTAATTAATTTGAGGATCTTGAGATGAAATCATCCTGATGACCTGAATGGACCTGAGATCCAATGTCAGGTGTTCTACAGGAGACGGAAGAGAGGAGGACACAGACATGGGAGGGGAGGCGGCCACGTGAAGTCAGGCAGAGACTGGAGTTAGGTCACCCCCAGCTAGAAATACCCAGAGCCACCAGAAGTGGAAGAGGCAGGGAGGATTCTCTTCCAGAGCCTCGGGAGACGTGGTAGCCCTGCTGACAGCTTGACTGAGGATGTCTGGTCTCCAGGATTGTGACAGAAAAATTTCTGTTGTTTTAAGTCACCTAGTTGGCAGCAATCTGTTACAACAGCCCTAGGAAGCTGATACCTGGTACACGCGTGCACGGAGAAGAGGCCAGCAGCTTCGCATCCCATACGGACGTTTACTAGGCACATCCTCACTTGCTGGCGCTGGGCTAGGGGACGCCAAGAAAGGAGAAAGCTTTGTTAACCACAAAGTGCTCTACATACAAATGTGTATCATTAGCTGCTATGATGATGGATTTCTTAGAATTGACTCTTCAGATTGGGCTGTGATTTGAGAAGCTGTCAGAGTTGAACTTTGAATTTCCCAAGTTCAGGCAGTGATAATAGCTAGCTTTAAATTAAGCCCTTTGTGCGTGGTACTGGTCTCTCTGCTTTTCATGTGTGAGTTCACGGAACCTTCTTAATGACCAGGAGCACCTATAACTACAGTTGCTGTGTCGGGATGAGAAATTTTGAGTGCAGGGAAGTCCTATAACTTGCCCCAAATTCCACAGTGAGTTTAGTGTGGACGCCAGTGCTGGACAGGGGGCCCTGCCTAGCCACTTGCTCATTTGACCACAACCCCGGGCCCATCAGTTCACAAGAGCTTAGAAGCCAGAAACGGAGCCAGGGGCTGGGGCTGTAGGGGTGAATACAATACAGTCTGTGCCCAGAAGCAGGGGCGAGGGAAAATGTGAGCAAAGTAGATTCATGTGAGTGTCCGGGGTGCCTGGGGGGCTCAGTCGGTTAAGCCTCTGCCTTCGGCTCAGGTCATGATCCCAGGTCCTGGGATTGAGCCCCGCATTGGGCTCTCTGCTCAGCCGGGAGTCTGCTTCTCCCTCTCCCTCTGCCCCTCCCCGCTGCTCCTGTTCTCTCTTAAATAAAAAAATAAATAAACTCTTTTTAAAAAAAGAAAAAAAAAAAGAAGGACATCTCTAAAAAAAAGTAATAATATAAGTATCCAAGTTCTACATGGATTAAAGGTAAAACATGAATCTAGAATCTGGCTGCAGACTGGTGTGGGCAAAGGCACTGAAGCTAGGCTCAGTACTCGGCTCAGGAGGCTTGCAGAGAGGGCTCTGTAGGAAGGGCTTGGCCACAGCCAGGGGCCAGGAGGCCACTTTGAGGGGAGGTGGGGAAGGATTGCAGATACAGGCCACCGGACTTGGCATATCAGGATGGTCAGGATGTGTATTTCCGGCTCTCTCCTCCCTAGGTTGGCTCATGATGTATTCCCTCGGACCCAGGGAACTAAGGTGCTTTCTCCCAGGCTCCTCCCACTTTGCCAGCAAGCCTGAAACTGGTCAGCTTGTCGTTCAGCTGGTCCTGAACTCGTCTTCTCTGTTTGAGCTGGTCTCTCAGATGACATTCTCTTATATAACTCCCTCTCCAGTTCCTTCAACCTGGACCAAATTAGCATTCTTTCCAGGCTCCAGTTTTCTATCCTCTTCTTATCCCTGGTAACCAGCTCTCAGCTGCTGTGCAGCTGCACTTGAAAAGTCATGAAATAATTCATCGATTTTTATTGCCCACCCTTGATGTGCGGGGCTCGGTGCTAGAGACCATAGAGGATGAACAGATGTGTCTGTCTCCTCCACTCGACAAGGACCTTATCTTCTCCTTGTGTTAGCACAGTGCCTGACTTTTGGAAGATCTCAGTATTTGTCAGATGAATGACTAAACAAGTGAAGAAATAGTTTCTGCCTTTAACAAGCCTGTCATCTAGTCAGGCAGACAGGTACAGCAACGTCTTTCTCACCTGACACCACTGGGGAGTAAAAAAAATTCTAGATACATTTTCTAGATAAATGAAACTATCAAATTGTGTTTATCTTGGACAATTTAGATGAGAAAATTTAACTTCTTTCTTTCCTTTCTTCTTCCAGTAGTTATTACGCTTTATGCTGCTTGTGGCGGAATTGAAATTGACTTTGATAATAGAATTTTCTGATCTGAAAACCGGAGGTTCACACTTTCAGCTGGGGCTTGATCCAAGGCTCAGAGAATGTGATCAGGATGTAGTTTTTTGCTTTTTGGTTTCCTCTCCCCATTTCTGGCCTCTGTCTTAAATATTTGCTTCATTCCCAGACAGACTTTTCCCTTTGAAGTACAAGAGAGTGTCAGCAAATCCCAGGGCCGAACCCTTCCTTGCATCTGTCAGGAAGAGAAGAGCATCTTTGGTACCTCTCATCGAGAAGGAGGCTTGTCTTCCTCTGAAGACCCAGGAAATGTCTCTGCTTGGGTTTTACACCATCTCTGAACCAATCTGTAGTCAGAGAATTGGAATTCTGTGATTTCTCTGGGCCAATCAGGTTTGTGGTGGGGTCAGTTAGACCCCAATACCGAAATGAGCACTGGGAACAGTGGTTCCCTCACAAGAAGTCAGAAAAGTGGCAAATGGAATCTGAGAAGCAACCAATCGTGTTCACTACCTCCTTCCCTTCTTTCCTTTCTTGTTCTCACCTTCTTTTCTTCTCTCTCTCTGGCAAATTCTGGGCCATGGCAGAGGCAACACACACGAGAACATATTTTCTGCCCTTCAGGCCCTCAAGACAGGGCAGCGAGTGGTAACGGAGAGCAATAATTATAGCAACGGACAAATGTTAGTGATACTGAGATGGGAACACAGAGGAAGAACCTGGACAGTGCTACTGGCCTGGGGAGGACACAGGAAACTTTCCAGAACTGTTAAAATGTGAGCTGATTTAGTAGATTGAATGAGAGGTCACTAAAGAGTCAAGAAGAGACACGGTATTCCTATCCGACAGGAGAGAAAATCTGAAAGTAAATAGATATGAAGGGCTGAGGGGAACCTCAAGGGGCTCCATGAGCCTGGAAGAGAGGTGGAGTGGGGCATGGAAGAGAAAGCAGGGGACTGAGATTGTTGATCTGTCATCCACTCCTCTGGGCCTCGCACATCCATCACCGTGATTAATTCTAACGTCAGTCCTGTGTGTTCTAGGACGGGATGAACTTACAGCCAGCCATCCTTTCTCTTTTTCTACTTAGTATCTCTCCATTCCCTCTTCTCCTCATCTCTGAAGACAGAAAAGATAAAAATGGCAGAGACAGATTTTCAGGAGAAAAGCAATGAGAACAGAAGAAGTAGAATCCCTGAAGGGCTGTTCTCTGTGTGAAGACACGACACGTCAGCAACATGTTGTGGGGGCCGGGGACTGTGGTGAGGAGAAGGGGGATGCGGGTGTAACCTGAAGGAACAGGGAAGGCTGGTGAGATGTTTCCATTAAAGTGGAAAGGGAAGAGTCCCAGGAGGTTAGAGTGTTGGAAGAGAGGAGAGGGCAAGAGATCTGATGCATTTCAGGGAATCTTGAATTTTTGAATCTTAAATTTTAGGGCTCTCTATTCATTTTCTATTGCTGTATAACTCAATAAACAAACTAACTCAAAACTTAGTGGCTTAAAACAACCATAAGCACTTATCTCACACAAGTTCAGTGGGTCAAGAATTTGGGAGTGGCTTAGTAGGCTTGTTCTGGCTCAGGGTCCATATGAGGTGTCAATCAAGGTGTCCGCTGAAGGCATGACAAGGCCTTGAAGAGCCACTTATGTGATGGCCCATCATGGGGCTTTCCACTGAATGTCCTCATGATGTGATAACTGGCTTGCCCCAGGGTGAGCAATCCAAGAGGGAAAGAATGGACTTCATAGTGTGTCCCACACACAGTTGTTTCAGCAGTAACCCATTACACAGGTCGACCCTATTTGGTGTGGGAAGGGCCTAAACAAGGGCATGAAAACTGGAAAATCACTGGGGGCCATCTTGGAGGCCCAGCTACTACAGACATCCTTTTATGTTTGAGGAAGACATGAAGAAAAGATGAAAAATCCCATGCTGGGCCACATTCATTAAACGTTTTGTAGCTCGGGCAGAAAACTGAACAATTTTGAGTCCTGGCTTTATGTGCTAGTTTTGGTACTTTAAAACCCATTTGACAGATGGAAAATATTACACTAAGGTCAATAGCCATCTTGGTCCACCCAAATCCAAAATCCATGTTGCTTCCCCAGGGTAAAACAAAATTTAGGAAGATGTGTTGAGGTTCTGCAGGGGGGTGTCTGACTCTTGGTTTTGGCTCAGGTCATGATCTCGCAATCACGAGATCAAGCCCCAAGTTGGGCTCAGAGCTCAGAGTCAAGTCTGCTTCAGATTTTCTCTCCTTCTGCTTCCCACCCCCCCCCCCAACTACCACTTCCGCACTTATGACTGCACACAAGCACACGCACAGGCTCTCTCTCTTAAATGAATGAATGAATAAACGAATGAATGAATAAAATCTTTTAAAAAATTAACAAGGCAGGTACATCTTGCCTGCCAATTCGAACTCATTCCATTGTTCTAGCTAGTCTATTGTTCCTAAATTTCTCCCTTTTCATTATTTATATTCATTTTCAATGAGCATTTACAAAATATAATAGCAGACATTCTTCAAGGGAAAGAATCATTTCTTAGTTACATTGTTATTCCAACATCAAAAACAGTGTCTTAAATGTAGCCGGTAATAAATATATATTAATCTGTTGCTTTAATTTTGTTATTAAAGTTTCATTACTTTGGAAGATCTATCAGCCAGGGTTCTGTCAGGAAAACAGAAACCACTCTAGGTATTTCAGGTTGGAATTAAATGTGATAGAGGGAGATAGAGGCCTATACCACCATTGGGAGGGCTGGCGGCAAGGATGGGGAAGGCAGCTGGCTGCTCGCCATCAAGGAACCTGTGTATGTAGGAATCCCAGTGAAGCTGTCACGAGGACCCCCATTGTTGGCAACATCAGAGGTCTACTACTAGCTACTCCAGAAAACAACGTCTCTCCTTCTCCTCTGTCTTCCAGATCTCATCGGCCAAGTCTAGCCAAACCTCTGCTGTCCAGGGGCCCTAGGAAATGTAATTTCTGTTTTCAACCTCTATGATACAAAGGGGAGTTAGAAAGGGTGAGCCATGTAGTGGGCATCAAAAGACATTATCTGGTATGGGCCTCACTGCTTTCAGATGGTCATGGCCCATGGCATTGCTTACTATTATATGGTGTTCTTTGGAGGGCTGACAACTCAAGAGACAGGTAGCTAAAGTCTGAAAAAGAATTATTGGTCTTAACTTCAATGGCATTACTAGCAGCAGTAATTATTATTCATAACAGCAATAACAGCAAAATCATTATGGGTACGAGCTTCAGAATTCTAAAACTCTGTGTCAATATCTGGTCTGTGACCTTGAGGACATCATTGAACCTCCCAATGTCTCAGTTTCTCATCTGTAGAATGGGGATATTAGACTCTCCCTCATAGGCTTGTTGTAAAGTTTAAATGAAGCTAAACATACAAAATTCTCAGCACCAGGCTGGGAACCCAGTAGATGCTTACGAAGTGGGAACTATTTGTATCTAACAGAACACACTACTATTTATAGAACGCCTCAACACGCGTGACCTCATAAGACAAACCCTGTTTAAAAGGAACACAGGAGGAGGAAGAGAAGGGAGAGTGGGAGACATGAACTCAAGAGAGGGTCCAGAAGGCAATGGGAGAGTCCCAGATGCAGGAGCCCAGGGTCAAGAGGAACAGGGAGATGGCTGGCTGACTCTGGTCAGGGGGGAATGCTGGGTTCAGAGTTGCCAAACCCACCATCTTGTCAACAGTCCTTTTTCAATGATTCTGTTTAAACCAGAGCATAGGAAATACAAACACGTGCTAAGAGTCTATAAAGCCTGTAAATGATGACCATGGATCAAAATACTTTTTTCCACCAAATATTAAAACAGAAAATATAAATGCCAAGGCTTTTCATCTGCCCTAGCTCCAGCCCCTGAGGGTTCTGTGGCTCCATTTATAACAAACAGATGAAGAACAGAGACTATGGGCTTTGCTGTACCCATTAACTTCATCTAATTATTCTGGGCCTTTTTTGTTTGTTTGTTTTAACCCAGAAATGAATCACAGATGAACTATTCAACTGATTTTTATGATTTTTCTCTTTACTGATACTGCAGGAGGCATGCTCAGATCTTTATACACTTTTCTGTTCCTATCCTTTCCTTTGAGGACAGCAGCTCCAGGACACACAGCTCAAGCAGGGCTGGAGACGCATGGTGCTGCCCTGAGGAGAGCGGGAATTCATGGCCACACTCCCAGGAGGGATGCTCCTTGGTCATTACCATCGCCGAAGCTACCACTTTGGGGGCCCTTAGTTTTTTATAGGACACCTGATCTTTTCTCAATCTATAAAAATGAGTCATGGGCACCTGAGTAACTCAGTTCTTTGGGCAACTGCCTTAGGCTCAGGTCATGATACCAGGGTTCTGAGATTGAGGCCCACATAGGGCTCCCCCTGCTCTGTGGGGAGTCTGCTTCTTACTCTCTCTCTATGCCTGCCGCCTCCCTGCTTCTGCGCGCTCTCGCTCTCTCTTTCTTTCTCTCTGTGTCAAATAAATAAATAAATAAAATCTAAAAAAAAAAAAAAGAAAAAAGAGTCAAACATTTGTAGTGGGTTTTTTTGTTTTTTGTTTTTTGGTTTTTTTTGCCATTTCTATTAAGATGTAACACATTTAAGGCACCTGTGTTTCTCAGTCAGTTAAGCATCTGACTTCTGCTCAGGTCATGATCCCAGAGTCCTGGGATCGAGTCCCGCATCGGGCTCCACACTCAGTGGAGTGACTATTTCCCCCCTTTCCCTCTGTCCTTCTCCCCACTCATGCTTACGCACTCTCTCTCACAAACAAAATCTTTTAAAAAAATATGTAACGCATTCTAACTTGAAGTATTGTTCTACAAAGTTTGATTTAGATCAAGTTTGCAAGCACCACTGCACAGCCAGGCTGTAACCCCTTCTCCTGACTGGCGACTGCGGCACTGGGTGCTATTAACTACAGCTCTGCCTCTTGTTAGCTTTGCCACATCTGCCAACCTCAGTGTCTTCTGTAAAAGCAGAATAACCACCTCTATTGCTGGCATTGTTGTCAATATTATGTTAAGTACGATGAAACACATAGAGTAGTATTGGGCACATAGGGTATGCTCAGTAAATAATGATCATGGTCATTAACTAGCATTAGTCCCAAGGTCATGCTATTAAGAAAAGGCAGAGTCCAGATTTGACCCCAGATAAGACTCAGCAACCCTCTGTACTTTTCACTCTAGAATTCTGCTTCCCAGTCGAGTAGACGCTCTAGACTTGGTGGTTTCCTAACGGGCCGGTCAGGGAAAGGAGTGAAACAAAAAAAGAGCAATGAAAGGAAGTATGTGCTGTGTGGCCAAATCAGAAGAAAAAGGATGTACTGGGATAGCACAGAGATGAGTGGAGGCTTCCATTAGGTTTGAATTGAGACTTGCTAAGCTGATAGAAGAAGGAGGGTGGGTGGCTTCTTGTTTGTCTTTATCCATTGGATTGACCATCAGGTCTTTCTCTGGAGTGAGGAGTTCAGACTTAAGGTGAAGTCCTGGTTTTACACTTAGCAGCTGTGTCAGCTTGGGGAGCTCCCTTTACCTCAATCTGGACTTTGGTCTCCAGTTCAATGAAACAAGGGAATTAGACTCCTCTCGCCATCCACTTGTTCTGGAAGAAGGCAGTGCTCTGCTTTTATTTTGTAGAGTTATCATGTTTTACTTTGGATTGTAGATTTGGAGAGAAACCCCATCAACATCCATTGAGAACATGAAGGAACAGAAGGAACAGAAGACTCTAGGAATGCCTCACTTTGACCCAAGAGGATGAAGGCATTCAGGCCTCATGACAGTAAAGACCAAAGGGGAATTCTCTCTCTCTCTCTCTGACATGCTTGTTTGTCTTTTTATTTCTTGCTGCATATCTGCTCCCTTCTCTTATTTCTCTTTGCAAACAAGTATTCTGCTTGCATTTCTGCACACAAAGTCCCCAAATGGGCAGCCCCCACCCAAATGCCTCCCTTGGCTCCCGAGCATCCAGGACCTCAGAGGCACAGCCCCTACAGCCCAGGGACGCAATTGGCCTAATTCAGGAAATCTGACTGGTCCAGCTGTGGTCCCGGGATGTTCCTTGGTCTTACCAACTATGAGTAATGATCCTACAGTGGAGGCCAGTTCCTCTCCTTAGGCTGGAGCATGGTCAGGGCAGATGGGAAAGCCATTCTGCTACTCATCCTTTCCTGGCATTGGGTCAAGTGAGTTCCATCTCTCCCATGCCAGACTGAATTCCTCAGCATTCTTTGCATCCCCTTGACCACTGGAGGGTCTCAAAGATTGACAGGATTTGTGGAACTGCAATGACACATAATAAAGCCTCCATCTAATGTCCACATAGATCTTTACAGCTTGCATCATAGTTTTCCCATATGTGATCTCATCTGACCCTCACAACAACTTCGAGCAGTATTATTATTTCCTCCATCTTCTAATTGAGGAAAATGAGGCAAGCCCAAGGTCACACGGCTATTAAGTGGGGGAATCAGAATTCATATTTAATTACTCTGGCTCGAAATACAAGCACCCAACCGGATCATTGCTAAGAATCCTTCTGGTCCTAATATTAACCAGTCCAAGAATATTAATATCATGGTGTTTTCAGAAACTCCCCCATCCCAGCGCTTCTCGCTAATTATTTCCATCTCCTTCACAGTTTTAGCTTTGAATTGCGATATGGCCAATAAGATGCTGCACTTTTTAAAACCACAACATATAGGGTCTCATCTTAGCTGTCAAAAATGCATTTCATTTGGAAGCAGGGAGAGTAGAGAGGAAGGAGGAAGTTCACAATGAAAAGAGGAAGGCTGGAGAAACACCTCCTGGCTGTGTCTTTAATGAGAAGCACCAGGCTCGCTCTGGAGGCCACCTGGGAGGGGGTCTGGGGATCTGAGGACCTGGCTGAAGTTTCGGGGAGAACTCCGCTCCCTGGCTGCCTGCAGCACCTGCCAGAGTGGCCCTCTGTAGCTGAAATGGCAGGAATGCCTTTTATTCCTTCTACTGGCATAGGTCAGGCTCTTGGTTCACTTGCTAGTGTTAGTGTTTGTACAAACCTGCAGGTGGCTTTCTGCTTTCATCCCTGGGGGGGCGTTCCCTGGGGAAGAGCAATGATAAACACTCTATCATTGATTGATTATCCGACAATGAGTCTGACAGGGAGTAAATATACATAATACTATTCATTTAATTCTCCCAAATCCTATGAGATAGGTAATATAATCTTTCTTTTTTTTAGATAGTACTACTGAGGCTCAGAAAAGTAATGTTCCATAGTAAATAAATGGCAGAACTGGCATATAACCTAGATTTGCTTGACTGCAAAGAGCAAGCTCTTGGTCCTGGGGCTTGGGGTCTCCTAAGCCTGGGTTGGACACCAAGTGGCTGAAGCTGGGTATGAACCCGATTTGGCCTTGTTCCAAAGCCTGCACGTCAAAGAGAGCATTCTGCTGTATGTGTTTGGGTTCTAGGGACCATAACATTTTATTAGAAGATTTTATTTATTTATTTGAGAGAGAGAGAGAGAGCGTGCATGCACACACAAGCTGGGAGAGCAGCAGAGGGAGAGGGAGAAGCAGGCTCTCTTCTGAGCAGGGAACCTGATGTGGGGGTCAATCCCAGGACCCCAGGATCATGTCCTGAGCCGAAGGCAGATGCTTAATGACTGAGCCACCCAGGTGCCCTGGGACCGTATTATTTTGAGGAAAAAAATCTCCAATACTAAAGATAGATCACCTTTCCTAGTCCTCCTGGCCCTTCCAGTGACCAGGTGACTGAGTTCTGACGTACACGAGGCAGCAGAGGTGAAGGGGACCACCTCAGAGCCCGGTCCTTCACTTTCTCACCCCGCAGACTCCTGTCTGACGCAGGCCTTGCTTCCCACAGGAGACTCACATCATAATATTCCGACGCCTGGTCCCTGACTTCAGAAACCTGTACGTCAAGACTCGGGACATTTTGCTTGACGTGATCTCCGCTCTGTTGTCAGAGAAACGGTTTGTTTCCGGCGTACAGCCAGCATCTCTCCACTCCAGCTTAGAAAGGACAGCTCCACCTCATCCTCCTGCTCCGGGCCCACATGCTCTATTCTCCTTTGTGTATGTCTACATTTCCACCATCACAGAGCTCTTGAGTCAAACTGTAGCAAAGAGGACCCCATTATTGAAAACACGCCTCAGAGAACTTTCAGATTCTCTAGCCCAAGTTCCTCATTTTACCACGGACGAGGCAGAGACCCAGGTACTCAGTCACTTGCCTAGGGCCACTCTGTTACTGGTGGCGAGCGATGATTCGAGAACCCAGGGCCAGGCCTAGGAGGAGGAACAACTTAAGGAGGGCCTCACTCTCAGAGGCTGACCGTGTGTTTCCAGCAGAACCCTCTGAGATGTTCTTTTCTTCAAGAAATAGCCATGTGGGGCGCCTGAGTGGCTCAGTGGGTTAAAGCCTCTGCCTTCAGCTCAGGTCATGATCCCGGGGTCCTGGGATCGAGCCCCGCATCGGGCTCTCTGCTCCGCAGGGAGCCTGCTTCCTCCTCTCTCTCTGCCTGCCTCTCTGCCTACTTGTGATCTCTGTCTGTCAAATAAATAAATAAAATCTTTAAAAAAAAAATAGCCATGTGTCCAGCTGGGTAGTTTTCTCAGCCTCCTTCCTGCTCCTAAACACTCGAGAGCAAAGAGACCCCTTTCCATTTTGATTGTCTCAGTCGGTTTTAGCTCATACTCATTCAACTCCCTTGAAGGCTTTACACTGAATTAAAGTCCCCTCCATTAGACAGAAGCTACACACCCAGCCTTCTTTCCCAGACAGGCCTTTCTTTCCTGACGTACTGGCAGCTAGTTCTTTTGTCTAGCGGGGCGGGTTTACGGGTTTAAGGAAAACCTCAGTCTTCCTCCTGCATTTCTCCTTTCCTTTCGCACGACTACCACACTCCAGCACCTCTTACCCCAGACTTGGGGTGGGGGGGGTTCCCACATCAAGCAATTCTGTGACACCATCTGGGTGTCCTATAATTTAAGTCAGTTCGGACATTATCAACCTGGAGACAACATCCGATCCCACAGGTTAAGGGCTCAGTCCCACAAGACTAGCCCCCCAGCCCCCAACACACATGCCAAGCACAAGTCGGAGGTCCCCCGGTTTCCCACAAGTTCTCTGGTTCGGCTACAAATTGGAGGTTCACATGACCTTCTCCCCTCAGATTCAAGTATTTGCTTCACCAGCTCACAGAACTCAGGGAAACACCTCCTTATGGTTACCAGTTTATTAAAGGATATGATAAAGGGCACAGAGGAACAGCCAGATGATACATAGGGCAAGGTCCAGGAGAGTCCCAAGCATAAGAGCTTTTGTCTCTGTGAAACTGGGGTACTTTGACCTCAGTTATTTGGATGTGCTTACCCACCCAGAAGCTCTCTGAACTCCATTCTTTGGGTA
Source organism: Martes martes (assembly GCF_963455335.1). NCBI lineage: Eukaryota > Metazoa > Chordata > Mammalia > Carnivora > Mustelidae > Martes > Martes martes. The sequence continues at coordinate 139,489,097 of NC_137891.1, forward strand.
TTTTTATGGAGACTTCATTACGTAGGCCTGATGGAACATTAACTTTGTCTCCAGCCCCTCTCCCCTCTCTGGCAGATGAGAGGTAGGACTGATACTCTTAAGCTCCTAACCCTGGCTTGGTCTTCTGGTGACCAGCCCACATCTAGGAGCCCACCCAAAGTCACCTCATTAGAACAAAAGACCCTACTATCACCCAGGAAATTCCAAGGGATTTAGGAACTCTTTGTCAGGAATGGGGGTCAAAGACCAAATGTTAGACTAAAAGATGCTTCTAGTGCTCTTACCACTTAGGAAATCTCACGAGGGTTTTAGGAACTCTGGGCCAGGAATGCAGGGCAGACACCAATATATGTACGTTTTCTATTATTTCACACCAGTATCACCTTAAACATTTCAAAAACCTTAACAAAGGGTCTTAAGCCAGATCTTTGATTTGAGCTATTTCTTAATTTAAGACAAGAGACTAAAATGTGAAACAGTGTTATTTTCCAATCTAGCAAGTCCCGGGTCCTCAACCTTTCCTCTAAATTCTGCTTGCAAACACATGAGTTCTTTCTCCGGCTCAACTCTCTGCAGCAGCTGAGAGCACCCGATGTACTTTTCCGACATGTGTTGGGAGATTTTAGCCAGGTCCAGACATTTGCTGTTTTCCATCTTTCCCTTTACTCTAGACAACGCTTGGTCAGTTGTTTTGCTACTGATAACGTTGGTCATCATTCTTCCAAGTCGCCATCGGAGTCTCCACTAAGGTTGTCTTGATCACTTCCCCAGTCTTTGCTAACATTTTCCTCACTGCTTTTCCAGCATCTTCTCAACCAGTCCTATCAGCAATGCCTAACTTCATTCTTTCTAAGTGTTGGTTACAGCAACTCCACTTCTGGTACCGATTAGGCATCACTTAACTAATGTTGCACAACAAACCACCCAGAAAACTTACTGGCTTAAAAAAAAATAAGCTTTTTTCTTGTTTTCTTTTTATTCCTTAAGTTTCTGTGGTTTGGCTGACGGGGTTTTCTGATCAGGGCTGGCTGGACTAGAGCTGGAGGAGCAGTGAGGGCCCAGGCACATATCTGAGGGTGAGCGTGAGCAGGACAGCCGGGCCGCTTATCTCCTGCGAGCCCAGGCTTCCTCCCACCGAGGCTGGGTTCCACAAGCAGCTGATAGAGAGCAAGCCCTTTCCTGTTATCTGTTGGTGTTTCATTTGTTACTTGCCCAGTGTTCAAACCGAGTCCTGCGGTCAAACCCAGATTCACCAGTGGGCAAATGAAATTGATGATGGTGAGGTGGGAAACAAAGGCAAAGGGAAATGTAGATAAAATTAAACACCCTTGCAACCTGTCCCCCATTGACAAATACTTGAGGCAGGCAGGGTACTATGTTCCTCCAGGGAGCTCCTGTCTTAATGTTCATGCCTTGCTAGAGGGAAAAGCAACCTTAGTTTGACAACAGCAGGGCCTCCTGTACCCCGTGCGTCTTCTTTAGCATATGAAAATCCTTCTGGAACCTCTCTTATCTTTATGTCCCCCTACCCCAAAGTTTATAATCACTTGCTCCTTATAACCTTGGGGCAGCAGAAAGCAACAGCCGCTCTTTTTGCGCTTCCTGTCCCCATGCTTTCATAAAACCACCAATTTGCACCAAAGGCATCTCCAATTCTTTCGTGGCCGTCGCCTCTGGACCCCATAGAACCTCACATATATTCAAAAACTACCTCAGTGGGAACTGGAAAATATGTGGCCATTCGGAAAATCTATAATCTAAAGTAAGCATTGTTTTGCGGAATTCTTTCATGCATGCTTAGGGGACCGCTTGCTGTCAAGCGTGGTGGATAATGTTATGCGTCAACTTGACTGGGTCACAGAATGCCCAGATAACATGAAACTGGGTGTGTCTGTGACAGCGTATCTGACGGGAGTCCGGTGAAATCTGGTAGGATCGGTATACTGAGTAAAGCTGGTTGCCTTCCATATGTGCGTGGGCTTCATCCAATCCATTGAAGACTTACAGAGAAAAAAAAAATTGGGTAAGAGGGATTCTGTCTGATTGCTTGAGCTCAGACTGGTCTTCTCTTGTCCTCAGCTCTCTAGTTCTCGGTCTTCCTTCAGAGCAGGACTAGAACTTCACTACCCAACTCTAGGCTTTGGACTTCTCAGCCTTCATTAATTGTGTGAGCCAATTCCTGACAATAAATCTCTTTATAAACATAAATTTAATAAAAATAATTGTATCTGTATGTTCTGTTTATCTGGAGAATCCTGACTAGATACAGCCAGTGTCCCCAGGCTTGTGGGGTGGGTATGGGGAATCATCAACATACAACACACATAACACTGATCAAGTGACTGTTAGACTCCAGGTACTGTTCTAAGTGCTTTACCTTTATTAACTTATTTAATTGACAATCTATGAGATAGACATTTTTAATGTACTCATTTATATATATATATATGTATACACACACATATATATATTTTAAATATTTCATTTATTTATTTGACAGAGAGAGACACAGTGAGAAAGGGAACACAGCAGAGGAAGAGGGAGAGGGGGAAGCAGGCTTCCCCCTGAGCAGAGAGCCCAATGCAGGGCTCAATCTCAGAACCCTGGGATCATGACCTGAGCCAAAGGCAGACACTTAAGGACTGAGCCACCCAGACTCCTCAATACTTAATGTTATTAATTTTGTTTTCCCTTTTATCAGACCCACCCAGGCACCTGTATAGATAATCATCTATAAAAGATAAATAGGAGATACAGAGAAGGGAAGTAATGTGCCCAAGGACACATAGCCACCAATGACAAGACCGGGTTTGGGAGCAGCCCATGTGGTTGTAGAACTTCTGACCTAACCACTGCACTTTACTAACGTTCTAAGAAGAAAGGGAAGCATTGGAGGAAGGAGTAAGAGTTGGAGAAGAGGCCACAAGAGGAAAGGAGCTAAGGGATGATGTAAGAGAGGTTGGCAGGAAAATTAGCAAGACAGGAAACAACATGTGCTGGAGAGGATGTGGAGAAAGGGGAACCCTCTTACACTGTTGGTGGGAATGCAAGTTGGTGCAGCCACTTTGGAGAACAGTGTGGAGATTCCTCAAGAAATTAAAAATAGAGCTTCCCTATGACCCTGCAATTGCACTACTGGGTATTTACCCCAAAGATACAGATGTAGTGAAAAGAAGGGCCATCTGTACCCCAATGTTTATAGCAGCAATGGCCACGGTCGCCAAACTGTGGAAAGAACCAAGATGCCCTTCAATGGACGAATGGATAAGGAAGATGTGGTCCATATATACTATGGAGTATGATGCCTCCATCAGAAAGGATGAATATCCAACTTTTGTAGCAACATGGATGGGACTGGAAGAGATTATGCTGAGTGAAATAAGTCAAGCAGAGAGAGCCAATTATCATATGGTTTTACTTATTTGTGGAGCATAACAAATAACATGGAGGACATGGGGAGATGGAGAGGAGAAGGGAGTTGAGGGAAATTGGAAGGGGAGGAGAACCGTGAGAAACTATGGACACTGAAAAACAACCTGAGGGTTTTGAAGGGGCGGGGGGTGGGAGGTTGGGGGAACCAGGTGGTGGGTATTGGGGAAGGCACGTATTGCATGGAGCACTGGGTGTGGTGCAAAAACAAAGAATACTGTTACACTGAAAAGAAATTAAAAAAAAAAGAGAGAGAGAGAGGTCGGCAGGGCCCAGATCATAACAAATCCTGCGTGACAAAGTAGGCACTTTGAGGGGTATGTGTACAGGTCATATAACCTTTTCAAGTGCTTCTTCCCACCAGACACTGTCAGGAGCTACATATGAACGCATTTTACCCCTTTTCTTTGACTCCAGTCGGTTGAACTGGATCTAATCTGGGACAATAATAGTCTTGCAGGAGTTTGGAAATGGGACTGAGAGATGCCAGATGGGTCTAGATTTGACTGTTGTAACTTGAAGAAGCAAACTCAGGAGCTTGGGGTCGGTGGGGGCAACTTCTGCCTACCATGTGTCCTTGAGAGACTGAGGAAAAGAAATTCTAGATGCAAGCGAGAGCAGAAGAGATGGCTGGCAGGTCCCTGAGCTGCCCTGTGTCCTCAGTCCCAGGAGCTCCCTGTACTCCTGCTCTTTTGGTCCGTGAGTCTCCCCCATTTCCACCATTTCCTGCTCCATTAGGGCCCATCAACCAATGGTACTTAAAGCCCAAGGTCTGAGGGATTTTGCACAACCAGAAAAAAAAAAAAAGTTTAAACTTAGTGGAAGGTGATGGAAACCCTCAGAACTACTTAAAAACAGAGAAAAGGAGGGGGCATAGAATTGTTGTGTCTGTACTGAGGCGTGGAGGCTCAAGGGAGACCAACTGGAGCTCAGAAGAATGAAGAATTTCCCGACATTGGCACAGTCCGAAAACGAAGCGGTGTGAACCCCACAGTGGGGCTGGCACCTGGGGGGCACAAGCCCAGAATAATCCACCACATGACAGAGGGAATTCAAACGTCAGGAGGGGCAGGAGTTGGACAGGGTGATGAGTTCCCCGGTTCCTTCTACCCTGCAATTTGTGATTCTGTGAGTCTGGACTAGGGCCTAGATGGGTTTCTGTCAGGACTTTGTTTCTGTCAGGAGGCATTCCCGGCTTAGAACGCACAGTTGTACCAGCCACTTCAGGAAACAGTTGCTTCCGGGGGAGAGCCGCTGTGACGAGACAGCTGGTGTCCTACGGCCCTGCTCTGGGAAGGCTGAGGCAGGAGCCAGCGCCTTTCTGGTCTCAATAAACAGTGTTTCGTCCCCTCACCTGTCCCAGTGGGCCAGCCAGTTCCTGGGGCACGTTAATGGGCCTCTCCCTGGCCAAGGCCCCAGGCACAGGGCCCCTGAGCAGCAATTAAAACTCAGGCAGTGTGGGAAAGCCTGACCATGGCCTTCTCTTCCTCCGCACACCCTGCCCGTGCCTCCTCCTCCCGCCCCCACCCCGCCACAGATGTAACTGGTGTTTCGGGCTCTGAACACCACTGATAATTCCTTATTAGTGAGGGAATCCAGAAAGCCTCAAGAAAATAGGAATTAGTCAAAATCCCATCACTCAGAAGTAAACACCAGTCACTTTTTTGGTGAGCGTCTAGCCCATCTGTGCCATACACTCGCTCTAATATAAAGCTCTCCTCCTCTGAGCCACTCTACAAACTGCTTCTCAGGGAATCACCCTCCCACACAGGTGTTCCTGTCCACAAACATGGACCAAGCTTCTGAGGCCCCCTCTTCTTCCTTCTGGGAGCGTTCCCTGCTCCTTTCGGATTTTGGCAGCCCTCTCAGCCCTGCCATCCCGGCTGGCTTCCCTCCCCAGGAATCAATAATTGAACGAAAGCCTCAGCAGACTCAGGGCCGGGCACCCCAGCTGCCACCCCCTGGCCGCCACTCCCCCCCGGCCCACCCCCACCCCGTCTCTGCTCAGCCACAACCTTCCCACTGAGGCTTTGGAAAGAGCAGCTGCTGGGACAATCACCCAAGAAAGCGACAATGGAACTATCTTTTGGCTCCTTGACTGGCTTGTCTCATTCCTCCTTACCGGAATTCTTGGTTTGTCTTTTTCTAGCACCCAGAGCCTCTGAACAAGGCTGTGGCTGAGAGGACGCCATGCTTCAAATAATTTGTCAACGGAGCTTAGGATCTTTGGCACAAAGGACACTATAGAAAAGTCGAATGCGGCTGTGGATCCATTAGACTCTTGCCAAAGGAGACTTGTGGCTTCGCAGGCAACAGGGACGGTGCCTGATTCAGAGGAATGATGTCCAGTGGGTGTGCTTGCCACTGGCGTCCCCCTGGAATGTTCATCCTGATGGGAACCTGCCCCACTCCTCAGTCGCTTATCCTAAAAAAACAGTCAAGGCTTACGAACCTATACTTCACCTTTAGATTTTGTTTTTCCTCTAATTGGAGGCATTAAACAGAGGACATGGTTTCTTAACTTCTCAACTGGGCACTATTGACGTTTGGGCTGGATACTACTTGCTCTGAAAGGGCTATCATGTGCCCTGTAGAATATGTATGTATGTATGTATGTATGTATGTATGCATGTATTTTGAGAGCACACAAGCATGAGTGGGGGGAGAGGCAGAGGGAGAGAAACTTCAAGCAGACTCCCTGCTGAGTGGGGAGGCCCACAGGATTTTTGGCATATTAAAATTCTTTTAGAACCTCCCTTATCTTTACCTCCCCCCACCCCGAAGTATATAATCAGTTGCCTCTCACAATCTCAAGGCAGCAGCTCTTTCTGCCCACAGGTCCTGTCCCTGGGCTTTAATAAAACCACCATTTTGCCCAAAGACGTCTCAAGAATTTTTCTTGTCTGTTGGCTCCAGATCCCAACCCCAACACCACTCCAAACCACATCACTGGCACTGACCCTACTTTACTGTGTCACCTTAGGAAAGTTATTTTTAATAGTTTTGCTCCTCAGTTTTCTCATCTTTACGATGGAAAAGTAACAGTACCTACCACAAGCAGGTTAGTGAGAGGATTAAATAATCCAAGGGAAAGAAACAGCAAAGGGATCAGTGAATTATCTAATTTTGTTTTTCACAATAATTATTTGAGGTAGATACTATTGGGGCACCTGAGTGACTCAGTCGGTTGTGTCTGACTCTTGATTTCAGTTCAGGTCATGATCTCAGGGTCACAGGATCAAGCCTGGCATCTGGCTCCCACTCAGTCAGGAGTCTGTCTGTCTCCCTCTGCCTCTGCCCCTCCCCCAACTCTCCTGCACGTGCACCCTCTAAAAAATATATGGATATATCTGTTTTAAAAATGAAGTAGATAGTATCAATAAACTCATTTTTCTGGACTGAAAATTGTCCTGACTGAGGGATGTTAGGCAACTTCCTTGATTAGGAAGTGGTTTGTGTCATTAATTCCTAGGGAAGGGAACCTTCCAACCATGCCTGGAACAGGTTATGGTAGGCTGAGGTACCAGCTCCCTCAAACCAGGCGCAGCAAGCAGGATTTGGGGTACCCAAACTCATGGACTTCTTGTCTTGGCTTATCCCAGTGTGGTTCGTAGATGTCATCACTTTTCTCTGTGACCACATTACACGAGAGGCCTTTTTGTAACTCCAAGCTATCATGCAAATGAAAGCCATTATTACACAGAACTCATCCCTCAGAGGATGTAAATGCCCAAGAGAGAGGTTTACTTTGTAAGAGCTGGACCTCATTAGCCTTTAAAATCCCTTTCCTTACTTAAGATTTGTGGAGCCAACATCTTACAAATGAAGATGGTGAGAACTAGTGCTGATGGTGAGAGAAGGAAGACAGAGAGAGAGGAGCTCCAGCCGGGCAACTGGGGAGGGGATAGCACCCCAAGACAAGCAAGTAATCAGGAAGATTACACCAGGATAGAACCCCTGGGCGCTGCTTCATCCCTGAGGATGCCCCTCTTCTGCTCCATCCTGAACTTCCAGAGTCAAGGTTGAATCGGGGTGAGTAGAAGGATGAATAGGTAGGTAAGAAGCGAGTATACCAACATGTAGAGGACAGACTCTAGGTGGCGGGTGTGTGGGTGTTCACTGAAACATTGTATCACTTTGGTGTATGTTTTGATGTCTTTCATCATATTAAATATTTAATCCCTGGAAGAATGAAAGAAAAAGTATCCTAAGGCTAGAGACCCCAGCTGCGGGTGCACACAGACCTCGAGTCCTCTTCTCACTTCTCCCCATTGGAAGCCTCAGCTGGGCCGATGCTGCGGGGCTGTGGCCACCCCTGTGTCAGCAGCGGTCGTGCCCTGGGGAATGCAGGTGGCCTGGAGAAAAGCAAGACTCACTGGTCACACTCCTGAAGGCTGCAATTTGATTTCTGGGCTACCTCATTTCTCCGTTCCCACCCGCCTCTCATGCGTGCAGAAGTCCCCAGAAGAAGAAGCCAGCCCTGGGCACGGTCCCCTGATTTGGGTCTCTTTACTCACCTCCTGATTCAGTAGTGACCTCATGGGGCTCCAGACCCTCGAGGCCCCACCCTGGCTTCTGATGTCAACAGTTACTGAAATACCAGAATAGTCTATTACAGCTCCTGCATTTATAGTTTTACCAGGAGCCTAGGAGAATATATTTCTTTTCTTCTGAATTTCAAACTTGAAAAGATATTTTAAACATTTTTAGGGATGCCTGGGTGGCTCATTCATTAAGCATTTGCCTTCGACTCAGGTCATGATCCCGGAGTCCCGGGATCGATCCTTGCATTGGGCTCCCTGCTCAGCGGGAAGCCTGCTTCTCCCTCTCCCACTCCCCCTGCTTGTGTTCCCTCTCTCACTGTGTCTCTCTCCATCAAATAAATAAAATCTTAAAAAAAAAAAATTAGGGGCACCTGGGTGGCTCAGTCAAATGAATAAGCATCCAACTCTTTATTTCTGCTGAGGTCATAATTTCAGGGTCATTGAGATCAAGCCTTGCATTGGGCTCGATGCTGGGTGTAGAGCCTGCTTAAGTCTCTCTCTCTCCCTCGGCCCTTCCCCACCTAAAAACTTCAAAGTCTTTCTAAACAGCAAAAAATGTCCTATAGATCCATCATTTTAACCTATTCTTTCCTGTCAGAAGTAGTTCTTGGTTGAGATGATAGTTTTTGGACAGGCACAGGTCTGAATCCCAGCCCTGGCACTTGCTGGCTCTATGACCACGGGCCAATTCCACAACCTTTCCAAGCCTCATTTCCCTACCTAGAAAGTGACAATTCCTACATCATGTTGTTTGAAACTGAGAAAATGTTTAAAGGTCTTTGTGTGATGCTTGGCACAGAGTATGTTCTCAATTAGTGGTAGCTATTAAGATCATTATCGTTATTATATTTCTTTCTCAGCCCTTGCTTACAGATATCTAAATTTTTATATAGGTAAAGGAATAGTTGACTTACTTACAAAATTTTGGACTAAATTTTGGCCACAAGAAGACTGTGACCACCCAGCTGCCAAGTACTAGGGGGACATTTTCAGTCTCCTAAGAATTTATTTATATTAATCAAACTCATGGAAGGCTGAAATACAAATCCAAATCAATTTTTTGAGTGAGAGATACATAACTGCCTCACTTGTTAAAAAAAAAAAAAAAACCAACAAAACAAAAAAGAGGAGAAAATGTATCCCAAGAGTCTAAGGTCTCTTCTGGTGAACGGGGGGGCTTACCTGATTTACTTAGGGATGGGTTAGTTTAACACAAGACTGGATGGTTGATTTGCAATTTAAGAGAACATGTTCTCTTTCCTACAACAAACTTGCTAGAGGTTAAATGAACAGTAAGATATTTATAAGCTTTTGTGGTCATCCCTTGTTTTATAGTTGGAGATTACATTCCTAGGAGATTAAACAGGAAGTCTGAATTGAATAGTCCCAGAAGAATTTTTTAAAACCTTGAACATCAACCTGAGAGCACAGAAATGTAAATGTTTTCCAGTTTCCTTTTCTTATCTCATGAGGAAAAAAAAATGACTAGCCTAGTGCTCTGAATTGTCAAAGTACTTATGTCAACGAGATTATTTCCTCTCAGGCCTTCCGATTAAACACCCTTGTGCCTTATGGCCTATATTTCCATTAATTTTAATGAAAGCTGAAACAAAGATTGTAAGTTTGTGATTTTTTTCCACACACTGAAGAACAGCAATGGCGTTATCAGTATGGGGTTAACCACTGGAAAGAAAACACTGGGGACAAACTGAAGGCTTTGCGGGCGGGGGGCGGGGGGTTGGTAAGCCTGGTGGTGGGTATTAAGGAGGGCACGTATTGCATGCAGCACTGGGTGTGGTGCATAAACAATGAATTCTGGAACACTGAAAAGAAATAAAATAAAATCTCAAAAAAAAGGTATCAGAAAAGGGAGGGAAAAAATTAAAGAAATTTAAGTGAAATTTATTTAATGAAAAACAAGATTAATAAAATTAGCAAAAGGCAAAAAAAGAAAAAAAGAAAAATAAGAAGAAAACACTGGGGAGTATGGGTCAGAATGCTCCCACGGGCATGATGAGGTGTTTCTCTCTATAGAGAGACCATTTAGGAATTCAAACATAATCTAGATTTCCCCAGTAAGAAACCACAAAGAAATAGTAAATAAATAGGACTGGAGAAAGATAGGAATTTCTTTAGGTAAAAAAACCCAAGGGGCACCTGGGTGGCTCAGTGGGTTAAAGCCTCTGCCTTCGGCTCAGGTCATGATCCCAGGGTCCTGGGATCGAGCCCCACATTGGGCTCTCTACTCAGCGGGAAGCCTGCTTCCCGTCCTCTCTCACTGCCTGCCTCTCTGCCTACTTGTGATCTCTGTCTGTCAAATAAATAAATAAATTAATAAATAAAAAAAATAAAAAAAACAAACCCCCAAACCAACAAATGAATGCAATAAAGAAGGAAAAGGCAAACTAGGAAAAGCATTTTCAAAATATGTGGCAGAAAAATGATTCAGATCCTAGCTCTAAGCAATGAGCATCTGTGCTTATAATTTTGGTTGTCCGTCAGTTTAGACAACTTTTTTTTACAGTTGGAGAAATTCCTGTATTATGAGTTCAGCCTCCACAATGTTAAGTCAAAACCAAAATTCCCAGGTTCCCAGCTAGATACCAGGTACAACAGAAGACTGATTTTGAAAACAGCAAAGGAAAGGAATTAGGCTTTCACAGACTTCCACTTCACTGGTGCTATCAAATTCCTAGTACAGATGGGGCAGTCATGAAGATGTGCTGATTTCATGGTCTAATTCTTAGAGGGAAAGCTTATCTGCTTTTTAAGGGTATGACTTAATTAGTTAGTTAATTCCCAGTATGTCCTCTATTATTCTTATTATTAACACACATTATTAATATTTTATTTAAATATATTTTAATGATGGAATGTCATACACCTTGGTCAGTTGTTAGGGAAACCACTTGAGACAAGATGGGGGTAGCAGACTTGTGAAGATGGCTCCAACAGTATCTCCCATCCCACATCCTATTTTGCCAAGTGACCTTGTCATGCCCCGCATCAAGAGGTAGAGGCTAATCTCTCTCACTTTGAATCTGAAGCTGTCCTTGGAGTGACTGATAACCAAAGAACGCCGCAGAAGTGCTGCTGTGTGATTTCTGAGGCTAAGTTAGAAAAAGAGCTGTATCTTCCACCTGGCTTTCTTGGGTGTTTCTAGGGGGAGCCAGCCCTGGAGAAGAGAGCCCAATCACCTCAGGATCTCTATGTTGGGATACCATGTGTGGATAACCAGTTGACAGTCACAGACAAACCAAATCTTTCAGCCATCTCCACTAAGACACAGATATGGTAATGAAATAGTTCCAGACTCTCCACACTAGCCCATCTGCCAGCTGAGTACCACAGTTAAAGAACAGAACAGTCACCTGACTAAACCCTACTGAAATTCCTTGCCCACAGAATTTACAACATAGGGGGCGCCTGGGTGGCTCAGTGGGTTAAAGCCTCTGCCTTTGGCTCAGGTCATGATCCCAGGGTTCTGGGATGGAGCCCTGCATTGGGCCCTCTGCTCAGCAGGGAGCCTGCTTCCCTTCCTCTCCCTCTGCCTGTCTCTCTGCCTGCTTGTGATCTCTGTCTTTCAAATAAATAAATAAAATGTTTAAAAAAAAAAAAAAGAATTCACAACATACAACAAAACAGTTAAAGTTTTCATCCTCTAGCTTTTGAAATAGGTTTTTCCACACCTTTAGTAACTTGGACAAGGAGCTTTGGGGAAACATTACAATTTAACAAAAAATTCAACTTCTATGCCTGATGCACTGTACAAGGTTCTAGGGATTAGAGCAAAGAGTCAAAGAGGTCCCTATTCTCAAAGAATTTGTTGATCACTTAATAGAAGCTGACTTGCAAATAAATATTAGCATAATCATATGTTTCAGGTGCTGTGATAGATGTATGAAACAATGTTGGGTGACGTAAGGTAGGGATAGAAAATGATTATGTCAGTCATGGTTCTAGAGATTTTGCTACCTTTTTTTCTCTTCCAGCCTTTGCTTCTGACATGGAAATATTGACTAGGAGTAGGAATAGCAGACACCCTTGTTTTATGCTAATCTCAGGGTAAAATGTAAATATTGTAGGAGGTGGTCTTGGGGGGTTTTGTTTCTTGTTTTGGGGGGTTCTTTGGTAAAACCTATGAGAGATTAAGGAAATTTCTTTATATTTATCAATATAGATTTAATCTTGAATGCATGTAGAATTGTTAAATGCTTCTTTCTTTATGAACATATGATTTTTCTCCTTTATTCTGTTACTGTAGTTAATTTTATTGATTGATATTCAATATTAAATCACCTTTACCATCCTGGAATAAACCCAAATGATTTGCTAATCCAGTAGGATATTTATTTCACATTAAGTTCATGAGAGTGATTGGCCTGAACTTATTTATATAGATAGATAGATAGATAGATATGAGTTTATGCAAGACTGGGATAATTCCCTCCTTAAAAGATTGGAGAAGTTCACCAGCAAAATCACCTGGGCCTGAAGATTTCCTTATGGGAAGATTATTAGCTAGAAAATTAATTCCTTTAAATAAATTGTTTTTCTATTATGTTGAAACACAATAGTTGTTTCCTGTTAGAAAACTTGTTTTTGTTGGTAATAGGACAATGCAGATTTTTTATTTCCTCTTGTGTTAGTTTGCTAAGTTAGGTTTTTCAAAGACTGGCCATTTTATTTAAAATTTCAAAAATTTGTTGGCACCAATTTACTTGTAATATCTTATTATCTTTTTAATGTCTTTTGGATCTCTAATGATTCCCTTTCCATTTCAGATTTTGGTGACTTTTCTGTTTCTTTTCTTGATTATATTGCTAAAGGTTTTCAAAGAGCCAACTCTTGATTTTCTCTATTTTGCATTTGTTTTCTAATTCATTTGTTTATTCTCTTAGGACATTATTGTCTTCTATTTTCCTTAGGTTTGTATTGTTGTCTTTTTATATTTTTTTTTTTAGATTTTTTATTTATTTATTTGACAGACAGAGATCACAAGTAGGCAGAGAGGCAGGCGGGGGTGGGGGGGAAGCAGGCTCCCCGCTGAGCAGACAGCCCAATGCAGGCCTTGATCCCAGGACCCTGGGATCATGACCTGAGCCAAAGGCAGAGGCTTTAACTCACTGAGCCACCCAGGCGCCTGTCTTCTTATATTCTTGAAATTGACACGATCATTGATTTCTTTTCAGCCTTTATTTCTAAATATGCATTTAAGGCTCTAATAATATCTCAACTACAGCTGCATCCAAAAGGTTTTAATAGGTCACATTTTCATTATCACTCAGTTCAAAATTTATTCTGATTTTGAGTTTATTCTTTGATTCATGTCTTACTTAGAAATATATTGCCTAATTTCCCAACATTTGAATAATTCAAATGTTTTCTATAATTCCACTGTGGTTAGAATATTTTCTATGCTTAATTCTGTTGTGGTCAAAAGACATTATCATGAATAAATCACATTCTTTGGAATTCACTGAAATTTGCTTTATGGCACTGCATATGGTCAATCTTGGTAATGTTTCATGTGCATTTGAAAATAATGTATATATTGTCCTTGCTGCAGTGTTTCATATATGTCAATTAGGTCAAGTTGTTTTACTGTGTTATTCAGAGTTTCTATGTCTTTATTGATTTTTGTTTTTGTATGCTGTTTTGTCAGTTCCTGAGAGTGGTGTTTTAAAGCAAAACCCCCACACAAATACATACACACCCATCCTACAATTATAGGTTTGCCTATTTCTTGTAGACCTGCCAATTTTTGCTTCTTAATTTTTGAAAGTATGCTAATAATGCATGCAAATTTAGAATTGCTATATCATCCTGGAAGATTTTTATCTTTATGAAATATCTTCCTTTTCTGTGGTAAGACTTCTTGACTAAAAGTCTGTATGTCTCCTCATATTAGTATGATGAAAACAGCTTTCTTTCAGTTTACATCTGCACGCATTTGATTTTTTTTAATGGAACACATCTTAAAAATGAAATTCTCCATATTGTCATCAGTTTCTTGGACCATAATAATTAGCAATTTAAAACTCTGTGCCTAATAACATGAATGTTTATATTGCCTGTAAGTCTGTTTTTATCCTCTGCTTTTTCTCTTTATTTGTTGGTGAGCCTGTTAATTTTGAATGCCAGAAACTATCTAAGAAAAACTGTGAGGCCCTGAATGATGTTATGTTTCTCCAGGGAAAATTTGTCCTATCTTCTTTCAGGCGGCTAGGATGGAGGCAAACTGTCTTAACCGAATCAGGGACTGAGCTCACTTGAAATTGGGGTACATCCTTTGCAAAGCTTAGTTGCAGAATTTGCATGATTCACTCTCCCTTTGATTTGCCCCAAGCTCTAAAGTAGAGTCTGAACCAAGAGAATGGAGTACTTACCAGAGTGCCTGCCCTTGGCAGATCCTAAACTCTAATTTTAACTTCTCAGCATCACAAAACTTTCCAAATTTGTTCTTGGATTCCCAGCCATACTCTTCTCATTTTTTTAGTCTCTCATTTTATCTGTCCTATGAAACAACAAATTCCTTGAAGTAAAACGGGAGTGGAGCATTGATCTCCGTTTCTTGCATCTCTTTTCTTTTTGGAGTTTGGTCCCTCGATTCACAGCAGCCATAACATATCCAAACGCAACTTTTGCCTCCCCAGTCTCATGAGGTTGCTGAAAGCTCTCTTGTCTTCTAACGTCAGCTGTCTTCCATCCCTCTTCTCAGCCTCTCATCTCACTCTTTAATATTTGATAAATAGTCAGAGGAGAAAGTCATGATCCATTTGTCAGGCTTAAACCAGTAACATTCTCTTCTAAAATCTTGATCCCTCACATCCTGATTTCCTCTGTATCTCTGTGGCTTCCTGCAGGTTTTTGTTGCCTGTTTTGTTGTTGTGTTTTATCTAGCTTTTCTACTCACCTCAATGTTCTGCTGCAAGTTACTCCAGCATAGCTGCTGTTAATTATTTATTTTCAAATATAAAATGATCTCATGTACAGAACTTGTACATTTTCTCATAAGGCCATATATTAGTTATGTTTTGTAATAAAATCTGTTGTACATGTAAAACTCATAGACTCTAAGCTTACTACAATGAACTTGGATGTAACCATAGAGGCTCAAAGAACTAGGCTTATAAATGGAAACCACAATGGGAAATCTATCAGTGCTATAGCTCCAAAAAAGGTTGTATGGCTTCAACGTAATCTTTTAAAAATTCCCTAAGAAATAAATTTTTACCCATGTAAACTTTCCACTTTACAGAGCAATAAGTAAAGAAAAGTAGCTCTGTGCCTGAGACATACATTATAAATGTAAGAATATTTATAAAATAAATAAAAGAAAATGGGTTGAAGCTGACAAGGTTGTAAAGGGGATTCTTTTACTGAAAAAACATAATGCTTGAGTTCTACCAAAATAAAATAAGAAATTGATAAAGACTGTGAAGATGATGGTTCTTTTGAGTGAAGAGACAGCTACTTTGATCTTTCATGCAGTGAATAATTTTATGGAAAGATGGTCGTATTACTCTACCAAAGAGGTCATGCAACTGAAATATTTTCTCTCTACTTTTATAAGAAAAAAGAAAACCAGGAAGATAGCAACCAGATGGTAAGGAAACCAGGTTTAACAAGTTTCAGGTTAGCACTTAAATAACTTAGGATAGAGGTTCAGCTGTTCTGACAGACTTAAAATAACATGTTTTTAATTATATACATCAGGAGTCCTCAAGCTATGGCCTTGGGTCAAACCTGGCCCCTTGCCTGTTTTTGTAAATAAAGTTTTATTAGAACATCAACATACCCTTCATTTATGAATTGTCTATAGCTGTTTTTGAGCTACAATGGCAGAGTTAGTAGTTGTAGCATGAATCATATGGCCTGTGAAGTCTAAAATATTTACTATCTGATCAATTTTTTTAATTAAAAGTATTTTTTTTTAATTTAAGTACTCTTTACACCCAACACGTGGCTCAAACTCATGATCCAGAGATCAAGAGTCACACACTCTTCCAACTGAGCCAGCCAGGCATCTCTACCATTTGATCCTTTACAGAAAAAAAATCTTGCCAACCCCTGCTATTGCAATTTCTCTTTTGTGTAACTATATGAGCAGTTATGATGGCTCTGTTCTGTGAAGTCTTCAAGAGCTCAGGAGCTTTCAGTCTTATCATTTGACCTTCCCTAGATGTTCATCCTGTCTGCATACTAGAAGATGGCTCACCATTAGGGCTGTATTATAGCCCCTGGGAAGGAATCATGTAAATTCCAGTCAATCTACTTTTATAGCACAAAAAGTGAATTATTATATGATGGTCTTCTATTTCCAAAAAAGAATTAAGCTAGATTCTGAATATTCCTGTGTAGCAGGTAGCAAAACAACATATTTTAGAAATTTATTTCCATTTTAAATTCCCTACACCTGAAGTGAAAACTTAGTTATCTTGTGTATTTCTGCTCCCAAACATGACGTTTCAATGATGGATATAAAAGCTGTATGATGAAGTGGAAAAAGGATGTATCAGATCAGATTTAATCTCTACTTACCCTCAATGACTTGGGCAGATTCTTAAACTCTACTGAGCCTCAGTTTCTTCATCTGTAAAAATGGGTTGCTGAGCAAATAGTTGTGAAGAGTAAATAAGATGTGTATGCTGTGTTGACTGCTAGTAGGTACCCATTTTTGTATCAATCATTTGTGAAGAGCCTAACTGGGAAGCCCGTCTTTGCACAGGAAGCCAATGACCATTCTTGGGTAGTGGAGATATGTGGATTGAAGAGCATCTTTGTCTACTCTGCTTCTGAAGCCAGTAACTGATGCCTTAAATTACAGTATGTAATTTAGTGTGACAGATGTCTTTTGTGTTAATAAGAAGTTCCTCAATAATTCATTCCCTAGACCTCTCTATGTAAATCGTGATAAAGTAATGTGGTTTTAATGAGGCTGTAATATGCTTTTCCGAGGGAATTCTGCTGTAACAATTAGTGTACCATGATTTTAAGGCATAATTGTCTCAAGAATGGATACAGTTCAACACCAAAGGAGAGGACATTTTCAGGGCCAGTGATGGGCAGGTCCCCAAAATACTTTCCACACAGTTGTTGTGGAAGATGGAAATTAAGGGATGAGCCCTTAGCACAAAACTCTGAGAGTCTGGCCTGTGAAATGAAACAGTGTTCTTTTCCTGTCCACTAAGGAAGAAATAAAGAAAAGAGACACACTGAGGCTTTCAGCACTCATTGCCTCAAACAGGGTAACTAACCCATTCCAGGTGCTTGATAATATTCCTCTGCCCTTTGAATTACTTTGTTCATTTTAATGGGATTAATTTTGTTTTGATTTTCTTTGTCCTTTAAGTTTTGCTTAATCGTGGGAGATGCCTCATGTGTTTTTTGAAAGGAAGGAGGGAGAGAATTACTTCTAAACAGAAGGGCAAACAAATGCATAAGACTTGTTTCCCCTGAAAACCTCTGAGAACTGTTGCTTATACCGCTACTTAGATTCCTCCTTCCATATGCCAGGGGTTTTTCTGATATACACATTATAACACGTATACACAAGGAAGATAAATGACCACCATCAATTCAATTCAATAAACATTATTTACGTACCTACACAGGTGCTTAATACAAACAAGATGCAACACATTATGAGGACATAAAGATGAATAAACATTCCTAGGATCTCGAAGCATAAGAGAGAACACAAAAGCATACATGGGACATATATGGGACTGTATGAAAGCTGCTATTAGAGAGTACCATGTATTGAGGAAATACAGCAAGTTTCATTTGAATTGTACTTTTATGGCTTACAAAAGTCTTTCATGTATATTATTATTCATTTGGATCCCACAAAAATTCCATAAATTATATGAAGATCATTATCCCAGTTTTAAAGACGAAAAAATGGTGGTTCAGAGTTGTTGACTAGCCCAAGTTCATATGGCAAACAGGAAAACGAGTCAGGCTCTAAGTTCTTTGCTTGATTGGCAGTATTATTCTGCTTTTCATATATAATATGAACAGGCAAGGCATTAGTGTGTTCTCCACAAATAACGTTAAGTCTAGTAACTGTCAGCAAAGACTGACTTGCCCATGTCATATCCAAATCCTTCACTGACTTCCCAAGCCCTGGGTGAAGTCCAAGCTCCTGGACCTAGTATCGAAGGTCCCTCATCACTGGTGCTTTTGCTGGAGTCTTCAGCCTCATTGCTTGCCATTTTGGCCCCTGAACTCCTGTAGTTAATTCCCCATGCACTCACATGGTTTCTCATCTCTACCCAAGCAATGCCCTCTACCTGGAATAGACTTTCTCCCCATTGAAACTGACAACCTCCTATCATCTTGAAGGCTTGGCTATTCTACTTCCCATTGGAAGTTTTCCAAACTCTATCAAGGTTGGCTCGGTTTTCATTCTCTGTGTTCCTCCAATATCCTTAATGACATTTTCCTCACTTTGTTATCATTATGTCCGTGAGCCTTTCTCCTCCATTGAAGTGTGAGCCCGGTGAGAATGGGACCTAGGACTTCTTCTTCTCTGGTGCCTGACACATAGAGAGTGCTCAATAAATGAGGGCTGTTTGAATGAGTGACTTTGTTGAATACCTAAGTGCCCCTGCAGTGAGGCTCAGCACAAACCACCAAGCATTTCAGTGGCAAGCTACTGGAGGTGCCTTCTCTCACATTCTTTAGGATGCCACTGGTGGATGAATGGTCAGCACTGGGATGTCCACAGTGCTGCTCCCGCTGCTGCTTCTTTTTTAAAGATTTTATTTATTTGAGAGAGAGAGAGAGAGAGAGAGAGAGATCACAAGTAGGCAGAGAGGCAGACAGAGCAGAGAGCCTGATGTGGGGATCGATCCCAGGACCCTGAGATCATGACCTGAGCCAAAGTCAGAGGCTTAACCCACTGAGCCACCCAGGCGCCCCCACAGTGCTTCTTAGCCTAGACTAGAGGCTATACTAAAGGGAAAATGCAGTAAAATTTTCTTAGCACAGAGGAGACAACTAAGTAAAGACAGCTTAAAATATTGAAATAAGTAAATTCTACTTTTACCAAAAGAGAACAGTAATATCATAAAGTTTCACTCAAAGATCCTAGAAGCAGATCATTACAAGGAGATGAAACCCAGAGGATTGTCTGAGCCAGCCCTAATGTGTATTCATCACACACACACAAGGTTGAACTTCACTAGGAATGCAAGTAAGGGTAAGAGAGAAATATCCCACTCCCACATCTCTCACTCTAGTCACTCTTCCACTCTACTAGGTGGCCAATTAGCACTTTCTTTTCCTGTTATTGTATCCTGCTTCGTAGAGGAAAGGGGTGTTGTACACACCTGGAACCCTGGCCCTCCTGATGGGGGGAATGGGGAGCCACCCATCCCAGCTAGCTCATCTCCAGGCAACCCAAAGAGAACCTCTGGGGTCATCTGGCACACTGTCTTGTCTCTTCACAAACTTACCATGACCAAAATTCAGCTTATGAATTCTCCTCCAACCCCAAACCCGCTGCTCCCACAATCACCCCTGTTTCAGTAAATGACAGTACTATTTTTTTTGAGTTGTTCAGGCTGAAAAATTTGTGGGCGTTCTTGACTTCCCTAGTTTTCTCACACCCTGTATCCAAACCATCAGCAAATCTTGTAAATTCTATATTCAGAGTTACTGATCAGTTGGCCCCTCCTTCCCTATCCCCTCCTGCTCTCTGCCACCCCATGCTTCCCTCAGAGCTCTATATTAGTCCCCCAAACTCATCTCACAGTTTCCCCCTTGCCTCTCCAGTCTAGTCACCACCCAACAGCTGGGGGGTCCTTTAAAACACCTCCGAGGGTTTTCATTTCATCCGGAGTTAAAACCAAAGACTTCACGAGGCTTTTACATGCCTGGCCCCCCACTACCTCTTGCCACCTCCAACCTCACATGCTCTGCTCCAGCCCCATGGGCCTGCTTTCTGTTTTCAAACACTAAGTAGGCTCCCACCCTATGGCCACTAGTAGCATTTGCTCTGCTCTGAGCCAGGGAGGCTCTTCCCTTAGACAAATGCTTGGTTGGTTCCCATATTTCATTCAGGTTTCTGCTCAAGAGCCTCTGATGGGAGGGGCCTACCCTGTGCACAGTCTACTAAATTCTAACCCTCCCTGGGTGGCAAGAGTTGGTTAAGCGTCTGCCTTTGGCTCAGGTTATGATCCCAGCATCCTGGGATAGAGTCCTGCATCGAGCTCCTTGCTCAATGGGGGGCCTCCTTCTCTCTCTCCCTGCCACTCCCCCTGCTTGTGCTCTCTTTCTCTGACAAATAAAATCTTAAAAAAAAAAAAAAAGAATTTAGGGGCGCCTGGGTGGCTCAGTGGGTTAAGCCTCTGCCTTCGGCTCAGGTCATGATCTTGGGGTCCTGGGATCAAGCCCCACATCAGGCTCTCTGCTCAGCAGGGAGCCTGCTTCTCTCTCTCTGCCTGCTTGTCATCTCTGTCAAATAAATAAAATCTTCAAAAAAAAAAAAAAGAATTTAAATTCTAACCCTCTCTCCTACACTCTCTGGCACCTTTCCCAGCTGTATTTTCTCCACTTATTGCTACCTGGCCTGTTGTTATATATACATAGTATATGTTTGTTAGGACATGTTTATTTGTTTGTTAGTATATGTTTGTTAGTCCATAGTATATGTTTGTTAGTCCATTTATTACCTCTTTCACCTCTAAAACAAAGTTGACTGTTGTGTGGAAAGAGACTTCATGTCTTGCAGTGAAGTATCTCCAGGAACTAGAATGATACCTGGCACATGGCAGGCTCTCAGAACGTTATGTGTTGACTGACTGACTGACTAAATGAATGAATCACATCCATTAAAATTGAAAAGATCATAATATTTAGTGGTGGTGAGGATATGGGACAATAGCATCATATTCTGTTTGAGGGGCGGGAGAGAGAAACTGGAACAATCATTTTCAAATACCTATTTGAATCAAAATTAGATATTCCTTTTGCTCCAGCAATCCAATTTCTAGGACTCGCTCTCATAACAGTACTAGTTCACAAAGATACATGGCCAAAAAATAGCTTAAGAAGTATTTTTTTTAATAAAATAAGTCAAAACAACCCTCATGACCATCCATAAGGAATTTGTTAAATAGGTTTTGGTGCCTTGGAAAACAGCTTTGAAAGCAAGCGAGGAAGACTCCAATGGGAGGTACTGTTGAGGGGGGTGGTGGGGTCGGGCGGGAGAAGGGTAGGTTACAGAACTGTATGAATAGAATGAGCCAGCTTACATTCTAGAAGAAGGGGTGATAGAGATTTACATGTACACATGCTTCTGCACTAGCGGGTCCCTGGTAGGGGGTCATCAAACAGGAGCTATGTTTATCTCTGAGAGGGGGTGGGAAGGGGGCTTTGCTTATTTACGTATTTCTGTGCTATTTTATTTAAAAAATTATTTTTAAATGCCACATTTCTCAGAAAGCCTAAAAGAGCAATGAAGATAGATAAGACGCCTTGTTTGAATATTGGCTCTGCAATTTACTAGCTAGGTGACCTTCAGCAATCAATTTAATCTTTTCAGAAATCAAATCCCTCACTTGACAGAGAAGCAGGCAGCATAGGATTCCCACCTGGCTGTATGATAGGGGACCCTCCGAGACACCAAACCACACTAAGGAGGGAGCAGCAGATAACGGAATGGATGGGATTTGGGGAAGAGGTTAGCATAACACTGTTTCATGTCATTTGATATTGACATTAATGGGCTCCATAAAGCTTTTCCCCCTTTTTACCCAGGATGTGAACCAGACGTCTTTAAGATTGCGGCAGTTAATTTTATTCATCCAGGCTTCCCAATCAATGCTTTTACTTGGAAGATATTTATGTTTAGAATGCTGAAAAGCTTTCCCCACAGTCAGGTCCGCAGGGCATTCTAATACACTTTCTGGAGTTAAGTGCTGAGACCTTGGACCCTTGATGTGAGAAACAATAAATAATCATGACTGCAGCTCTTGGCAAATCTAACACTCTGTGCAAAGTCGTAGAAAGAAGGCTCAAGCATGCGGAAGGAACGCGTGAAACAGAACGTAATGCTTCCAGCTTTTGATCCCAGCAATTAGAAGTGAAAACCGCAGCTACGATGTTGAATGTTGGTCCGTCCCCTTCCAAGCATTTTCTCTGTCAATTGTCACTGCTTGTTAGGGTGCATTTCTTCTCAGGTGCTGGGTCCCTGCTCCTCCTTCCCATACCCGCCTCACTGAGCTCAGGCTCTGTTTGCCCACACCACACCTTAGTTACTGTTTCCTCTCTTCCCGCCCTCACTGGCATCCATTTTCCATCTCAACCAGAAGTCAGCTTTCCACAGCACTGTTTTTGACATGTCCCTCCTCTGCTGAAATGCTTCCTAATACGTGCAGAAACAAGCCATTCTTAAATTGGTACTCAGGGACTCCTCAGTAATCTGATCCCCTCCTTTTGCCATAAGAGAAAGAGTAGATCACGTGACATTAAGAGACTTAGGTTCAAGTTCAAGCTGTTTAGCTTATTTGGATTTCTTGACCTCTGTTAGCTTCAATTCTCGCATTTGTAAAACGGGATAAATAATAACACATACCTCTCAAAATTGTTCTGGGGATCAGATGAATTCGTGCTGGTGAAAACACTCCATAGACACCGTACCACGGAATAACAGCACAAACATGGAGTGAATAAGAGTGTGAAATGCCAGGTAGTAGACTTACCCGGATCTCACAGCACCCAGAAAGCCTATTACAGTTTCCACCTTGGCAATAACACGACGGAGGTACACGTGGACTAAACAATGCTGCTGAGTCACACAGCAGCCGTGGCAGAGTTGCGTTCTCTGTATGGCCCTCGAGCTCGTGCTTTCCCCCAGACAGGATGACAGTCTGATCCTGACAAAGGGGCATCCATTTGGGCTCCCATGCCTGTTCCCCCTTCTCAGTGTTTCAGAACACGCCACGCTCATCCCTACCTCCTGCCCACACGAAACCCCCTTTCTTCCCTTCCACAGAGCCACATCCTTCACTGCCCAGTGCAACTCCCACCCCTTTCAGCAAATCTCCCTTGCCTGCAGAACCCATTAAAACCTCTGTCCATTTCTCATCAGCAAATCTCACCCAGTCCTTGGTTGCACCTACCATGTATTTGCGTCCTCCAATGGGCTTCCGGGGGGCCAGAAGGATCTAATTCCCGCGTTTTTCAGCATTCAGCATGCCAGAAGTTGCTCAGTGACTACTTGGTTAAATTAGTATTATCTAATTTACTATTGTTCAAACTATTCTTCAGATGCTTTTATATGAATCACTTAGAGCGACTGTTAAAAATACATTTTTGTGCCCTAGGCTGGACCCACTAAGTAGGCAACTCTAGTGGTGGGTGAAGCCCAGAAACATATAGTTAACAAGCTCCACAGGTGATTGTTGTGGTCAGGTAAGGCTGGGAGGTACTGGTCTAATTCAATGGTTGGTAAACAGGGTATACACCTGAATCTCCTAGGAAGCTTCCAAAGCAAGCAAGGTCATTTTCACCTCCACCTGTTTCAAATTCATGAAATCTAGGATATTTTTAGAAAGGCTTCTTAGGTGATTCTTACGTTTCCTTGCCTTTCCATCCCTGCCTGGTTAAGAACCCATTTTTATTGCTTCATGTATAAGCACTGCGATCTGTAATCCCCCACGACCAGCCCCCACCCAACCACGGAAGAGGCTAAAATATTGGTGATGAGCATGGTGTCCTATAACTTTGAATCCAACACGATGCCAAGGCATACTGGTCTTCAATGACAAATTATTCAGTTGAATTAAAAATTCCCTATCCATACCCCATCTCCCACCCAACTAGATTTTGACTCTACCATTATCCAAACCTACTTTTGGTTGAATTTACTGAATTTCTTTTCATTTGCCCACTTAGGCATCTTCTTACACAGGAATCCATGTTAAGTTACTTCAAAACTTATCCTCACTGGAATCAATACATTCTGATTTATTCAGGCTATTGACATTAGCCCTACATCACATTTGAAGCACATGCTGGCAGCCAATGAACCTCTGCCCTTGTCCTTGGTAATGATATATGTGCATAAGACCAATTCTACTGCAGATGAATCATGGGTCTCGCGGCGATGTGACTGACTGGACCAATGAGGACTGCTCACCCAGAAAACATCTCCCCAACAGACCTGCCCAGGTACTTAGAATTTCTAGTATGACAACTATACAGTTTCTGGCCATCAGAACAATGCAAACATAACAAGAAGGCATATTAACATCCATAAACTCTTACTAGTTTGTCCAGTTAGCTCAGAAGAAGACCATGAGAGTAGAACGTGGGTGGAGTTGGCTTTGATAGATGGGAGAGGAGAGGGCTAAGGGACTCTACTAAGGCTCTGTGAGATCCGTGTATTTGTGACCCAAGACAGGTGTTGCCAAGGGCAAAGATGCTTGATGAAGCTGGGAACTCATCGTGTAATGCTTTGTCTGAAGACACAGGAATGAAATAGGATACTGATCACTCGATTCAGTTTCTTTTTTTCTTTCTTTTTTTTTTTTTAAGATTTTATTTATATATTTGACAGACAGAGATCACAAGTAGGCAGAGAGGCAGGCAGAGAGAGAGGGAGGAAGCAGGCTCTCCACCAAGCAGATAGCCCAATGTGGGGCTCGATCCCAGGACCCTGGGATCATGATCTGAGCTGAAGGCAGAGGCTTTAACCCACTGAGCCACCCAGGTGCCCCTCGATTCAGTTTCTAACCTCATATCCTCCCTCAACACAGTATCAGTAGGCTGATACTTGTTACTCGTTTGGTGTTCTCACCTTCTCATTTGCCCTCTCTCTCACTCTTGGTTCTCTTCCTGTCTCTAAGATCCCTTAAACATGCTACTTTCCCTCAGGCCTTAATTTTCACTCTTCCAGTTCTCCTCGAATGTGAGATGTGCTGGTAAAGAAGAGGAAAACAGGGAGCACCTGGGTGGCTCAGTCAGTGAAGCAACCAACTCTTCGGCTCAGGTCATGACCTCAGGGTCATGGGATTGGGCTCTGTCCCAGGCATGCAGTCTGCTTGAGATTGTCTCTCTCCCTCTCCCTCTGCCCCTCCCCTGCTCTCTCGTGGGCATAAGCTCTCTCTCTTAAAAAAAAAAAACAAAACAAAACTGGAAAGACACAAAAAAAAGTTGGGGGGGAGAGACTTCAACGAAGAACGCATTTGTCTGTTTTGTAGTTGATATGTGTGTGTGTGAGAGAGAGAGAGAGAAACTGACTCATTAATTCTCTATTTTCCTTAAACAGAGTTGGGACTTCACTGTATTATGTAATTGTAGATGAGGTTTGGATTTCTTTCTTTGGTTTTCTTGTCTTCCCCTCCCTTTTCCTTAAGTTGCTTTGGGTTGCAGTAAAGACCAAACAATCTGCCATTGTGTATAATTTGCACACAGGCTGCCAAGCTGGCTGCCAGGTTTAGTCCTGATGTGATCAAGAACGGTTGGGTTACAAAGCCACTGAGAAAACCGGTTTTCTACAGGAAGTAGAAATTTATTAAATTCAGACCTCTGCAAATGCCCGGGCTGTTAGGCTGGCAGCCTGCCAAATCAGCTGGGCTGGGAGGGAAGGAGACCTGTGATGTGATCTCCCAGGCCTGACTCAGGGCAGGCTTGGGGCACTGCAGGGGCCTGGAGACGCATCTGCCCACCACACAAAAGAGCCTGATGGTTCCACCTAGGACACCAGAATTTGGGTCTTCTCCTTGCTTTAATTCCCAGGTTGTCTAAAAGGCGCCATTTGGGGATTCTGGACATTCACGGGCTCCCAAGCTACATTTCAACTGAAATCTGATCTACTTGCAGGTTTTCCCCAGCAGAATAAAATTTTAAGACTTTTATGGAATCTTGGATTCTAATCTCAACAGAGTTCCTTAACTTCTGAGCCCCAGTGACCTCATCCCTACAATGAGGAAAATATCCATCCAGTGAATTGTGAACATCAGTGAAATAATGCCCAGTAACTGATAAGGACTGCCATTGTTCCCTCCTCCCACCCCAGCACGGGCTGCACGGGATGACTGGCCCTCTCTAATCACCCACTGTATTTGGACACTGCTTCAACACAGGGCCCATGGGCCTGCGGTGGCACTGGCCTTGCTCCCCAGCTCTCCTCTAACCCTGTAGCAATGGCTAAATTTATTGAAGGCCTACTGGGACCAGCAATTGGTCCAACCTCTCTTATTATAATTTTTTTTTAAAGATTTTATTTTTTTGAGAGAGAGAGAGAAAACAGAAGCAGGAAGGAGGGACTGAGGGAGAAGGAGAAGCAGACTCCTCGCTGAGCTGGAAGCCCGACACAGAGCTCAATCCTAGGACCCTGGGATCATGACCTGAGCCAAAGGCAGATGTTTAACTGTCTTAGCTACCTACGTACCCCGAGGTACAGAGTTTTAAGGTAGTTTGTTACACAGCAAAAGTTAACTGATACACTATTTGATCCCTTCCTTTTGTGAGCAAGAAATCAACTACCACACCCTTATAGATGTCAGGATAGACACAATAGGGATACCATCTGTATGCAAAAAGAGATAACCCTAGTCCATAGAAAGATCATACCTATGACTTGACTTTAGAACAAAAGGGACTAACAGATTTTGGTAAAATTGTGAGCTGGTGTTTTAAAATGCAGAGATTCATATTTTTTTCTTAAAGTTCATGTATCACTTTTTAAATTGGAAGGCAAAGTGAATTTGAAAGATTGTATCTATTCAAATCTGAACTTCCCAAGCTCTTTGATGAAATTCAGATTTTTTTTTCCATTTCCAAGTCTTTTACTTTAGTACTAATTGTGTGTTTATTATTTTTGGCAAAGTGAGATAGGGTATCTTTTAGCTGCTCTGACCAAAACAAGGTAGCATGTTCTGGAGGTTTACTTCTTTGTAGGGTAAGTAAATGTTCACTTTCATGTAGCTATCTTGCGAGTCTAAACATTCTTTGCAAAGATTCTTTTAACTTTTTTGGCAAAATTAAGATAAAGGTAAAAAAGAATTCTTGAGATTTTTTGGTTCTCTCTTGGTACAAATCAGATTTCGTAATATGGGACCATGGCTCTGGACTTATTTTATCACTTAGGCAATCAACGGAGGGCCCAAGTCTGGGAGACTTAGATATGTCTCAAAATGTTCTTATTAATAGAGTGAAAGCAGTTCTACATCTCCTAGCTTTTCTGACACGTTAGTCTTGAATGCTGAGTCTCCCCACCCCACCCCCCAACTCCAGGATACTATGCTTTACCACTCTTAATGATCTAAGTTGCTCTTTTTTTTTTTTTTTAAGATTTTATTTATTTATTTGATAGAGATCACAAGTAGGCAGAAAGGCAGGCAGAGAGAGAGGGAGAAGCAGACTCCCCGCTGAGCAGACAGCCCAATGCGGGGCTCGATCCCAGGACCCTGGGACCATGACATGAGCCAAAGGCAAAGGCTTTAACCCACTGAGCCACCCAGGTGCCCCTAAGTTGCTCTTAATCATGGAGTACCTTGTTCTCCCATCAAGGTCTCTTGGATCTAAACCTGCAGTTTGTGCTGGATGCTAACATTAAACCGTCTCTTTCCGGGGCCACCCTGGGCCTGACCAGCCCTGACTGCTGCTGTGGTCTAAGCCTCCCTTTGTTTACGGTATATCAATGGACGGCTTACATTACTGAAGTCTACAAATTCTGAAATACAGAATGGGCCTAATCATCCTGTTACTAATTATAAGCTATTTTATGATTGAAAAGAAATTTCTTCAAGGAGGGCTCTGTATCATGACTTTTTATATCTACTCGTTTCATGGGAAATGTTAAAAGCCTGTGTCCTAGGCCAGCCAGGATATTTGGTAACCCAAACAAGATGAAAATGCCTAGACTTCCTATAGTCTCAATTTCCTGTTTCCCATCTGTGTCAAAGGAACCTGGACATTTTGCAAGTAAAAAAATATAAAATACAAATTGATATATATATATGTATGATATATATATATATATAATATATAACTGATATATCTATCAATTAATGTATACATATTTATCCATTTTCTCCCTTATCAATTATTAAATGCACTTTAAAATATGGCAAAAGATATTGAAAACTTCCTATTGAATCAGCAATGAATTAAAACAGTGAATGTATGGATAAATTGTTAACAGGGCTGACTTTAAATTTGCTAGCAGTTTTGGTTTCTAACACTGAAGACATTCAATCTCTTTGAGGTAGGCATTTGCTCTGGAACAGAGGAATAGCAGCCAGCATCACTCCCCTTTCCTGTTTTCTCCTTCCACACAGAGGTAAAACACAGGGGTGAAGCCTGGAGCTTCAGCAGCTATGTTGTAATCATGAAGCAAAACATCTGAAGACAAAAGCCAATGCTCTAAAACCGTGAGAGGGGAAATACAGAAAAAGCTTGTTCTTTGATAGCATCATTGCATATGTATCTGGACCAGTGCCAGTAACTTCCCACCTCAGGGCTCCTTGTTTTTTGAGAAAAATAAGTCTCTATTTCTTTAATCCTCCATTAGGTCTTTTGTGAGTCACAGCTGAATGTGGAAAGAAGTTTTCATCTGTGGTCACATGATATGAGAACTCAGAGTTATAACCTGAACGTTTTTTAACATTAAAGTAATATCTTATTAATAGCCTTTATTGGTGACATGGACTGAAGTTTATTTTAGACTTATACATTAATTATTATATATACACTTAGCCAGAACATCACCTTAATTATGTAGCTTGACTTCGAAATGGATAGCAGCTTGTGGACACATTTGCTATATATGACTTTCGCTCTAGAGGAAACATTTGTCTCTATCAGTAGAGCATCATTAACACGAGCTAGCTGTTGAGACACATAAAAAGCCTCAGGGGGTCAGATTGGATATCGCAACAGTATTGTTGAAACAGAATTCGACTTGCAAATATAATTATCCTTGGTCATTAGAGTGATTACTTTTCATTTCAATTCTAGTCTAGTATCCAGAACTTAAAAGTGAGACGAGGAGTTGGAAAGAGGGTTTGGACATTCAGGCCATGGCGAAAAGCAAAAAAGTCTGGGGTTAGTACGGATAGTGGGAGAGTATGGAACACTTAAAATTAACCTTCAGATGTATTAAGGGATACTGTTCAGAAAATGAAAGCCAGCTGCTCTCCATCTTTTTTGATGAAAACCTCAAATCAAGTGGGTCTATGGTTTTGCATCTGGGAATCAGATTAGCAAAAAGAACTCCCTCTTGGAAGGTGAATATTGAATATTCCTCCTGGATTGAATATTTGGGTAAGATTTAGGTCTCACTCTCTGGAGACAGTGGCTTAAATTTAATTGTGGGACTCCAAAAACAAAACAAAACAAAACAAAAAGATAATTAAATTCTGGGCCTCTGTGTATACTTTGTTAATAAATAAACAGAGATGCCTAGGACAGGGTCTCCTGTGACCCCCCCACCCCCACCCAGCGATGCTTGGCATTTAATCTCTAGGGATAACTGTGGCCTGTAGGTGAGAAGGGGAAAGCAAAGAGCTCTCTTAGGTGTACTGGCCCTGGAGCCTTCTGGCTTTCTGCCAGCCTCTGGAGAACTTCCTCCCTCCCTCAGGTAGGAGGCAAAGCCGCTCTCAGTGGATGCACAATATCTGGAAGTCATTAAACAAAAACCTGAGCTTTACTGTTCTCTCTTTGTACTCATTCTCATCTACAAGAGGGTGGTGTCTGTGTGGTCCTGCCTGAAGGCAGTGGTGAGGACTGACAGATTTCTTCAGGAGGTTGGTTCGGTGATTTTATCAATGTGCATAATGTGAAAGCTCTGGGTTATTTTCCTCTTAGTAAACCTTTCCCAGCACTGAGTAAACATCTTCCTGGGAAGGGAAAGCAAAATACTTCTGCCCTTATAAAATGTCAATGTGCCATGCAAGCCTTTAAAATTTAAGCATAGTAAGCCGGTGCCTGGCTTCCAGGGA
Organism: Martes martes; assembly: GCF_963455335.1. Lineage (NCBI taxonomy): Eukaryota > Metazoa > Chordata > Mammalia > Carnivora > Mustelidae > Martes > Martes martes. The sequence goes on from NC_137891.1 coordinate 139,519,032, forward strand.
AAGGCAGTGCACCTTGACTACAGTACAGAAAACAGCAGCTAACTGGTGCCATCTGGAGGGAAAGAAGAGTCTAAACAAAAAGGCAAAATCTAAAAACCTAACTCTAAGGTTCTAAAGACAAATCCAAACATTATAGGAAGTTTTCAAAGAATGGAATTTCCTGCTCCTTTTCTCCTGTCTTCTCTGAAAGCACCTGGGCTTATCACAAGGTGGCTGGGACTCATGTTCACACGGGACTTCAAATTTAGACTTTGACATCTCTCTCCAAATTAGGCTATGCACTCAGTCATGGGGCTTCCTTATAAAGTGACACTCCCAACCCTCAATGGTACTACCTGCACCATGTTAATCATATTGGAAATGAATCTTGGAATGATATTGTGTCACAAATTGTCAACCACTGATAATTTCCACCAAAATCACCTGCGTATTTCATAAAACTGCAATTTATTAGGCTTTCTGAATATGAATTTCTTTCACACTTCATTAGAACAATTACTGGGAGGAAGTAATTGTTTTTTATTTTGTCAAACATATATATGGCACTTATTATGGGTTAGGCACTGTTCCTAGCACTTTACAAATATTAATGTACTGATGCATTAGATTTTCTCAACAACTATAGGAACTTAGGTGTCATTGTTATCCATCTTTGACTGATTAGGAAACCAAGATGTAGGAAGGTTAAGTAATTTGCCCAAGGTTATATGGCTAGTAAGCATATGACAGATTGAAGCTCTTTTTTTTTCTTTGATTAAAGAAAACATTTCTATTTTGGCCTTCATGTATTTTTAGTATTTTTTTTTCTGTTTACATCCTAAAGTAGAAAATATAAATATAACTATAACCAGGTAATGAATGCAGTCTGACATGTTAGGAAATGTTCTCATTGCTTTGAATAAAGAGAAATAGCAAATAGTCACAGTAATTAACAGATACTAAATATTCACTATGTCCTATGCTCTGTTGTAAGTAATACATCTTATTTAATTCTTTTGAAAACTCCAGAGATAGGTAAAACTGTAACAAATAGGTTAAAAGCAAAAGAATAGGGGCACCTGGGTGGTTCAGTTGGTTAAGCATCTGCCTTCAGCTCACGTCATGATCCTGCAGTCCTGGGATTGAGTCCCATGTGGGGCTCCCTGCTCAGTGGGGAGCCTACTTCTTCCTCTCCCTCTGCAGTTCCCCCTGGTTGTGCTCTCTCACTCTCTCTCTCTGTCAAATAAAATCTTTTTTTTTTAAACAAAAGAATAGAAAAAGATATATCATGTTAATATTAATCAGAAGAAAACTGGATTGGCTATATGATTTTCAGACAAAGTAGATTTCAAAGCAAAGAAGATCATTTCATAATGATAAATGGGCCCATTCATCAAGAAGACACAATAACCTTAAATGTTTTCAAACCCAACAACAAAGATTCAAAATACACAAAGCAAAAACTGATAGAACTGATGGGAGAAATCAGTTAACCTACAGTTTCAGAGAATCGAACACATCTCTCTCAATAACTGATAGAGCAAGCAGACAGAAAATCCATGAAGATGCAGAAAACTTGAACAATACAATCAACCAGCTTGACCTAATTGACATTTTTAAAAAAAGATTTTATTTATTTGAAAATAAGAGAGACTGAGAGAGCAGGGGTGGGGAGGAGAAAGAGAAGCAGGTTCCCTGCTGAGCAGGGAGCCCAATGTGGGGCTCTATGTGGGGCTGCATCCCAAGACTCTGGGATCATGACCTGAGCCAAAGGCAGATGCTTAACCAACTGAGCCACCCAGGTGCCCTGGCCTAATTGACATTCATAGAACTATCCATTCAACAATAGCAAAATATACATTTTTTCAAATGTATATGGAATATTTGCTTAGCTAGATTATACTATGAACCATTAAACATGCACCAATAAGTTTAAAAGAATTAAAATCATACACAGCATCTTCTCTTCCCATATGGAATTATAGTAGAAATCAACAATAGAAAGATAACTACGTTTATTTATTTATTTATAATGTATTTTTATCCCCAGGGTTACAGGTCTGTGAATCGCCAGGTTTACACATTTCACAGCACTCATCATAGCACATACCCTCCCTAATGTCCATTTCCCCACCACCCTCTCCCGTCCCCCCTCCCCCCAGCAACCCTCAGTCTGTTTTTTGAGATTGAGTCTTTTATGGTTTCTCTCCCTCCCAATCCCATCTTTTCATTTTTTCTTTTCATACCTCCCAAACCCCCCACATTGCATCTCCACTTCCTCATATCAGGGAGATCATACGATAGTTGTCTTTCTCCGATTGACTTATTTTGCTAAGCATAATACCCTCTAGTTCCATCCACATCGTCGCAAATGGCAAGATTTCATTTCTTTTGATGGCTGCATAGTATTCCATTGTGTGTATATATACCACATCTTCTTTATCCATTCATCTGTTGATGGACATCTAGGTTCTTTCCATAGTTTGGCTAATGTGGACACTGCTGCTATAAACATTTGGGAAGATAACTACTTTTAAAGTTACAGAAAACAATTAAAAAATAAATAACATATGGGTCAAAGAAGAACCAAAAAGGAAATTAGAAATATTTTGAGTAAAAATGAAAATATAACACATTTAAAATTAGTGGCAATCTGCCAGCATGGTACTTTGAAGGAAACTGGCAGTACTAAATTCTTTTATTAGAAAAGATGAAAAGGGGGCACCTGGGTGGCTCAGTTGATTAAGCATCTGCCTTCAGTTCAGGTCATTATCCCAGGGTCCTGGGATTGAGCCCCTCCCCAGACTCCCTCTCCCGCTGCCCCTCCCCTGTGCTTGAGCACATGCGTGCACATCAATGCGTGTTCTCTCTCTGTCTCTCTTGTTCACACTTCTCTCAAATAAATAAATAAATAAATAAAACCTTAAAAGAAAAGAAGAAAAGTATCAAATCCATGACCTCAGTTTTCATTTTAACAAATTAAGGGAGAATGAAGGTAAATTAAAACAAAAGTAGGCAAGAGACAGAAAATGATAAATATTATAGTAGAAAGCAGTAAAATAGGTTACAGGAAACAACAGAGAACATAAATTAACCCGAAAGCTCATTCTTTATAATCAATAAAATTGATAAACCTCTAGCCAGACTAATCTGGAAAAGCAAGAGAAAATATAAGTGGTATAACTACAGAATTTATAGATATTAAAAGGACAATAAAGAAATACTATGAATCTCTTTATGCCAAAAAATTAGACCACCTAGACAAAATGAACAAATTCCTTGAAAGATATAAACCACCAAAGGTCACTAAAGAAGAAATGCATAAGCTAAATAACTATGAGGCCATTCAAAGTAAAGAAAAGTGTAATTTAATGCCATCCCACAAAGGAAACTCCAGGCCCAAATGGCTATACTGGTGAATTCTACCAAACATACAATGAAGCAATAATACCAATTCTAAAAAAACTCTTCCAGAAAACTATAAAGAGGATTCTTCCCAATTCGTTCTATAAACCTGGCATTACTCTAATACCAAATCTATATAAAGACACTTGAAGGAAACTGTAACTGATTTCCCTCAAGAAATGATGTCAAAATTCTAAACAAAACATTAATGAATCAAATTAACAACATATGAAAGGATGATATGCCATGAGCAAGCTGGGTTTGTCCCAGGAATGCAAAGTTGTTTTAATATTAAAAGTTAGTAAGTCAGAGGGAGGAGTCAAGATGGCGGAGAAGTAGCAGGCTGAGACAACATCAGGTAGCAGGAGATCAGCTAGATAGCTTATCAAACCATTGCAAACACCTACAAATCCAACGGGAAATCGAAGAAAAGAAGAGCAACAATTCTAGAAACAGAAAATTGATCACTTTCTGAAAGGTAGGACCTGCGGAGAAGTGAATCCAAAGCAAAGGGAAGACAGACCGCGGGGGGAGGGGCCGGCTCCTGGCAAGCGGTGGAGCAACGGAGCACAAAATCGGGACTTTTAAAAGTCTGCTCCACTGAGGGACATCGCTCCAGAGACTAAACCGGGGTGAAGCCCACGCGGGGCCAGCATAACCCCAGGTCCCGCGGGGTCACAGAAGGACCAGGGGTGTCTGAGTGCCACAGAGCTTGCAGGTATTAGAGCGGGAAAGCTGGCTACAGCGACAAAGCCGAGGTGTGAGCTCTCAGCCCGGGGTTACCTTGTGCCGGTCGCAGGCTGGGTGGGCTCGGAGCGGCCGGAGGCCACGGAGATGGAAGCGAAAGGGCGCTTTTCTCCAAGTGCCAGCAATTGACTGCTTTACTCCAGGTGCGACCGGAGGTCAGGGAGGTAGAGGCGGTTGGATGCTTTTCTCTGAGGGCACACTGAGGAGGGGGACCCCAAGCTCTCGGCTCCTCTGGGCCGGAGATTGGGAGGCCACCATCTTCATTCCCGTCCTCCGGAACTCTACGGAAAGTGCTCAGGGAACAAAAGCTCCCGAAAGCAAACCCGAGCGGATTACTTAGCCCGGCCCCTGGCAAGGGCGGTGCAATTCCGCCTGCGGCAAAGACACTTAAGAATCACTACAACAGGCCCCTCCCCCAGAAGATCAACAAGAAACCCAGCCAAGACCAACTTCACTAACCAAGAACAGCGGGATTCTAGAGGAGGAGAAAGCAAATCTTATCTGGACAAAATGACAAGGCGGAAAAACTCACCACAAAAAAAAGAACAAGAGGCAGTACTGAAGGCTGGGGACCTAATCAATATGGACATTGGTAATATGACAGATCTAGAGTTCAGAATGACGATTCTCAAGGTTCTAGCCGGGCTCGAAAAAGGCATAGAAGATATTAGAGAAACCCTCTCTGGAGAGATAACAGCCCTTTCCGGAGAAATAAAAGAACTAAAATCTAACCAAGTTGAAATAAAAAAAGCTATTAATGAGGTGCAATCAAAAATGGAAGCTCTCACTGCTAGGATAAATGAGGCAGAAGAAAGAATTAGTGACATAGAAGACCAAATGACAGAGAATAAAGAAGCTGAGCAAAAGAGAGACAAACAAATACTGGACCACGAGGGGAGAATTCGAGAGATAAGCGACACCATAAGATGACACAACATTAGAATAATTGGGATTCCAGAAGAAGAAGAGAGAGGGGAGCAGAAGGTATATTGGAGACAATTATTGGAGAGAATTTCCCTAATATGGCAAAGGGAACAAACATCAAAATCCAGGAGATGCTAAGAACGCCCCTCAAAATCAATAAAAATAGGTCCACACCTCGTCACCTGATAGTAAAATTCACAAGTCTTAGCAACAAAGAGAAAATCCTGAAAGCAGCCCGGGAAAAGAAGTCAATAACATACAAGGGCAAAAACATTAGATTGGCAGCGGACCTATCCACAGAGACCTGGCAGGCCAGAAAGAACTGGCATGATATATTCAGAGCACTAAACGAGAAAAACATGCAGCCAAGAACACTATATCTGGCTAGGCTATCATTGAAAATAGAAGGAGAGATAAAGAGCCTCCAGGACAAACAAAAGCTGAAAGAATTTGCAAACACCAAACCAGCTCTACAGGAAATATTGAAAGGGGTCCTCTAAGCAAAGAGAGACCCTAAAAGTAGTAGATCAGAAAGAAACAGAGACAATATACAGTAACAGTCACCTTACAGGCAATACAATGGCACTCAATTCATATCTCTCAATAGTTACCCTGAATATTAATGGGCTAAATGCCCCCATCAAAAGACACAGGGTATCAGAATGGATAAAAAAACAAAACCCATCAATATGCTGCCTACAAGAAACTCATTTTAGACCCGAAGACACCTCCAGATTTAAAGTGAGGGGGTGGAAAACAATGTACCATGCTAATGGACATCAGAAGAAAGCTGGGGTGGCAATCCTTCTATCAGATCAATTAGATTTTAACCCAAAGACTATAATAAGAGATGAGGAAGGACACTATATCATACTCAAAGGGTCTGTCCAACAAGAAGACCTAACAATCTTAAATATCTATGCCCCTAACGTGGGAGCAGCCAAATATATAAACCAATTAATAACAAAATCAAAGAAATACATCAACAGTAATACAATAATAGCAGGGGACTTTAACACCCCCCTCACTGAAATGGACAGATCATCTAAGCAAAAGATCAACAAGGAAATAAAGGCCTTAAATGACACACTGGACCAGATGGACATCACAGATATATTCAGAACATTCTATCCCAAAGCAACAGAATATACATTCTTCTCTAGTGCACATGGAACATTCTCCAGAATAGACCACATCCTGGGTCATAAATCAGGTCTCAACTGGTATCAAAAGTTAGTAAGTCAATGTAGTTTACCATGCTTAAAAAAAAAAAAAAAAAAAGAAGAAGAAGAAAAATCGTGCTCATCTCAATAGACACAAAAAAGCATCTGACAAAATCTAGCTTCTATTTCTGATGAAAAGCTCATTGCAAATTGGGAAGGGCAGGAATGTAGTTGGATAAAGGGCATCTTTGAAAAATATACGGCTAACATTACACTTTCTGACAAAGACTGATTGCTTTCCTCCTATGTTCAGGAACAAGACGAAATGGTATCCACTTATTACCACTATTTTTCAATGTTGTACTGGGAGTTTGACCAGTACACTAAGGCAAGAAAAAGAACTAAATGCATCTAGATTTAAAAGGAAGAAGCAAAACTGTTTTTATCTGACAACAGTATGATTAGACAATCATAGAAAATCTGAGAGAATCTACAAAATAGCTCCTAGAAGTAATAAATGAGATTACCTATGTATCAAGATATAAGATCTATTCCTTTTACCATATACAAACATAAACTCAAAATGACCTAAAAGATAATCTAAAATTATAAAATTTCTATAAGAAATAATAAAAGAAAATCTTTGTAATCTTGAATTAGGCAAGAATTTCTTGGATACAACACCAAAAATACAATCTATACAAGGGGGAAAAAATCAGTAAGTTGGAGTTGATGAAAATTAAAAACTTCCATTCTTTGAAAAAAACTATTAAGACAATGAAAAGACAAGTGGCAAACTTGCCACTGGTTTGCAAATTTTCTATCTGTAAATCATTTATCTGATAAAGGATTTGTATCCAGAGTACAGAAAGAACTCTCAAAACTAACTAGTACAAAACTAACCAACCCAATAACAAACGGACAAAAGATTTCAACAGATATTTCATCAGAAAACATAGAAGGATGACAAGTAAGTACATAATAAGGTGCTCATCATCACAGGCTTTAGGGAAATGCAAATTAAAATGAGATGCCATGGGGCACCAGGGTGGCTCAGTGGGTTAAAGCCTCTGCCTTTGGCTCAGGTCATGATCCCAGGGTCCCGGGATCGAGCCCCACATCGGGCTCTCGGCTCAGCAGTGAACCTGCTTCCTCTCTCTGCCTGCTGCTCTGCCTACTTGTGATCTTTGTCTGTCAAATAAATAAATAAAATCTTAAAAAAAAAAATGAGATGCCGCTTCACATCCTTTAGCATGACCAACACTTAAAGGACTGATCATACCAGGTGTTGGCCAAAATATGAAGGAATTGGAATTCTTGTACATTATTGGTGGGAATGTAAAACTGTAAAATTCCTTTGAAAAACAGTTTGCCAATCTCTTAAAAATTTATGCACCATGTGATCCAGCCATTTACACAAATGTTCGTATCATCTAGATGAATCTTCTATCATTGCATAATAAAGTCCCACAAATTTAACAGCTTAAAAACAACACACATTTGTAATTTTGTAGTCCAGGCTTGGCCTGGGTGCTCAGGATCTCACAAAGCTGAAGTCAAGACGTTAGCCATGTTGTATTCCTCTTGGGGAGTCAGGCCTTTTCCAAACTCACACAGTTACCGAAAGATTCAATTTCTTCTGGTTGTAGGGCCAAAGCCCCTATTTTATTTTGCTGCCTGCCACATAGGGCCTGCTTTCAGCCCCTAGAGGTTGCAGGCAGTCCCTGGCCATGCAGCCTTTTTTACATGACAGCTTATGTCCTCAAACCCAGCAGAAGAATCTCTGTCTGCTAGGATGGAGTCTTAGCTAATGTAACATAATGACAGTGGTGACCATCCAATCACCTTTGTCATATTCCATTGGCTAGAAATAAGTCCTGGGTTTTCTTCACACTCATGGGGAGGGGATCATACAAGGGCATGCACGACTCACTGTTGGTCATCGGCAGGTGGATCAGCCACACCAGCTTTTATATTTGTAGTAGTCTCAAGTTGGAAACAACTCAAATTCCCCATCAATAAGCAAAAGAATAAATAAATTGTGGTATACCTATAGAGTGGAATACTACTTGGCAATAAGGATAAATGAATGACATACACAAAACACGAATCAATCTCAAAATAATGCTGAGTGAAAGAAGCTAGGCAAAAACAAGTATTTACAGTATGATTCCATTTACATGAAAATGTAGAAAATTCACAGTAATCTATAATGATGGAAAGCATATCAATGATTGCCTGGGAATGAGAAGTGAAGGCAGAAAGTGCCTGGGCAGGGGAGTGATATTACAAAGAGGTATGAGGAAACTTTGAGGGGGGAGTGACAGATGGCTTCACAATGTTAATAGCAGTGATGGTTACGTGAGTGTCAGTTATCAAATTGTACACTTAAAGTAGTTCAATCTATTGTATGTCAATCATATCTCACTAAAGTTGTTTTAAAAAAATCTAGCATCTTTTTCCAGAATCAACTCTTTCAAGGTACTCCTGCTTATTAGTAACAGCTTCTCTCTTTGTCACTTTGAAATTCACCAATTTGCTAAATTTTCCAAGTTCATTTTTTAACAGCAGATTCTATGACTGTGAAACAGGAGCTTTTGTATGAGGTGAAGAAATTGAGGCAACAGTTGGTATGTGGGTCCTACACTACGAAATATCTCTGAGATGGAGTCTGATTGGATTGCACTTTCCAGGTTTTGTGTAAGAGTCATATGGGCAAACAGAAAGTTTCAGTATAATATAGCTGCACATGCACATACACATATGCAGAGAGAGGGAGAGAGAGACAGACTGAGACTTAGCCCAGCCTGGGGTGTGTCTGAGGCATGCCAAGAAAATTTTGTGGAAATGATGAATTGAGCTTTAGGAGATGAATAGGAGTTAGTCAAGTGAAGAAGGGAAAAGCCATTCCAGATAAAGAAAATGGCATAAGCAAGGGCAGGAAAGAGCATGTTACATTTGGAGAAGCATTTGGAGTTCGGTAACATGGGGCACGATGTGGGAAGTTGTGGTGGATGAGGTTGGAGAGGGTGGGTGAGGGCTGACATGAAGGCCATTGTGATTTGGACATTCTCTCATAAGCAGAGATGGTCTGAAGAACTTTAGGAAAGCGAATGATATCATTAAAGTATAATCCCACGGGACACCTGGGTGGCTCAGTGGGTTAAGCGGCTGCCTTCGGCTCGGGTCGTGATCCCAGCGTCCTGGGATCGAGTCCCACATTGGGCTCCTTGCTCGGCGGGGAGCCTGCTTCACCCTCTGCCTCTGCTTGCCACTCTGCCTGCCTGTGCGCTCGCTCTCGCTCTCTCTCTAATAAATAAATAAAATCTTTAAAAAAAAAAAAAGTATAATCCCACCTACTGATTAAAAGGGCTTCATAATGTAAAGTAATAGTAAGAACAGGAATGAGAAGATAGATTTGAGATATCTAAAAGATAATATTGCAAGTCTTGGTGATCAGTTGGCCATAAATGAAAGAGAGAAGTCTATAGTGATCTCCGAGTTTTTATCCCGTGATTGTTCCATTAACTGAAAAAGAAACACAAGAGGCAGAAGGTGGAGGAGGAGGAGAAATGAGTTTAAACCAGGCTTGTTGAGTTTCAGATGCATGGGGGACATTGAACTGAAGATGCTTTTTAAGGCAGATAGAAAAAAGGTCAGAGAATGACAATATGTGTGGGAGGTAAAACTCTGACAGTGGCAACATTTTAAAAAAAATGTGTAAAGAAGAGCACTGGGCTGGAACCCAAAAGAACCTCTCACCAAGGGCCAGAGGTAGAAGGGAAATTTCTATTGAAGACCCAGAATGAATAGCCAGAGTTATAGTGAAGGTAATTAAATAAACTGTCCTGTTCTACTGATTAAAGTCTCTGTTCCAAAAGAGTGTCTCTGTTCCCTATCCCTCCTTCCCCCATCACCCACTCTTACCCCCAGGTCTTCTGGTTGCAGGAAAAGAAAGCAACAAATGTAACTTCTTTGTCCTGAAAGAAAGAGATTAAATGGAAAGAATAAAATATAAGACAGCAGATATCAAGGAAATATTTTTGGTTGACTAACATAGTCCTTTTGGTTTTAATTTCTTGGTGACTGCTTTATATCTGTTGACAATCTGCATTTGTTCTCCTAGAAAACCAGAGAAGAGTCAGAGGCCCATCCTCCATCAGTGTGACCATCAGCAAATGCATTTTTTTACTACATTCTATAATTTCACTGAGGTATGGGATAGGCCATTCACAATGGCACTTTTCACTGGGTATAAAAATAACTCTGATTGTTATCAAGTTGGGCAGGATCATGAAGTTGGCTTTCCAATTTCATTGTACTTTGGCATTGATAAAAGGAGGAGAAGATCTGGGATAGCTGCTAGAATTTTCTGGTTCTGGTTGAGGAGGATAATAAAAGTGTTAGGCACTACAGTCACTTGGGGCCTTATTGTCTGAACTACCATAGGCAGACTTGAAAGCAGCTAGCTAGCCCAGACTCTAGAGTACATATAACAACTTTTTTCTTTTTTCATAGGAAGTAAAATCCGTTTCCTCAGAAGTGAGGGAGAGACCTATTTAACTAGACCCAAGGTCAGGCATCTACCTAGGTCTCTATGCAGATATACATATTTATATGTATACATATTTATGGTGTTTGTGGGCCTCAAAACAAGCCTCTTCAAAGGTGAGGCAATAAAGATTAAAAAAGATAGAAGTGATCGATAATATCAAATCCATCCTAGCGGTCCAGTAAGATAAGGAAGCTATTGGATTTAGGCAATATGGAAGACTTTGGTGATCCTGGTGAATTTTAATCAAGTAATATAAGCAGAAGACTGATTTTATTGTGCAGTGGAATGCAAATGGGAAGTGAATCTAAGAAATAAAGATGGCAAACGATAGACTTATCAATAAGCATAGCTGAGAAAATACAAATAATATAGTGTTTGTTTTTTGAAGATTTTATTTTTAATCTCTACACCCAGCATGTGGCTTAAACTTACAACCCCGAGATCAAGAGTCCCACACTCCACTAACTGAGCCAGCCAGGTACCCCTGAATAATTCAGTGCTGAGGCAAATAGAAATGTAGGGTCAAAGGTAGAGACATATTTTAAAATAGGAGAGACCTGAGTGCATTTGCAGGTTGAGGCAATGCAGCAAAAAAAAGAGGAAGAAAATAAAGATATGAGAATATGAGGAGATAAGGTCAAAGAGGAAACACAACATGTTTTCTGGAAGAAAAGAGAAGAGGAACACTGGTGGATGGATGACATCTCATCCTTTGAATATGGAGAAAACATGACACTAAACCAGGCAGATGTAGACATCCGTAAAAATCCCTCTCTTTGGTTAATGTCCAGGCTCTGAAGGTCCTGAGAGCTCCCCTCTGATCCCAGCCTCTTCCTGACTCATATCTTGTCCCTGTCTACAAAAACTTGCATCCCATAGCCTAAGAACTGTGGGTGTAATACCATTGATTGAAATGCCACAATGAATACCCCTAATTCAGTTAACTTAGCTTCAAGCAATGAAGTTGAGCTCAAAAAATTCAAAGAAACATATTCACTGATTTATACTTATATTTCTAATTGTACTTGATGTGAGAGCATGAGACCAACTTGAAAAAAAAAAATGGAATCCAAGTTCCAAAGTTGCCTCATGAAGCCGAGCTGTGGTTGAGGCTGTTCATTTCCTAAATCCTGGATCATCATGCTGAATCTTCTAAAATGTCTGTATCAAGAGTGTTGGTCCAGGTGACCAGGTCTTCCACTTCTTCTTCCCACGGCTCATTTGCACTATGATCATCTGGTAAAGCTACACTCCTCCACCTCTCCTTTGTTCTACCAGTCTTCATGACAATAGCCATTTCAGTCTGTGAGTCAGCAAAATTTTGAACTGTAAGAGGAAATATTAAAAAAAATTAATAGACATGGCAGAGAACACGATAAAAAGAGATGTGTTCTGCATTTATGGGATAGTGCCTCAGATTGTGTAGTGAAGGCAAGCAACCTTTTAAAACTCTCTGAATTTTACATTTTGCAATCAATTTTTCATAAATCATTCCTCCCATTCTCGTCAATCTTCTTTATGCTTTATTAATTCATTCATTTAACATGTATTTACTGAGTCCCCACCAACCACTGGTAGGCATAGAAGGGAAACCATGTCTGTGAAGGCTTCAGAACACAATGGTGGAATCGTTGTGTCTAAGTGAAAATAGGCTTGGATTTGACAGAGGAAGGGCAGTTTGCTGAACAGAGAAGGACAAAGAAGGAAGGTATGAGCACACTAGACTGAGAACACAGCACATGCCAAGGCACAGAGGTGTTAAGAGTACTTGACAGATTTGGAGGTAATCAGAGTTGACACATCAACGTTTATGCTAAGCCAACTGCTCTGCTAAGCAGTCTATATAGATAATATTATTTAACTTAGATATGACCCTTGTGACAGGTAGGTATTATTATCCTTATTTTACAGATGAGGAAATCGAGACTGAGTGACCTACAGTAACTTGTCCAAGGACACTCAGCTAGTAAGAATTGATTCCAGGTCATTCAGATCCCAAATCCCTGGGTTACAGTGGAGAGTTGGGTAGAGCTGGCTAGTTAAACTGAGGCCAGATTAGGAAAGGCTGCTATATCATGCAAAGATGATTCATCTTTTTCTACAGGTCTTGTAAACGGGGAAATAAACTAATTACATTTAAAGGAAGAATATAGATACAGTGTTTATATTGCTCAATATTTCTACCCAGCACGGGGAACCTGTTTTCCAGGAATGTTTAACCGTAGTAGTGTTATTTATGTTTTACTACAGTAGCCACCTAATTCATTGCTTAGTAAGGGATCCAGGACAAATTTTCTGTTGTCTCATATGTTTATTTCCCTAACTGCATACCAAATAAACCTTGTAATATTCATTGCCTTCTAGTTGTGCTATGGACAAGGGTTATGAGTGAATTGTTCTCTTGATCTCTTTGTTTTATAGAAAGATTTGTAGAGAGCTATGGGTTTAGAAAACTGCCATTATCCTGGGAGAATCTTGAAGTCTCCAATGATTGAGTTTTTTGTTTTGTATCTTAGTATTAATCTCTAGCTTTCATTAGTTTAAATGTAAATTCTGTCTTTCCCTTGAGAAAACCTACTTTATTTTCTGTGAACTCATCATTGATGGACTAACTCCAGTTCTTTCTAACCATGTTTGGGCTGTTCTGAATTTACATGTTTTGGGGTATGAGAGATTCAGAGCCCAATTCAAACCAGTTTAAACAATAGGCAAATGTCTCATCTCTTACAGAAGAGGGAAGTCAGAGGTAGGACAGGATTGGATGAGCCAGTGATTCAACAATATCATGAGGGACCAGTTCTTTCTGCTGCTCTACTTTCCCATCTTTAGTGTTGTTTTCATCTTCAAACTCACAGCAAGACAGCTGTAGCCGTTCTAGTACTCACATCAGATATGGCAACATCCAGAGAAAAAAAGGGGTCTTTCTCTCCAGAGTTTCATTTTTTAAGAGTAGGAAAACCATCCCCTGAAACCCTCAGCATACTTCTTCTCAGGCAGAATTGTGTCACACACTGCTCCTAAGCGAGTTCCTGGTAAGGGAAATGAGATTACCATGGCGGGCTGACGCCAGTTGTTGGCCAGGAATGAATGCTGAGAGTCAATCACTCTGACCATTTGTCCTCTAGTCCTAGCTCTGTTAAAAACAAGAACTAACAAACTAAAACCAAAAGCAAACCAAACCAAAAGCAAACAAAACAAAAAAAACCCAAACAAAACAAAAACCCAAAGCAAGAAATTCTGGCTAGAGTAGCTGAGCATAATGTAAAACAAATATAAAAATGTTTCATTTTGACACAGAAAAAATATTATTTTCAACTTCCTTCCTCCAGAAAATCTTAAGTATTACAAATCCCTCCAAGAAACCTTGGATTTACTAGTTGGAATCAATATTAAAGGTCAGAACTCTGTTACTATGTTAACAAAATAACTTATGAAAGCACAAATGCTAATTGCCATATAGTTTGTTTGCCTCTCTAGGGATGGATCCTGGAAACTCATATATATTTTTAAATACGAAAATAATTTAATTGGTAAAGATATTAAAATTTGTTGTGACTGGTGAGCTCTGATTATTGCCAAATAATCAGATCCATTCACTTCTGTGTCAGCCTGGGTTCAAGTTAGGAAAACAGAGACACTATAGCTAATACAAGAATGAGGAGTTTAATATAGAAAATAGGGATTACACAGGTATGGGGAGACATGGGGGTGTGAAGGTCTGAAAAATTATAGTTGGAGAACTGGAAAAGCAGTCACTGCCTACTTTAGCCTGATGTGGGAAAACCAGGAGTTCATGGGGCATTACAAGGAGCTGTACACATCCAGCCCAAAGTGGGACAAAAATTGAGAGTTCATGGAGATATTTCTGAATCCATCATATCTGTAAAGTGAGAGTTTGTGAAGAGTTGCATGAAACTGCAGTCTGAGGAAACTGCCAATTTCTCGGGAATTAATGGCCTCTTCCTCCCTCCCACCTCCTAAACCTCTGATGAATTTTTCTCAATAACAAACCATGCTAACCACCTCTACAAAAGAGGAGCACACAGTTCATTTCTTTTTCAGCTGAGTCATGCTTCCTTTTCATATGCACTTTAAGTTCATGACTGCTACATAATAGGCAACCACAAAATCTCAGTGGCATACAACAATGAGCATTTGTTCAGATCACCCATCTGTAGGTCCACTAGAGATTGGCTTATCTGGGCAGGGGATGGCTGGGAAAGCTGTCAGGGAAGCTCGGCTCTATGGCTTACATCTTTCTCCATGACCAGAAGGCTACTCCAGGCATGTTCTTGTGATGGTAGCAGAAGCAAAAAAGAGCAAGCCAAATAGCACAAGCTGTTTCCAAACTCTGGGCATACCACACCCACCAATATCCCACTGATCAAGTCACATGGCAAAATTCAAAGTCGAGGGTCAAGGGAGTACATTTTGCCTATGGAGGTACAGCAGGATAGTGAATATTTCTCTCTTTTTTTTTTTTTTAAGATTTATTTATTTATTTTGGCGGGGGGGAGAGAGAGAGAGAGCGAGAGCATGGGGTTGGGAGCAGAGTGGGAGGGAGACAGAGAAACTCAAGCAGACTCCGAGTTGACTGTGGAGCCTGATGCAGGGCTCAATATTACAACCCTGAGATCATGACCTGAGCTGAAATCAAGAGTCAGATGCTTAACTGACTGAGCCACCCGGATGCCCTATGGATAGTGACTATTTCTGAACGATAATCTAACTTACTATAACCTCTTATGGATAGTCTCTCCTCTTAGCTATAAGATTAGACACAAAATATATTTTATCCCATTTTCAAAGATGACAGGCTCAGCACTGGAGATCTAACAGTTTCTAAACATTCCTTAAAGTGTTTTCTCTTCCAGCTCACCTTTCTTACTATTCTCGTTTATCAAGGGTTTATTTACCTTCTTCTAGGATCAGAGCTGATAAAAGCATAACAACTCTACTTCACTCTAGTATTCATTCACTCATTCATTTATGAGCACTAAATGGCTACTAGATGAAGTGCTGTGCTGTGGCAGATTGAGAGGTAAGAGTCTCTTTCCTTGGGAGGTCATTTTCTAAGGAGACTGGCCATAAAGACACTTATATGACATTGCATATCTGGAGGACAAAATCTAAGGTGATCATCATGATCCACATTCCAGTGTTCACATCTTTATGTAAATCCTTACATTTTAAATGTGGTTGGGACCTATTACTTATTTCTAATCAATAAAATATGACAGTGGGGATGGATTCTCACTTCCATGATTATGTTACATTATATGACTCCATTTGGCCATCAGACACTCTCTAATGACCTTCCTTGCTGGCTAGATGAGGTAGGGGGCTATGCTGGAAAAGCCCACATGGCAATAAACTGCCTGCAGTTTCTAGGAGCTAAAGGAGGTCTTCAGCACACAGCCAGAAAGAATCTGGGCCCACAGTCTTAAGGACAGAAGGAAGTGAATTCCACTAACAACCGTAGTGAGCTTGGAAGCAGCCCTTCCCTGTGCAAGCCTCCAGATGAGACTGCAGCCCAGCTCACACTTTGATCACAGCTTATGGGATCCCAAGGTGAGGATCTAGCCACACCATGCCTGGACTCTGGGCACAAAGAAATGGTGGAACAATAAATATGTGTTGTTTTAAGCCATTATGTGTGGTGATTTGTTACACAGATATAGAAAACTAATATAGAATGATATTATGACAGAAGTACTTAATAGCGCACAGGGAAAGCTTTCTATAGAAGGTAATACCCGAGCTGAATTTCAAAGGATGGGTAGGTAATGGAAAGGAAAGGAAGAAAGGGTCTTTGGCATGAGGATATGAAGAAACACAGCAGCATACTTGTCAAATTTTTTTGCAATGAGGAAGGAAATAGTCATAAACCACTAGGTCAGTGTGGTGTTTAGGGTATGAGTGGGAGAGTGGGAAGAGATGTCACTGAAAAAGCAGACAGATATAAGGGCATTAAGGACTTTTCCATGTCAAAGAGTATAAATTTTATCCTGAATGAAATGGAGAACAAAGGATTTTAGATTCAGAAAAACATAAGCAGATGTGAGCTGTAGAAAGAAGTCTGACAAAGCATGAACAGGAATTACTGTCATCATCAAATGAACCAAAAGATCTCTTCCACTGAAGCAGATGTGGGGGTGTGGGGAAGACAAAGGTTGCAGAGAGCAGAGAGTTCATGGAGGAAGCAGTCTGGCTGGAAAAGGCAACATTTATTACCAAGGCTTGCAGGTACCCTGAAATGCAGAAGGCAGAGTGGAATAGAGAAGATTGAGGCTGGCAAGTCGGATGAAGGAATCTGAGTGGTATGCCAAAACAGGAAGGAGAAAGAGAAGTGGAAGCTGAGCCAAAGAAATGCAAGTCAGATGTATGGAAACTGGGCTCTTAGAAAACCACTGGATGAAGTTTGCTGCCTGTGCCTGGCATGCCTATGCTGTTGTGTTTGAAGGACAGGGGTCAGTGAAATGTGATAACTAAGACTTCTAGTACTTTCCTGTTCACAAAGAATGTTTGCATACATGGAGTCACTTAGTCACAAGAATACTTTGTGTTAGACCAGAATATGAGGAACAAGTATTTACTGAACATCTTCTATGTATTCAGTGATGGCTGAAGTTGTAGAAAATGAAACTCAGAGGTTAAATGCCTTTCTCATAACTGCACAGACCTGTTATCTAAACACAAGTTCTCTGACCCCAAATGTTTTGCTTTCCCCTCTATACTAGTTGATTTTTATTATAAGTTACCAACTCTTTTCCTGATCAAGACCCTCCCTCAACTTATCCCAAGTATTTCTTTTTTTCTTTTAAGATTTTATTTATTTATTTGAGAGAGAGAGAGAGAGAGAGCGCACGCGAGCAAGGGAACACAAGAAGGGGGAGTGGCAGAGGGAGAGGGAGAAGCAGGCTCCCCCTGATGTGGAGCTCAATCCCAGGACCCCAGGATCATGACCTGAGCCAAAGGCAGACATTTATGTGACTGAGCCACCCAGGTGCCCCCCAAAAAATATTTCTTTAAAAAACATTAATTTTTAAAAAGATCACCAAAAACAATTCAATCACCATTATTCCTTTCTTTTCAGCCATATTGCATATATCTCTGAATCTACAGTGACCCTTAGGGATTGGTTTATTTGGCGTTTTTCTTGTTTTGAATGCTTTTACACACCTTGAAACTTAGCCTTAGATTTCCAAATTGTACATTAACCTATTAAAGGATGGTGAGCTTCAATGGGTAAGTAATTCAATTTTTTTTCCAAGCTCCAATTCCTATGTAAGTAATTTACTGAATTTATTTTGTTAGTCAGAAAGACTTAAAGCAACCTTAAAAGGAGAACACAAGATTAGGCCTCACAGATTTACATTTACCTGAACTGAAAAAAATTTACATTTATTATTATAACTAATATTTTAGTTCTAAAAACAAAGCAAAAAAATAGGCTGAACTGCATGTACTTGGAGTTGGGCAGAGTCGAACTCTTTCAGTTAGATATTTGGCTCTGGAAGGCTTTCTTCTACTTTCTCTAGCCAGCCGAGCCACGGTAGCCGCATACCTAGAATGAGAAAAAGAAGTCATCTAAATTTCCAAATGAATTCTGGGAAGTGTACATGACTTTTGAGAAAGATAAAGAAAACATATTAAAATGGACAGACAAGCAGAACAGCGGGGTTTGACTGTGATGCCATTTTGAGTGTTCACTAGTGCAATGGTCAACAGAAATTATTCCATTATGTTTCCTAGCAGACTAATCATTAGGAAAACAAACAAATATGGTGTAAGATGAACACTGTAAAAGTAATAAAACATCAGGCAATAATAAATAATAAATAATAAAACATAAGGCAAGGTGCATTTGTTTCCTAGGGCTTCCTTAACAAGTTTATTCTCTCACAGCTCTGGAGGCTTTTCTTTTAAAAAGATTTTATTTATTTATTTGACACACAGAGAGAGATCACAAGTAGGCAGAGAGGCAGGCAGAGAGAGAGGAGGAAGGAGGCTCCCTGCTGAGCAGAGAGCCCGATGTGGGGCTCGATCCCAGGACCCTGGGATCATGACCTGAGCCAAAGTCAGAGGCTTAACCCACTGAGCCACCCAGGTGCCCCCAGAGGCTTGTTTGTTTAATTTTGTCAATTTGTTTAATTGGAACTGGTGTTGAAATTTTCTTCACCTATTGAGATGATCATATGATTCTTCTTTCTTACTCTATATTATTTGAATTTTTCAAATATTAAACCAAGGTTGCATTCCTGACATGAACCCTGCATGGTCATGTATAATTATCACAATTATTTATTATCTTATTATTAAATTTGTTATTTATTGTAATTATACATACGGGATCCAATTAGCTAAAATCTTTACATCAATGTATATGAGGTGTATTTATCTGTAATGGGGTTTTTATTTTCTTTCTGGTACTCTTTGGCTTTGTTATTGAGGTGATAACAAAATAGTCATTTTGTTTCTTTTTATTTTACCTTTTTAAATTCAGGTATAATTAATATATAGTGTTGTATTAGTACCAGGTATACAATATAGTGATTCAACAATTCTATACACTACTCAGTGCTCCTTGTGATTAGTGTACTCTTAACCTCTTTCACCTGTTTTACCCACTCCCCCACACACCCGCCCTCTGGGAACCAAATTTGTTCTCTATAGGTAAGAGTCTGTTTCTTGGTTTGTCTCTTTATTTTTCTTTGTTCATTTGTTTTGTTTCTTAAATTCAACATATGACTGAAATTCTGTGGTATTTGTCTTTCTTGAACCGACTTCTTTTGCTTACCCCTGTGCTCTCTACAGCCATCTACATTGTTTCAAATGGCAAGGTTTCTTTCTTTTTCATGGCTGAGTAATATACGACTGTGTGTGTGTGTGTGTGTGTGTGTATCTCACTTCTTCTTTATCCATTTATGAGTCAATGGCTACTTGGGCTTCTTCCATAGTTTGGTTATTGTAAATTATGTTGCAGTAAACATATTGATGCAGATATCTTTTTGAATTACTCTTTTCCTATTCTTTGGGTAAATACCCAGTAGTGGAACTACTGGATCATAGTGTAATCCTATTTTTAATTTTTTGAAGAACTTCCATACTGTTTTCCACTGTAGCCGCACCACCTTACATTCCCACCAGTAGTGGATGAAGAGTTCCTTTTCGTCCTCACCCTTGTCAACACTTGTTTCTTGTGTTTTAATTAATTTTTATTACCCTTGAGTACATTTTATAAGATGAATAATAGCTGCTTTAAAATCCTTACCTACTAATTCCATCTCTATTACTTGAGGATGTATTTATATTGATAGATTTTTATTTTGGTTATGGATTCTATTTTCCTGCTTATTTGCATGGCTGGTCATTTAGGATGGGATTCTGGATGTTTAAATTCTACTTTGCTGGGGAATTTTGTATATTCTTTTACATATGGTTGTTAATTGTTCCAGCATGCAGTTCAGTATCTTACACATCAGCCTGATATATTCAAGGGTTGTATTTAAGCTTTCTTATGGGTCTAGAACAGCTATTACTGGGGGGCTAAAATAGCCCTAATGCAGGACCCTTCTGAAGTCTCTCTTCAAAGTCCCCTTGAATTAAGAGGTCTTACACTTTAACTAGCAAGAACACACACTGATTTTAGCCCTCTGCAACTGTTGTGTGAGTATGAAAACAAACACACACACACACACACACACACACACACACACACACACAAAATTTGGAATCTTATTTTCCTCAGGACAGATATGATTTTGGAAAATAACAACTGGGGCACCTCAGTGGCTCAGTCAGCTAAGCGTCTGACTCCTGATTTCAGCCCAGGTCATCATCTCAGGGTCGTGAGGTCAAACCCCGCATTGGGCTTCATGCTGGGCATGGAGTCTCTCTCCCTCCCCAACTAATCCTCCCACCCTCCCTTAAAAACAAACAAACATAACTTGATTTATGCCTTTTATATACCTCACTGATAGATCTGTCTTCAAAAAGCTATACAAGTATTAGTATTTTCTTTTTTATTTAACCGTTTGCCTTTATATAACTGAAAACATAAATGACAAAAAAAGGTTTAGTGTCACTAAAGAAATACAAATTAAATGACTATAAAGGAAGACATCATATCTATTAAGTAAAAAAGTATAACTAGCAACCCAAATGCGTGTTCATCTTGAATTCTTAATAATTTTGTGGGCACTGTAAGTTGTTACCTATTCTTGAAAAGTAGCTTTACGTATGTAACGAGGGTCATAAAACTTAACTGTATCCCTTCCATCTAGTGATCTGACTTTTTGTAACATGTTCTAAGGATACTTCTCGGTTTCCTGCCTGTTTCTCCCTTCAGGTGGCACACAATCTAATATGCCTCTGGGAAACCACAGCCCCTCTTAAATTCACCCCTGCTCAGACGAAGGCCCAAGCTAAACTACGTATCGTATTTCTCTGGCCACAGTTGGGGACGGGTGGGGTAGGGTGCTGATGGAGAGAGGAAGGTGGGGAGAGAAAGAGAAACAGAGACCTTTCACAAGGGTGTTCTATGTAAGTGCAGAACCAAAGGAACAATTCTCTTAAAAAAAAACCAACCAACCAACCTAGTATGTCTTTTTGACTCCTATCAAAATCCCTTTTTTTTTTGGAGAGGTAAAGGAGGAAGTAGCTTTAAGTCACGGTGTTTATAATATAGAATGCCCCACCAGATTCTGTGCTACAACCAGAAATCCATGATAAAGTTTTAGGGTACATTCTGAGAGAAAAGTTGATTAAATGAATTGAACCCATCAAAGGTGAACAATAAAAAAATGTGGAATTCATTTAAAAAAAACAGTTGAAAGAACTGGATGTTTTTATTCTGAAAAAAGAGAAAACTTAAGGGGATTTAGGAAAAAGACAAAATAGCTATTTTCTGAGACTTAAAGGATAATTCCACAAAAAAGAAGAGCCTTATTTGTGTTGCTTCCAAGGACAAGTGGAGACACTTTCTTTTCTGGACAGCATCACTGCTCGAGCCACGCCTACTACTCATATCCAAAGCCATTCTCAGTGTCTGAGAATGGATCTAGTAGACAAAGGTGTGGGTTGTAGCATCTGCAGGCCTGGATTTGAATATCAGCTTGGTCACTTTCATAATGTGCAAACTTAGGGCATTTTTTTTTTAAAACTTTTTTCCTGTACATTCTCTTTATAAAATGGAGATATTTTCTCATTTCCTGGATGGTTTTGCAGACAAATGTATAAAACACATAGTAAGGACTCAATAAAAATATTAAGTGAATGAAAGAAACCTAGAATTATTGAATTATTGTAAGGTATTAGATTTGAGCTAGAAATACGGGAGATTACAGCTATTTAAGTGGTTCTTGAAGTACTGAACTCCCTGTCTCTAAAACCATCCAAGCAGAGATGAAGTAGTTGCTTGACAGAAATTATTTTTTTAATGGGATTTTTTCCCCTCTGTCTATATATTTTCTCTGTGTCTCTATTTTAAAGGGATGTTTCCAGTGCCAATTCTAATGCTTCTCTCTTTAACCACAAGATGGCATTCAAGGTTCAATCTTTGGGGAATAAAATAAAGCCAGCATTCCTCCTTAAAAATCTGCATTAAATATATAATTATGTAAATCTATAAAAATAACATTTAACTTGAAAAACCCTGAAAGGACAGCACAAACACACATTAAATTAATGTATTCAGTATAAATATTTTCTATATAACTGGAGAAAAGGGAATCAAACATAGTAATCCTATATTTTTGCGAGTTAAAACACTTTACAAAATCAGATACAGGAACTTAGAAATAATATATGCTAACCCCTTAATTTAAAATATAGTACAACTATGTCCATAGTATATTTTATAAATATATGAGTGTTTTATGAAGGAGAAAAGAGCTAATATTGTTTAATAATAGAATTTGAGATTGACCAAAAAAACTTTTTCCACAAAAGGTAGACTTGGTTTGTGCTTGCAGTTGGGTAAATCATATTTTCACATTACCTAAAAAATTTAAGCTTTTAATAAGCATATATTAATAGGAAATTAGGAAATAACTTAGTTTTAGTTTTCAAATACAAAATGCATTTATCAGTAACTTTGGGCAAGCTGGCTAATCTCATGTTTCTCTCATTAATACACTGTTGATATATCAATGTTTCCAGACTCTCTGTAGAGAAACGTAGCGGTGACAACCCAGATGAAGAGGGAGGCTGAGGATTTTGTCTCAAAGCTGTGTCTGTGTATAACAAGGACGTGGTTTGACTTGACCTGTGGGTTGGCTGGCTACGGCTTTGTGCGAGGCTGAGGGGTGCAACTGTGGGCTTACACTTAGAGGTATAACCATCAACTCCGCAGCATGGCCAGTATGCCATTAGAAAATGAAAGAATGTCTGGCACATAGGAGGTACTTCACCATTTAGCTTCTGTCCCTTCTGTACCTCCGATGCGTAGACAAGAGCGAAACTCTTCTCCAAAGCAGCAAACAATGTAAAACTCCAAAACTGATAACTTCTATTTAGATAACTTGCTGTCCGACAAAGCTTAGGATCCTGGCACAGTATTTCCATTACTACATAAGCACTCATTAGCCACAGAGTATGACATAAACAGTTTTACATGTGCATAAGGAAGAATATTTAAGGAACAGCTTGCACTGCCTTCTGGTTTTTAATCTTTCACTCTTTCTCCAGAGAAAATAAATACAAACTACTGATTCATCTCTAGATTCATATTCTTTCCCATATCTTAGTAGAAATAAAGCATTTGCATGAATAGTCAAGAGACAGGCAAGGTAACAGGGGAGGAAAAAAGGCCTTAGAAATGATCAAATGACCAAACCAAATGATCGATTCATGAATATTTATGAGCTGCTTATAATGACAATAGGTTCCTATTAATACTAACTAAAAACATGTGTACAACTTAAGAATTTGCATAAAATATTCATAACAGTCATTTATATCTCCAGTTTTCAATCATTGTTCTATAACTACACCCTTAGAATTCCCCAAATAGAACCATTATCTTTCTATTAGAATTGGCCTTATTTCAAGTCAGCGTCTACGCTTAATTTTTCTAAAAGTTAACTGCCTTCACATCTAATTCAACTATTAAGTGAGAAAACGGGGTAAGTATGCACCATTCAACAAACACGACTGAGTGCCTGCTAGGTGCCAGGTGCCATGCTAAGTGCTGAGAATAGAAAGCCACAATAATGTCTTGCCCTGGTCCCTCTCCATGAACCGATCAATTTCTACACCACAGGTGCTGAAAGAGATAGGGACTGAGTGCTCTGGAAGGAGAGCATGCGGGGATGTGGAAGCCTGACTCAGGGATCCTGTCACAAAGAAATGTTGGGCTGGATTGTCATGCCATCCTTGTGATGCACTTTGCCAAGCAGGAGAGAGCACAGCGGCAGAATAGGGATAAGAACCACGTGTATGCTGGAATTAAAAGAAATGTGGTTGTGACAGGCAGCCGTGCTTGTGTTCTAACTGGAGAAAATGTGACAGTTCTAACCTGTTTCTGACAGAGACTATATTTATTCTCTGAAAAGTTGGGGAGTGTGGGTTTTTGTCTCCTCCTCTCCTCGGAACTAATATTTATTGACTGTCTCTAAGTCAACACTCTATGACTATATATCTATGATCTCAAGAGATCAAATGCAAAACAACTTTGCAAGGTAAGTCATGTTTATCTCTAATTAGCAGATAAGGAAACAAGCTGAGAGTGGGTACGAATTTCTCTAAGATCCATCTGACCCTGAAGCCCATGCTTTCCCCCTCCTCCCCAAGCTATCTCCAAAGTGTTCTGTCTGAAAACGGAACTAGGGCCACAGTAGGAAAAGGATGAATAATAGTGAACCTTCTGAGTACTTGCTATATACTAGATACTATTTGAAGAATTTTACATGTATTAATGTATTAATCCTCATAATCTCCTTGAGAGGTAGGTACATTTATCACTGCCATTTAACAGGTAAGGAAACTGAGGCACAAAAAAATCTAATAACTTGCCCTTGCTCTGTCAAGGTGTTGGTAACTGGCAGAGCCAGGACTGAAATTCAGATCGTCTGGCTCCCATGTCCCTGAGCTTAAGGACTCCACATTCCACCTTTTTATTCAGACCAAAGCCTAACTCTAGACCACCAGCAAAGACCCTGCTGGGAAAGATATCCCAGGCAGAAGGCACAAAGTGGTGAAGAGATCTTATGTCCCAAAATAATAGTGAGAAAAAAGAACTTAGTGTGGCTTAAGAATCAAGTCTTGATTGATGAGGAGATGGGAGAACAGTAGGAGGAGGGATAAGAAGCAGGAAAGACTGGTCTTTTTCCTTAATGCTATGCAGATGAAAGGTTGTTGATTTGCATTTTCTGGCTTTTTTTTAAAATAGGAAATTTCTGTGCAAAAAAAAAGCATTTTCAATATTAAAAAAGAGAAATGCATAATGGTATTATATTGAATGTGTACACCAGTCACTTGCAAAGATGTCTAAAAAGTTGATCACTTTATTATATTGTATCTTGACAGAACATAAGACATCTAATAATTATTTGAAAAAGAAGTAGATTCCCCACACTTTAGATTTTTACAACATATTGTTGTATATTTATGCCACAATAAAATTCAGCTAAATGCAATATCTTTTAAAAACTTTAGTGTTTTTATATTAATCAATTTCAAAATTTAAAAGAGGTATCATTTGATCTAAATATATTCTCATCAACCACCAGATGGCATAAGGTGTGAGAGTTTTATTCTGACAGGGTCAACCACGCACATGATAATTTGACCTGTAACTTCAAAATAATGTATTTGGAAAAATGTTCTAGCACTCAAACAGCTCACAATTATTTCAGCCATATGTAGAAGTGGATGGATAAGTTGAAAATGACACGGCCCTACTATTTCTAAATGTGGGGTTCTGTGGGACGCTGGCATTACATAATGAATCAGTGATCAAATGAATAAAACAAAGCCATTCTGTTAAAGGAAATAAAAAAGGAAGTCATGTCAAAGCAAAATTAACCTTATATTCTAAGTAGCTTTCTTTAACTCTAAATGAAACTTGAAACACAGCTTCAAGAAAAAAAAAATGCTTGTACTCCTTCAAATTCTGCTTTAAAAAACTTCTCTACTGCCTATAATTTATTCTGAAAGCAGAAAAGTATCGAATACAAAAGCTTTTCTCCACTTAGACTTGAAGGGAAGTTGTCACAGAAGTCAACTGAAAAAAGAATATCCAACTGAAAAACTCAATCTGAGTTATGATGTTAGAGGGTAGGAAAGTGTATTTTCTTAAGAACTTCAGTTTCTACATACATCCAAAATACAGCACATTATTTTTATTAATCCTGTATTTCCATTTGTTAGCAAGGCAAAGAGCTAAAAACTAAGGTAAATGATGCAAATGCCATAAAAAAATAGGAGGGATCTTTAATTCTCCTTGCATTGTGTAGAATATTTACTGAGTACTTTGAAATAAGCATACTAGAATAAATAAGTACTATAGCCTAGCCAACATCAGAGAGCTGAGATGCAATGTTTCCTCTACCATGACAAAAAAGAAAAACTGCCTTTAGGACTCAAGTGACCAAAGATGAGATTAAGATCCTTTCAGTGTGGTCTAATAGTCATTGATCTCTGGAGATACTGTAATAGTTTATTTTCATATTTTACTATATACTTCCTTGTTAGATGAAATAATTTGGTTCCTGAATGAAAAATCTGTGGAAGAGGGAATCACCAAGGCGCCCTTTTCCTAGTTCTAAGTCATGTATTGATAAGGATAATGGGAACAGGAGTAAGAGAATTAATGCAGAGAGTACTGTGAGAGTGCGTCACTCATGCCCATCTCTATTTTTGGCAGTCAATAGGTGAAAACTTGGGGGTCCTGGGTGGCTCAGTGGGTTAAAACCTCTGCCTTCGGCTCAGGTCCTGATCCCAGGGTTCTGGGATCAAGACCCGCATCTGGCTCTCTGCTTGGCCGGGAGCCTGCTTCCTCCTCTCTCTATGCCTCTCTGCCTACTTGTGATCTCTATCTGTCAAATGAATAAATAAAATCTTAAAAAAATAGGTGAAAACTGATGAAGGGAACCCTCACTAAAACGGAGTTGGGGGCCAGAAGGTGGAGCTCTACGACCCACATCAACGATAACAACTGTCCATTACAGACGCCAACAGAAGAAGCACCAACAGAAAAAAATCCTCAAAATCCTCAATCACAGATTGAGGGAAGGATATACATTCCATCTACTGTAAGAAACTGACCACTCCAGCAATTCAGCCAATGACCAACAGGCATCATTGTGAACACTTGCTTTTCTCCAAAGGACTTCCTTTCAAACTCCACCCAACTTCCTCCTTCTCTATAAAGTGACATTCCTCATCCTCTATTTCTTGGACTTGCCCTGTGGTTTAGACCTAACTTGCAAATCCCCAATTGCTATTCTCTGCTATTCCTAAATAAACCTCCTTTTGCTGGTCAAAGAACTTACATTTCTAAGGTTAATAGTAGCAAAGATGTTTCCCACCTGGGTTCATAGGAAAGGAAAAAATGGCATGTCTAATTCTTGTTCTTATGTTTAGAAAATGACATCCGTTGTTACTTCCAAAGATTTCTTCTGATGATTCAGTTAGACAGTAGAAAGTAGAATGATATATATTTCAATACAAAGTACTTACTTTAAATTCCATTCTTCAGGATGTTTTAATTCAGCTTTCTTCCATTTATAATACTCTACAATAAAATTTGGATCTTCAAGCACTGAAATTAGAGTTTTGAAAAAGGAGCTGTGTATGCATTCTTTAATAATAGCTCAAAGTTTAAAATAATTTACTTTTCATTAAGTTGATATATGGCAATGATACACCCTATATAGTCCAAGTCACACTACAATGCTCACTTTACAAATTTCTTCCTTTGCCTTGAACTTTGAAATAAGTAGATTTTTCTTTAAAGTTTTCATTATAACAACACTTGTTTATATACCATTTATAGTAATGAAAAAGGCATTAAAATAACTCATACAGAAACTACAGACACCATAGTTTAACAAAGTTCTAATTCAGCACTATGAGTAAAAAAATAAAATCTTGGAGTTGGAAGTGACATTACATAGGTCTTGATCTTCTACAAAGCAAGGTTTGTCAATGGATGATCACTCAGTCCAGCCTCTGAATGAATCAATCCCTTGCCAATGACAGAAAACTCCCCTCCCTGTGGTTGGGAAACTGCCTATTCCATTGCCAGATAGTAGGTCATAATGTCTTTCTTTCTTTCTTTTTTTTTTTTTCATAATGTCTTTCTTAATCTGAGTGCTGAGTTTCCACTGGTCCTAGTTCTGACCTCTGGAGCAATACTAACCAGGTTCATCCTTTCCCCATAGGAAAGATTCTTTCTAATATTGAAGATAGCTCTCAGAGCAGCCTCAGTTCCCTCAACTTTATCTTAAGATATGGCTTCTAGAGACCTAAACATCCTGGTAGTGAACTCTGTTAATGTTCCTGTTGAAGTTCACATCCAGAACTGGCTCAGGATCTTGATTTCTTTTGAATAGCAAAGGTGTAAGCAGGTTACTGCCTCCCTTGACCTGTGTGCTACACTTCTATCAATTCATCTCAGATCTGCAGTAGTATTTTCTGGAAACAACATTACACCACTGGCATATACTTTCATTGTTAATTATAAGCCTTATGCCTTCAATCAAATTAACATAAAATTTATTGAAAGCCAGATCGTACGGGGTGCCTGGGTGGCTCAGTCATTAGGCATCTGCCTTCGGCTCGGGTCATGGTCCCAGGGTCCTGGAATCAAGCCCCACATTGGGCTCCCTGCTCAGCGGGAAACCTGCTTCTCCTTCTCCCACTCCCCTGCTTGTGTTCCCTCTCTCTCTGTGTCTATCAAATAATCAAATCTTTAAAAAAAAAAAAAAGCCAGATCATACACAGACACACACAGACACACAGACACAGACACACACACACACACACACACACACACACACATATACCTTATCTATCTATCTCTCTATCATCTCCCTATTTCTTGTAATTGTCCTGGTTTAGTCTTGAACAATTTAACTGACCAGATGCTTTCCACTAGTCTTACCTTTATCTGGAGCTTCCCTCAAACAATGATTCATTAATCTCTGCTAGCCTGATGAAATATGTCAATGATAGAAACAATTAAACTGAATAGTTTTCCTTTTCTTCTATTAATATTACATAATTTTCACTAGCTACAGTGAGTTCCTGGCTTTGACTTTTTTTTTCTTCCTTCACACACACACAAATACACATACATTCTTTTTTTTTTTTTTAAGATTTTATTTATTTTATTTGAGAGAGCACAAGTAGGGGAAGGGGCAGAGGGAAGGAGAAAAGCAGACTCCTGCTGAGCAGGGAGCACTGGGTGGGGCTCAATCCTAAGGCCCCAGAATCATGTCCTGAACCGAAGGCAGATGCTTAACCAACTGAATCACCCAGGCACCCCTATTAAGAACATACATGTTAATATCCTTTATTAATATTCTTTTTGTTGGTATTTAGACTTATGCTCCTCCCCTCATTAAGGAAGGCAATCTGAGCTCTGCAGGGTTCTTAGTGAGGTCTCATTATTTCCTTTAGATGATTATAATAACTAATAGTAAGAGTTCTTCCTACACATTGGGCACCTGTAAAGTAGGTGACTACCATTACAATATACATTTTACAGAGGAACAAATAGAAAATTGAGTAATGTCTTCTCATTGGGGCTATTCATTACCAATTAGACATAATTTAAATATTAGGTTTCTATTCAAGGATGATTCATGTATTTCCTTACTTTTTTTTTGAAATCACCTTTCCCACATTTTCTATTTGAATATATACATTAGTCTCTTCCTTATATGTTATGAATCCCCAAATGGCATGGTCATCCTTCCTGAATATTTCCATTAATCTTATATCACTGACTCATTTTCTTCATTACTTTCTCTACTATCTGAGAGACAAAAAATGCCACAGTATTTATACAAACTTTTATTTTAATGCTTCCTATTTTATCCCTATAATTTTTTCATTCGGCATTCTACCATGCAACTATAAACTTCTTAAAAATCTCATAATATGTACGTTGTCTCTAATACACAGTCCATTGTCTAGACATGGAAGATGCTCAACGAGTGATGGTGACAGGAGGAAAATAATGCAGGCGGAAGGGGCACATGAGAGCAAGTAGGAGGAAAGGACCAGTGAAATTTTGTCAGAAGTTTTTGAAGCTGAAATTCCCCATTATGACCATATCTTGTCCTTGTGACAGTTTTGTAGTCTGTGGTAGAAAATCATCTTCTATTGGCTCCATAATATACTTATTTCTTCCCTTCCTTCTAAAGATCACTGTACATCACCTTTACTTTGTTTTTTCCATGACACATCTCTTGTCCAACATCTGTATAGGTTGATCTAATTTTTTTTTCCATGGCTGGGACTGTCACATCCAAAGAAACGTAGTAGGATCAACTTGCCTTAGCACGTTTTATCTTCCACACATATTATCTCATACTAACCATAGAACAACTTAAAATACAGTGGGATGCTTCTATCAGTGGAAAGAAATGAAAAACGAGGCACAAAGAGTTAAATGACTAATCTAAATTCATTTAACTGTATGTGGCAGAACCAGGACAGAGCTATGGAGTCTCTAACTTCCAACATCGTGCTCTTCCCACGGCAGCCTTTCCAACCTTGGTTGCACATTGTAATCACCTGGGGAGCTTTAAAAATGGCTACTGCCAGGTCTTGCTCCCAGAGATCCTGATGTAATTAGTCTGGGGGGTGTGCCTTTTACATGGAAGTTTTTACAAGCTCCTCTGGTGGTTCTAAGAAGCAGTCAAGACTGAGAGCCCCTGCATCACAATGAGATGATGCTGCCTCTTGCATCTGAATGCATTCTGGAGATACTTGTCCTTATTTCTGGCTCAAAGACTCAAAGAATGGAAGTCTTTTAGGGTGAAAGCAAGCATCCCCCTGATGTTTCAGGGTGTCTGGTCTGTCTGATGACAGCAAACAAACACCAGGATGCCTCCACTCAGTATTACTGGTCTGAAGGATTTCTTTCCTTTAACATAAACATTTCCTTATGGAGATCATATTCAGTCATTAGGGTGCTGTTGCCCACAACCATATGTATTGGTTCATTCTCTGCCAGACTTTTATTTGCCATTCTATACTGATGGACAGGGAACAGTGGATCATCAGTACGTTTCCCCATATGATTGCCTATGATTATAAACTAATAATTTTTGAAAAATGTACTGCATATACTTCAGAGTTTGGATTTAAAACTCAGGCTATATAGAGACAGCATTTTTGTACCACCTTATAGAGGCAGTATAGCATGATAAAAAGAGCAACAGATGGGGAATCAGAGAATCTGGTTCAAGTCCTTAGAGCCACAGCCTACTGGTACTAATTAATAACAGCCACCTTCACTGAGCACTCACTATGTGCTAGGCACTATTTTAAGTCCTTCAATGCTATGAGGCATGTGCTCTAATTATTCTCATTTTACAGACAGGAAGGGAACTTGCACAGAGAGGTTAAGAAACCCACCCGAGATCACACAGCTAATAAGTAGCAGAGCCAGGATTAAATCTCAGCAATCTGGCTCTGGAATCTACACTCTTTACCACTGTATAATATTTCCTCCTACCTGTGTGACCTTAGGTAAATTACTTAGCTTCTCTCTTTTTTTTAAAAAAAGATTTTATTTATTTATTTGACAGACATCACAAGCAGGTAGAGAGGCAGGCAGAGATGGGGAGAAGCGGCTCCCTGCCGAGCAGAGAGCCCAATGCAGGGACCCTGGGATCATGACCTGAGCCGAAGGTAGAGGCTTTAATCCACTGAGCCACCCACTTAGCTTCTCTTGATCTTGGTTTTCTCATCTGTAAGACAGAGTAATAATCATAATGCCTGGTTCATCGACTTGATATACTAAGTATGACATATATTAGGCATTCGGTAAATACTGGTTGACAAATGAATAAAAGAATAAGATGGGGATGATTAAAAAACAAACAACAGAGTGTACCAGGTAAACTGTATTGTACATGAATAAACTTACTATTACTATGGTACACATGACTATGGGTAGATTTGTAACATAAAGATATGGAAAAGAGTTAATACCCCAAATCGAAATAAAACCACTCATCAATATGAATAAAAAAGCTTTTACAAATATGCATGAGTTTCATAATCTTTGCAGTGATAAAAATGTAACTGTAGGGGCATCTGGGTGGCTCAGTGGGTTAAAGCCTCTGCCTTCGGCTCAGGTCTTGATCCCGGGGTCCTGAGATCGAGTCCTGCATCGGGTTCTCTGCTTGGCGGGGAGCCTGCTTCCTCCTCTCTCTCTGCTTCTCTGCCTACTTGTGATCTCTGTCTCTCAAATAAATAAATAAAATCTAAAAAAAAAAAAAAAGAATGTAACCGTAGAGGGGAACCTGGGTGGCTCAGTTGGTTAAGCGTCCAACTCTTGATTTTGGCTCAGGTCACAATCTCAGAGTCATGACACTGAGCCCCAAGTTGGACTGTGCTGGGAGCGCAGTCTGCTTAACATTCTCTCTTCCTCTGCTCCTACTCCTCTCTAAGAAGATAAATTAAATTAAATTTTAAAAAAAGAATGTAACTGTAGAAACTGAAGTTATTAGAAGTTTCCCTTTTATTTCTCAGTAGCTGAAGAAGCATTCTATAATCTCAAAGCTTCATCTTTATTATTGCCAGGCAATTAGGCTGTTTAAAAAATAGTATTGGATCTTATCCAGCTGAATTACCCAAAGATAAAATGGCCAGCAGCACATGTAAGGTTTAAATTTAATTTTTAAAAAATGAGTGTTCGTTATTATTAAAGGAAAACTCCTAAAACATTCTTATAACAAGTCCTAGGGGAAGAACAGGCAGGGTGATTGTGAAATCTTGCACCAAGGGCTAGAATCAGTTGCAGAAATTCTTCTGGGCTAGAGACAGCCACTAAAGCTATTGCCTTCACAAAAAGGGATGAATTACATACTAAGTAGTGATAGCCATGGAAATGAGAACCAAATTAAACATTTTCATGTTAACTCTTTTGAAGAAGAAACTGCATTATTTCCTTCCTTTTTTAATTATTCTTTGTTGCAAGAGAATCATTTCTACATTCCCTGAACTTCTGGCATGTGCTTCTATTTTTTTTTCCTTAACAGTTTGAAGTTCCCAACTGCTTCTATATATTTACATGTTATTCCATAAGACACCATTTTCTACCAGTTGTTTTGTTTTACGGTTGAAGGAGCTGGATGCTGAGTCTTTCCCTGGATTGTGCCAACTGTTTCTGGATGCCTTGTCTGTTAAGGGTTCCTGCCTCCTGGATCCCATCTGAGTTCCTCAGTGTTTCCACATAGGAGGTACTCAAGATGTGTTTGCGAGTTGACTAGCAGTACCCAACCACAAATCTTTGAAAAGAAGTAACTATTCATGTACTCTGGCATCAAAAGTATAAAATTCTTTATACTCATAGTGTTGCCAAAGATTGTGTTTCTTTAAGCACCTTAATTATTGTTCTTAATCTTAATCTATGATTAGTGAGGAAGGTAATGGTGATCACAAAATAATAACCAACATCCTGAAAGAACATGTAATTTCTTAGAAGTTACTCATCTAATTTATTTTAAATATTTGTTAAGCTTGGTATTACTTTCTGCTCTAATTTGTGCCTTAAAACTACAAACTGTTTTGGTGATCTTTTGGTCTATTGAAACCAAATATGAGACTATCACAATAGTGAGATGAAATTCAGTGAGACCACAGATTAAGACTGTGGTCTCAGCGTGGAGTGGAGAGACAAACATTCTTAATGTTGTAGGAGATCAAGTAAACAAGGCTTAATTTGGGCAGTAAAGAGCTCCAAGAAATGCCTATGATTTTGGTTTAGGCAAGTAAACTCAATAATGGTGATCCACAACTAAATGGGAGGTGATAACGATGGGAGGATAGGTTTTGGGGCAAGATGATGAATTCACTTTGGCATATCTTAAGTAGGAGATGCCTGTAACCCATGTGGGCAAATGTCCAAGGCACAGTTGTAAATATGCATGCAGAATTCAGAAGAGGGCCTGATTAGATATGAGGCTTTGGGAATTACTGGCAGATAGGCATAGTGAACAAGAGCACAAGTAAGATAAAGGCTAAAAAGTTATCACTGAACCTGGAAGTTAGGAAGTCATGGGTCACTTCTGAATGCTCCATTTCAGCAGGATAGCAGGGCAGCAAACTGGATAACCTACTTGGATCTAAATTATGAAACAGCACACTAAAGATTCGATCAGATGGGACTAGAAAGTTGTCCAGCTCTCCCCTTCCATCTTTTTAGCTCCTAACATATGATGGCAACAAGGTGATTTTTCCTTACACTGATAGAATTGAAAGCCTTAGGTTCATATGTTTTCTCACTATTTTTCTACTTAGTACTTTCTCTGGCTTTGAGGATAATTGTGTTTAGAATCAAAAAGTCTCCTCTTGCTATGAAGGCTCCACATTTTGGGGTGGAGTAAAGTTAAGTCTCATAAGATTGATAGCTTCGTCTTTTATTCCTCCAATTGTCTATCTTCTTCTGACTTTTAATGAGACTTCAGTCCAAGACTCTATACCAAAGAGGAACTAAATTAATAGTTGTTGAATGATTCTTATATAGAGGTAACAGGGAAGTTTATCACCTTCAGATTATAAATATATGCCAATTAGTCTTTGAAAGCAAGATAAGTTGAGAATAATTAAGAGATTAATATATACCAAAAGGACATAAGATAAGGCTAGATCACCTTACATGAACTTCTGTAGTGTTCTGTGGCTTTTGATGTGGCTATTGTAGACCATGTCTTGTAGTAATCATTAAATGAGATTTCTTTAATTGATCTGAAAATATACATTAAAATCAGACAATGAGTATTTGCAAGTTTCCTTTTTAAAATTATTTTATCAGAGTAGACTGTTTCAGATAATATCCTGCCATAAGACATTGAACAGATTTGTAATTTCTAACAAATGATCTAATATATCAATTTCTCCACTAATACATACAAATCACAAAAAAGAAAAACTCTCCAAAACATATTTCAAAATAAAAGTAAAAAATGTACACCCATGTGCATATTATAAAAAGAAAAAAAGTTTAAGATATCTGCCTTTCAGATTAACTTTAAAAAAGGATTTTAAGAAAAGCATCATACTTGCACATTTTTTCTTTCTACAGTAAACTGTTTTCTTAAATATCTATGCTAAATTTCAGTAAGATCACCTTTATTTCCTTTTTATTGTGAGGAGAAGTAAAACACCAGAACTGAGATCAGTTTCATTTTCACACAGAATCTGGCCATTTTCATACAGGGAAAAAAACAACTCTTCTAACAGTCCTGCCTGCACTTATCCTTCCCTGTGCTAATATTACTCTATCCTAATGGGAGAGCAAATATTGTTGTAAAATATGGAATGGGATCTGCTTAACAGGCACTTAAATAACTACATTTCTAATTTTTTTTTTCCTACAAACAACTTAATTGCAGAGATTCTCAACACTCTAGAAATAAAATTTTCCTTTGGGATGTTTTTCAGACATGTGAAATCACCAATCAGCTGGCTTAAATAGATGCTGAAACATCAGACATAAAAGACCTTATGTCTGTTTTCCATTTGAAGTTCTTAGCTCTTCAGAGGAAGCAGCAACTTTTCAATTAAAAAAAAGTACACCAGCATTAATTTTATAGGTGAACTGCAGGTACCTTAAATATTGGACTCATTTTGGAAATGAATGGGACAACATCTAAATTCTTGAACGCATCATTTATTTAAATGATAATTACACATGTCTAATTTTAAAAGTAACATTTTTCAAATGTATTATTGCTTTTGCAGTCACACCAGTAGAAATCTGAAACGGGGTGACAATAAATTAATCAGTACTATTATTGCTTCCAGAGCTATGTGCGGTGCTTTACACCACTAAATGATATATTAAACTAACATTAATTTTGCCAACGAAATGTTTCGGCATTTGGCAACAGAGGTAGCAAAATGAAAGGCTGCATTATATCTCCTGCATGAAAAAGCTTGTGATCAATTTGCTGTCACAGATCATTTAGCAGACAACAATGACCCAAGAGGAAGGAAACTGTCAACACACTGTCTCGTGAAAAAAAATACACCATCTTTAGGCACAATCGTCTCCATTGTTTTTTTGTCTGTTTGACGATGACCCATGACCCTCTCCCTTCCCAGCGGTGTCCTGTTCAATTTCAAACTGTTAGCCTTCAGGGGTTTTCTTTTCTTCCCCAGAATAATTAAAAATATTACCCTAAAAGGTATAACTTTATAGAGTTTGAATATACAAAGCAGAATGTCTTAAACATTTGAGAATACTGCATTTTCAATTCTGTAAAAGAAACAGTGCCTTAAAATAAGAACAATACAAGATACAACAACAAAACAGTAACAATTTTTACGATTATTCAGATAAGCTACTAAGTTTACAGGGAAGTATAAAAAATACATGTGTTTATACTTTGAAACATTAACAGGAATTTACCGCATACTGTCATTGCCATTATGAATAAGAAAAAGTAGAAGCTAATCCAAAACTGAACTTTAGAGTTTATTATCCTATTGGGAAAATAAGATATATACCCAAATTAGCAAGT
This sequence comes from Martes martes, assembly GCF_963455335.1. Lineage (NCBI taxonomy): Eukaryota > Metazoa > Chordata > Mammalia > Carnivora > Mustelidae > Martes > Martes martes. The sequence continues at coordinate 139,555,517 of NC_137891.1, forward strand.
AGAATGGTTTTACATATTAACATGTGAAGTGTTACATCATTTAAACAGACATTTGGAGATGACGACAGATACTTCTTTGGCAGGGGCAGTAAACTAAAAAAGTTGGAAGAGAGAGATGTAACTTTGTCTTGGAGGCTTTAGGGAAGGACTAACTTGGGATATGGATCTGGAACAGATGGAGGAGGCAATCTGGGTGAGAACAGTATTAGCAATAGCTTAGATGGAAAAGAGCATGGTGCATGTGTAAAGAGCATGTTGGGGGGAGAGACGATAGTAACGAGGTAATTGACTAAGGTGGAGAGTTCCAATTTCAGAGGAATTCGAATTTGACAAAATAAGTGAAACTGGGCAATGCAGGTCTTCAGATTTAGGCAGAGAATGGGTTAGAGTTGACTTAGGAATGATTTATTAGGTGATAGAGAGCAATCAGAAGTTCTTGAATAAGGCAAGTAAATTATGAACCGAGTATGTGAGTAAGAGTTTTTTCTGGCCTCAGGATGCAGGGTGGAGTATATGAGAGATTAAATGCAGGGAGACAAGTTAGGAAACAGATGCAGTAATTCAGGCAAGAAATGCAGAGCTAACAGAAGGTAGGAGCAGAGACTATGAAGGGAGGAGATGAATCTCTGACAAGCTAATGAAATGCCAGGACTGGTTTTCTGATAGGGTGTGAAAGGTGAAGGAATCTGGGGTCAGATATTCTTCTAAAGCCCACAAGACCATTTAGTTTTGCTAGTAACAGAAAGCATCTAGAGACTCTGAAGTAAAATATGAGTTTAAATTTAAACATGGGTTTTAGGTGATGAACTTTAGAAGTGTGATTGAGAAATTGAGACTGGAAATAGGAGATTTGGGTCAAATCAACAAAAAGGTTGATAGATGATGCCATTAGGGGAAACAAACACAGAAAGAGTAAGTAAGTGTTTAGAAAAGAAAGATCAGAAACCAATTCATAGTTAAGAGGAGCCAGTGAAGGAAACAAAAAGGATCATTAAGGGAAGCAGAGAGTCAGGGTAGTGCCAGGTCATGGAAGCAACCTCCCAGTCATTACCCAAGCCTCCTGATTAAGCCCTTACAAATCTCTGGATATATAGTCACATGATATCATGATTAAGAGTAAGGAAGGCTTATGAAAAGCAGAGATAGGCCGAAAACAAGGTCTCGTAAACCAGTCAAGTCGTGAAGGCAAAGGAATACCACTCAAAGGAAATTAAAAGTGCAACTCCAGTGAACACATGAATGACAGAAAGCAAAACAGCCTTATTGCTAAGATGAGATAGTTTGAGTGGCCTGGATAGAAATCAGACCAGCTGCAACATCCCCTCAAGACAAAGCCTAATCCAGAGCAGGGCCCGAACTCTCTCATTCTGTGAAGGCTAAGAGAGGTGAGGAAGCTGCCGGAGGAAAGGCTGAAGCTAGAAGAGGTTGGCTCATGAGGTTTAAGGAAAGAAGCTGTCTCTATAACATGAAAGTGCAAAGCGAAGGAGCAAGTGCTGATGGAGAAGCTGCATGAGTTATCCAGGAGATCTAGCTCAGATAACACATGTAATATTTCATAACCCATCCTTCACCTCCGTTTATTGTTAGTAAGTAAAAGTCTGTAGAATCATGTCCAAAAGATGCTTCTCTTCTCTTGCTATCTGGCAACCAATCCCCTTCTCCCCCCCTCCCTTTGGTTTTGTATCTCAGCTCCTGATACACTTTCGTTGTCACTGGCATCTGGATTCACTTTTTATTCTGGATGACAACTTACTTTCCCTTGGGTCAGGCTGTGGAAAATACGCTCTCTCATATCTCCATGCTTTTGAGTGTGCTATTGCCGCTGCCTAAATGTCCTTCTTCCATTGCTTGCAGGTGAATTCCTATTCTACCTTTAGAAATCACTTCGGGCAACACCTTCTCCTGGAAGCTGGCCTTTATATGTCCCTTCCCCTACTCTGGGACTCCAAGCTTTAGGAAGATATTTCTCCCTCCAAGTTCCTCCAGCATCTAGATCTTGTCTGTATAACACCACTTACTAGAAGTAATAATGTAATAAAATAATTACTAGATATGGCTCAATGAAATGTTGGATTGCATTTGACAGCGGTGGAACCAGTGACAGATGACTTAGTAAAAAAAGTACAAGCATCTAAGGAGGGGAGAAAAAACCATAGGGGAAGAAGTTTCTACCCAATATGACTCATTTTAAATATGATTTCATCTGACCTTGGCATTCCCCTCAGTCGTGATCCTGGCACTTGCTATGTGGCCTTCCAACTACATCCTCTGGTAGAAGCTGCTCCCTATATGGTCCTATAGGACTGATAGTCAGGCATACTTCTGTGCTATCTCCCTTTCAGAGAGCAGCTTCCAATCTTAGATTATAAATCACGTGAGATCAAAGATCACATATTATTCAGATGTGTGTCCCCAGGATGGGAGCACGGTGCCTGGCAGAGAGGAAATGCTCAGCGAATACATTTTAAACAAATGAGTAAGTAGGTGTTCTCTCAGAAGCTGCTCTATATCTTGTTAAGTGGTAATCTGCAGCCCTGGTACAAACATTCCAGAGGACAAGCACAAGCTTAAATCACTTTTAATTACTGAATATCAACTGGATTCCCCTGACTATATTCTACTCAGTTCACTAGACTTTGCCTATGTTTTGTTATATCTTTTGGAAACAGGGTTTAACTGTCTGGCTAGGCCTCTGGAATCCATTCCTATAATCAGGTTAATTCTTTTAGCTCATGAAGGAGCGTAAAGTTCTAGTATACGGTGCTAGACTGACAAGGCTAATAGCAGAATCTCTCTTGGAATAATTTCTGCAGGGCCTCATTTTACAAAAAATTTTACAAAAAACTAAAAGCTAGACATAACTGAGCTTTATCTCATAACAAATGTACTAGGAGTAAACATTTGGATTCACAGATACATAATAAATTGCAACCTTCTCTACACTAGGAGGATAGAGTATCACTGAAATCTACAAAGCAAATGTATTGCTTTGACTGAATCCTAAGATTTCTCTAGAGTTTTCAGGCTAGCACTAGGTGAACACCACAAATAAGACCTGATTCTGGCTTCATTTATCCTTGGTTTCATTCAGAGGAACTGCCAAAGCTAGAACCACAGAAGTTCTTCTGGCCTCCTCTTACTGCCTTCTCAGTAAATGCTAGCACTGTAACTTTATTCATTGCAAATAATTATACGACAAAGAGAAAGAACTTTGTAATATTCTAGGAACCTTCATGCGTTATGGGGGATAAAACAGTGTTTATGCATTCAACAACTATTTACCAAAGGTCTATTCTGTGTCAAGAAGGTCAGTTGCTTCTCTCCACATTGACGAGTTTAAGGGGCAGCAATGTCCTTTACTCAATGCCAGCCTGGTGCACTACCCACTAGACTATGCTTGTCTTTCTGAAATTTTCCAATACCTTCACAAACCAAAGCCACTTGTGTTACATAATTTGTTCATCTTTTATACAGGGCCAGTCAAGGAGACCGAAGCTGAAGCACATTATTTCAACACTAGTTAACTGGCTGTTTTCTACATCTGACTGATTATCAAATTAAGGCTGATGGAAATGTTCAAGAAACTAAATGCTGCAGAACCATTATGAGAATACTGACCTATCCCTTGTTCGGGTGTCCATAGCTAAATTGATGCCGCATTTTCATGTTGTCTCCTAAAAGATACAATGGCTTCATCCTTATCTCACCATTTTCCTCTAGAACCTTATCTTTTCCTAAACTACTTAGCTTTTTGTGATCTATAGTGGTTTGTACTGATTATGTTGCCAACATTTTTTTTCCTTTTCAATAAAAAAAAATTAAAAGAATAGGCAAGTTCATATAATTACATTACATAATAATTACATTCAATTTTAATTCAACCATCTAAAAAGAATTCAATAACTTCTCACATTCTTCCTGAAAACATTTTAAAAAAGCATTTTTAAAGAGATTTATTTCCTTTTCTAAATTAAAAAAATGAAAATTCAATTATGATAAAATATATATATAAATGGTTTAAATCAATATCAAGATTTAAATCAGCCCTATTGATTTAAGGGCTCTTGGCTGGCTCAGTTGGTAGGACATGCGACTGTTGAGCTGACCTGTGAGTTTGAGCCCCATTTTGGGTGTAGAGATGAAAAGGAAAGAAAGAGAGAGAACAGGAGAGAGAAAGAAAGAAAGAAACGGACATGGAATTAATAAAGAAAAACTTACCTGATAACTTTATCTGGATCTTTAGGAAACTCAGGGCCATTATCTCTCACTGTAAAGAAAAACATAAAAGGATTCTGGTTGACTTGGAAGAATGAATATATAGTTTTATGTAAACTCTTCCCAAAACCTAAATAAAATGGTAATAAAAGAATAAAAATAAAGTATAGAACTTCAAGGAGAGGTAAAGAAAAATGGTAAGAAAAATGTTCAAGATGAGGGATGTGTGGAAGGCTCAGTCAGTTAAGCATCTGGCTTGTGATTTCAGCTCAGGTCATGATCTCAGGTCGTGAGATTGAGCCCAGTGATGAGCCCTGCATCTAGCCCTATGTGGAGTCCTGCACTGGGCTCCACGCTCAGCAGGAAGTCTGCTTCTCTCCCTCCCCCTCTGCCCCTCCCTCTATTTGCATATCTTCTCTCCCTCTCTCAAATAAATAAATAAATCTTTAATTTTTTTTTTCCCAAGAGGAAAGATGTTAAGTGGTAACTGTCTTAGCCAGGAATTTGAAACCTAATGACATGAGGAGGGGACACTAATCAAAAGCATGTGTATTCATACTTCAGAACTTGAGAAACAATTCAGGAATTGGAGATGTTAGATGCCTTTGAAAGGTAGGAGGTATAGAACAGATATCAAATACTTATATCCTCACCCAGTCAAGCAGATGATCACCACTACTGAGGCAGGAGGAAAGATACTTCCTGGAGAAACTGAATCAGACAGACTCAGAACTGAAGGTTATTAGGTACAAAGCAAGATAAAAGAATGGTGAGGGACTGGAAGCAGGGATTAAATCACATAAATCTTATTGGATAGAAAAGACTCCTTATTCTTTCCCACTGTCCAGTTCTCAGAGTTTAAGCAACTAGTGTCTCTCTCTCCAGGCACAAGACTGGAGGATTGTTTTCAGGAGAAATAGTCAGGCCTGACTATTGACATGGATAGGTTTTCACTAAATAAACTAATAAAGAAAGATATAAAACCATCAACAAGTCTAGTCTGTATTCAAATATTTCTAATATTTTTAATGATTGATTTCCATTCTTCATGTGTCCATCAATGGATGAGGATCACTACATGTTTGTGTAAAGTCAGTATCATGAAAGATAACAACCAAAACAAATAAGCAGGGAGGAAAGCAGGAAATAGAAACATACTTTGCTGGAAATTTTCCAGAATATAGAACAAAAAACGAAGAGATGGACAATAGGGAAAAATACAAGTTTCAAAATTAGAGGATTGGATCAGTAGATCCTACATCCAAATATGCGGATGTTCAAAACACAATAGTGAAACCGGAGGAGGGAAATGATAAAAGAAATCACATAAGAAAAAATTTCAGAACTAAAGCATTCAAATTTGAGATTTAAACATCCAAGCAAATGTCCTATATGATGAGCGAGGAAGGAAAAAAACAGACACACACAAAACTACATCAAAAAACATCCAAAAATTTGAGGGGAACCTGGGTGGCTCAGTCACTTAAGTGTCAGCTCAGGTCATGATCCCAGGGTCCTGGGATCAAGCTCCTGCCTCAGGGTCCCTGCTCAGCAAGGAGCCTGCTTCTTCCTCTCCCTCTGCCTGCTGTTCCCCTTGCTTGCTTTCTCTTCATCAAATACATTTAAAAAAACCTTCATTTATTTATTTTTTAAAAGATTTTTTTAAAAGATTTTAATTTATTTATTTCACTCGCACACACACAGACACACAGAGAGAGAAACAGAGAATAGCAGAGTGAAAGGGAGAAGCAGACTCCCTGCTGAGCAGGGAGCCTGTTGTGGGGCTCGACCCCAGGATCCCAGGATCATGACCTAAGACACTAAATAAACACTCAACCCGCTGAGTCACCCAGGCACCTCAAATAAAATCTTTTTTTTTTTTTTAAAGATTTTATTTATTTATTTGACAGACACAAGTAGGCAGAGAGGCAGGCAGAGAGAGAGGAGGAAGCAGGCTCCCCGCCGAGCAGAGAGCCCGATGCGGGGCTCGATCCCAGGACCCCGGGATCACGACCCGAGCCGAAGGCATAGGCTTTAACCACTGAGCCACCCAGGCGCCCCCTCAAATAAAATCTTTAAAAAATTTCAGTTCCATAGGGATAAAGAGGAAATTTGAAAAGTTTTAGAAGGAAAAAAATCACGTGTGAAGAATTGGACATATGAGTGAAATCAAACTTGTCAAGAGCAATACTAGAAACTACCAGGTAATAGGATCTTTACAATTCTGAAATAAATTTCCAAACTAAAATTTAACTAAATTGTGAACATAAGACAGTGGAATAAATACATTAGTAGGCACATAAAGTAATAAAAGATTTAGCTCTCATGTACTAGCAAGCTCCTAGAAGAAGTGCTCCAATAAAATGAGGGAGTAAACCAAGCAAGACAAAAGCAGGGGATCAAGCAGGAGCTCCAATTTAAGAAACAGGCAAAGCTTCATCCCAGGATACCTGCCGGAGAACTGTCAACTTAGAACTGGAGGAGGCTGGAATGCCAGAGAAAAGAGGTCTCCAAGGGAGTGAAATGCAACTGATGGACTACCAGGGAGTTGTTTTACAGATTTGTCACAAATTTTAGGGGAAGAACAGATAGTAGATATATTAAAAAAAGAGGAAGGGAATGAAAAATTGGGCCATTTGTACAAGGAAAGAAAAAGAATCATTCATGGTTCTTTTGTGACAAATAATTATTAAGCCAGAGTAAGTATTAATGTAACCAAACTATATTAGGAAGACAGGGAGAGAAATATGGGTGGAAGGAGTATAAATCTAAATCTCTGTATTTCAGATGAAGCCTATAAATAATATCTAAAACTGAACACCCCGGAAATATTAGTATTAAAAACCTTGGAAATATAGTCATAAGTTCCAGGAGAAATATGTGTTGAAAGCTGTTGGTAGTTTGTGTAGGTGGGACAGCACTCAACAATGGAAGGTGTGGGGTACCAAGGTCTGCTATGTTTCATTAAAAACCAATTTGTGCGCTTCCAGAGAAGATGGTAGAGTAGGATCCTAAGCTCACCTTATCCCATGGATACAATTAGATAATACCCACATCAGTGTAAATAACCCAGAAAACAACCCAAAGATTGGCAAAACAGATTCTTCACAGCTAAAGACAGTGAAGGGGCCATATCAAAAAGGGTAGAAGGGGCAGAGACTTGGTCAGGAGCCAAACAGACCTGTAGACTGTCTACAGGAGGGAGGGAAACCACAATTGCAGAGACAGAAAGGAAATAGACCCTCACACCAGGCACTGCAAGGACAAGGAACCTGGATGAGGAAGATGAATCCCCATGACATTTGGCTTTGAAAACCAGAGAGGCCTAACAATTAATTGGTGGAGCTTAACACTTTAAAAATCAGCAAGCTCTGCTTTAGGAGAGCCAGGAGGGTGACAGGAAACTGAGTCCCTGCCCTTAAAGAGACAACACAACAAAGAGCCCTGCTGAGATACTGCACAGAAGCAGCAGTTTGAAAAGTACCTGGAGTATATGGGAAGAAAATTTATTTACCAATCTCAGAGCATGTGCTGGATGGGCAAGGAACTTTGAGAGGCTTCTCCAAGAACAAAAGAGCTATTGCATGCCACTTGCCTCCTCTGCCACCAAAACTAAACACATGGACATCTGCAGGAACCAGTACAGCACCAACAGTCCACCTAGCTGGCTAATAGCTTTCCCTGTTTCCCTGTTCTTCTGTGGAAATGCCATCCAAGCCTGGTTAGTTTTCCTAGGCAACTGCAGATTCTCTCCCACAACAGACCCACACAAACCTTGCTAAAACCATAATCCCTGACCTTGCTTTCTCCTACTGATCTGCCATCTCAAATACACCCTTGGTGGGAGCCCACCCAAAGTGGTACTACAAGCCTGGCAGCATGCAAACAGCCCCAACGGGGGCCAGCACCACCCCAAAGTGACTCCTGAACTGGGGAGAGGGGAAGAGAACCATACACTGTGTGGCCCCAGCAGTGGGCCACAAAAGCTTCTCAGGAAACAACACATGGAATGTGCCCAGCAATTTGATTCTACTGCATCTCTGGTAAATACCAGGTCTGACTCAACTCGAGTCCAAAGTGGCCGCAGACTGATCCACTAATATCATAAGGACAAAAGCCTGCTCACAATAGGAAAAGAGAGCCACTGCAAATGACTGGACGGAAGAAAAAAGGGGCTCATCCACAACAGCAGGACACATGCAAAACACATAGGAGATACCCCTGAATCATCAAGTTCTGGTGAACAGAGGATATTGGACTGCAGGGCACTATAGGACCTCTTCATGAGGTCACTACTTTGCCTTTCTAACACAAAGACACAGACAGAGAGAGTTAGACAAAACGAGGAGACAGAAGAATAGGCCTCAAGTAAAAGAACAGGACAAAATCACAGCAAGAGAGCTAAACAAAACGGAGATTAGGTAATATGCTTGATAGAAAATTTAAAGTAATGGCCAAAAAGATATTCACTGGACCTCAGAAAAGACTGGAGGACCTCAAGGAGAACCTCAACAAAAAGATGGAAAACAAAAAGAACCAATCAGAAATGAAGACCTCAAAAACTAAAATTAACTAAAATTAGAAATATACTAAATGGAATAAATAGCAGACTAGAAGAAGCAGAAAAATGGATCAGTGCCCTGGAGGACAGAGTAATAGAAAGAAATCAAACTGAATAAGAGAGAGAAAAAATAATAAACAATGAAAATAGACTAAGGGAACTCAGTGACACCACCAAGCATAATAACATTTGCATCATAGGCATCCCAGAAGAAGAGAGAGAGGAGGGAAGAGAAAACTTATTTGAAGAAATAATAACTGAAAACTTCCTGAATACGGGGAAGGAAGCTGAAATCCAGATCCAGGAGGCACAGAGAGCCCCCAAGAAAATCAACCCCAGGAGTCCCACACAAGGATACACAGTAAAATGGCAAAAAAATAGTGAAAAAGAATTTTTAAAGCAATAAGAGAAAAAAAACAGTTATATACAAGGGAAATCTCATAAGGCTATCAGCTGATTTTTCAGCAGAAACTTTGCAGGCCAGAGGAAGTAGCATGATACATTCAAAATGCTGAAGGAAAAAAAGCTGCACTATATCCAGCTATCCAATACTCTATCCAGCAAGGCTATCATTCAGAAAAGAAGAAGAGATAAAGAATTTCCCAGACATACAAAAGTTAAAGGAATTCATCACCACTAAATTAGCCCAACAAGAAGTGTTAAAGATCTATCTTTGAGTGGAATGGAAAGACCGTAAGTGGGAGTAAGGAAAGTAGGAAGCACAAGAGCACTACAATTAAGTATATCTATAGAAATCAGTCACGGGATTCACAAATTAAAAGAATGTAAAGTATGACACCATAACAGACGAGAAAGGGGAAAGAATGGGTTAAGCCTAAATGACCATCAACTTAATATAAACTGCTATATGCATAAGATGTTATATATAAAGCTAATGGTAACTACAAATCAAAAACTGGTAATAGATATGCAAAATTAAACAGAGAGAAAGGAATCCAAGTATATTACTAAAGAAAACCAGCAAATCATAAGAGAAGACAGCCAAGAGAAGACAGCAACAGAGAACTACAAAAACAATCACAAAACAAATAACAAAATGGCAATAAGTACATACCTATCAATAATTAATTTGAATGTAAATGGACTAAACATTCCAATCAAATGACATAGGATGATGGAATGGATAAAAGAGCAAGACCCAACTATATGCTGCCTAAAAGAGACTCATTTCAGATCTAAAGACACATGCATATTGAAAGTAAAGGAATGGGAAAGCATTTATCATGCAAATGGAAGTAAAAAGAAAGTTGGAGTAGCAATACTGATATTGGACAAAATAGATTTTAAACAAAAATGGTAATAAGAGACAAAGAAGGACACTATATAATCATAAAGGGAATAATCCAACAAGAAGATATAACAATTGTATATATTTATGCACCAACATAGGAGAACCCAAATATATAAAGCAGCTAATAACAAGCATATAGGAAGAAATTGATAGAAATACAATAATAGCAGGGAACTTTAACACCCCACTCACATCAATGGATAGATCATCCAAACAGAAATTCAATAAGGAAACAGTGGCTTTCAAGGACACATTGGATCAGATGGATTGAACAGATATATTTACAACATTCCTTTCTAAAACAGCAGAATATATATTTTTTTCAGGTGCACATGGAACATTCTTCAGAACAGATCATATGTTCAGCCACAAGACAAGTCAACCAATTCAGAAAGACTAAATTCACACTACACATCTTTTCCAACCACAACACTATGAATCTACAAATCAACTGCAAGAAAAACTCTGGAAAGAACACAAATACATGGACGTTAAGTAATATGTTACTAAACAATGAATGGGTCAACCAGGAAATCAAAGAGGATATCAAAAAATATATGGAGATAAATGAAAGTGAAAACACAATGGTCCAAAATTTGGGGGGTGCAGCAAAACCTGTTCTATGAAGGAAGTTTGTAGCAATACAGGACTACCTTAAGGGAAAAGAATCTCAAACAACCTAACCTTACACCTAAAGGAGCTAGAAAAAAGAAGAACCACAAAACGTAAAACCAGTTGAAGGAAGGAAATAATAAAGATTAGAGCAGAAATAAACAAAACAGAAAACTTTTAAAATAGAACAGCTCAATGAAATCAGGAGCTGTTTCTTTAAAAATATCAACAAAATTGATAAAACTTTAGCCAGAGAAAGAAAGAAAGAAAGAAGGAAGAAAGGAAGAAAAGAAAGGAAAGAACAGAAAGAAAGGAAGGAAAGGAAAGGATTCGCTAGGATAGGATAGGAAAGGAAAGAAGGAAGGTAGGAAGGGGGAATTTCAAAATCAAAAATGAAAGAGGAGAATAACAACTGATACAACAGAAATACAGAGGATTATAAGAGGATATTATGAAAAATTACATACTAACAAATTGGACAACCTAGAAGAAATGGATAACCTCCTTGAAACATATAACCTCCCAAAACTGAAGCAGGAAGAAATAGAAAATTTGAGGAGACTGACTGATTACCAGCAATGAAACTGAATCAATAATCAAAAAACTCCCAACAAACAAAAATCCAGGACCAGATGGTACACAGGTGAATTCTACCAAATATTTAAAGAAGAGTTAACACCTATTCTCAAACTATTACAAAAAATAGAAGAGGAAGGAAAGCTTTCAAATTCATTCTATTAGGCTACTGTTACCCTGATACTAAAAGCAGAGAAAGCCACTACCAAAAAAAAAAAGAGAGAGAGAATGAGAATTAGAGGCCACTATCTCTGATAAACATACAAGCAAAAATCCTCAACAAAATATTAGCAAACGGAATCTAACAATACATTAAAAAAATCATTCACCACAATCAAGGGAGATTTGTTCCTGGGATGCATGACTGGTTCAAAATTTGCAAATCAATCAACATGACACATCACATTAACAAGAGAAAGGATAGATTCAGGAAAAGCATTTGATAAAGTACAAGATCTGTTCATGATCAAAGCCCTCAACAAAGTAGGTTTAGAGGGGACAAGCCTAAACATAATATAGGCCATATATGAAAACCCAAAACTAACATTATAGTCAATGGTGAAAAACTGAGAACTTTTCCTCTAAGATGGGAACAAAGACATGAATGTCCGTTCTCACCACTTTTATTCAACATAGTGTTGGAAGTCCTAGTCTCAGCAATCTGACAAGACAAAGAAATAAAAGGCATCCGAACTGATATGGAGCCAGTAACACTTCTACTATTTGCAGATGACATGATATGGAGCCAGTAACACTTCTACTATTTGCAGATGACATGATACTACATATAGAAAACCCTAAAGACTCTACCAAAAAACTATTAGAACTGAAAAATTCAGTAAAGTCGCAGGATACAAAAGTCAATATACAGAAATCCACTGAATTTCTATACGTTAGTAATGAAGTAGCAGAAAGAGAAATTAAGAAAACAATCCCATCTGCAAATGCACCAAAAATTATAAAATACCTAGTAATAAATTTAACCAAGGAGGTAAGAGACCTATATTCTGGAAACTATAAAACATTGATGAAAGAAATTGAAGATCACATACAAAAAAAGAACAATATTCCATGCTCATGGATTGGAAGAACAAATATTGTAAAAGTGTCCATCCTAACCAAACCAATCTACAGATTTAATACAATCCCTATCAAAATACCAGCAGCATTTTTCGCAGAACTAGAACAAATAATCCTAAAATCTGTATGGAAACACAAATGACCCCAAATAGCCAAAGCAATCTTGAAAAAGAAGAACAAAACTGGAGGTGGCACAATACCAGATTTCAGAATATACTATAGAGCCATAGTAATCAAAACACTGTGGTATTAGCATAAAAACAGACCCAGATCAATAGAACAGGATAGAGAGCCCAGAAATAAACCCCTGATTACACGGTCAAAGGAGGCAAGAATATGCAATTGGAAGTCTCTTCGACCAATGGTGCTGGGAAAACTGGACAGGTACATGTAAAAGAATGAAACTGGATCACTTTCTTGTACCATACAAAAAAATACACTCAAAATGGATGAAGAACCTAAATGTGAGACCTGAAACCATAAATATCTTATAAGAGAGCACAGACAGTAATTTCTCTGACATAGGCCATAGCAACACTTTAACAGATATGTCTTCTGAGACAAGGGAAACAAAAGCAAAAATAAACTATTAGGACTATATCTAAATAAAAAGCTTCTGCATAACAAAGGAAATAATCAACAAAACTAAAAGGCAACCTACTGAATGGGTAGATACTTTTTTTTTTTTTAAAGATTTTATTTATTTATTTGACAGAGAGAGAGATCACAGGTAGGCAGAGAGAGGGAAGCAGGCTCCCCGCTGAGCAGACAGCCCAATGCAGGGCTCGATCCCAGGACCCTGAGATCATGACCTGAGCCAAAGGCAGAGGCTTTAACCCACTAAGCCACCCAGGCACTCCTGGGTAAGGATACTTGCAAATGACTTATCTGATAAAGCATTAATACCCCAAATGTATAAAAAAAACTTAATACAATTCAACATTTTTAAAAAAGCCCAAATAATGCAGTTAAAAATGGGCTGAAAACATGAGCAGATATTTCTCCAAAGAAGATATTCAGATGGCCAACAGACATATGAAAAGATACTTAACATGACTCATCATCAGGGAAATGCAAATCAAAATCATAATGAGGTATCACCTTATGCCTATCAGAATGGCTAAAATAAAAAACACAAGAAACAACAAGTGCTGGCAAGGATATGAAGAAAAATGAAGCTTCCTCACTATTAGTGGGAATGCAAAGTGGTGCAGCCTCTATGGAAAATAGTATGCAGATTCCTCAAAAAATTAAAAAATAGAATTACCATAAGATCCAGTAATCCCATTACTGGGTGTTTACCCAAAGAATAGGAAAACAGTAATTCAAAAAGATACAGGAACACCTATGTTTACTGCAGCATTATCTACAAAAGCCAAAATATGGAAGCAACCTAAGTGTCCACTGATAGATGAATGAATAAAGAAGTAAAATACACACACACACATGAGTATTTCAGCCATAAAAAAGTGAAATCTTGCAACTTATAACAACATGCATGAATCTAGAAGGTATTAGGCTAAACGAAATAAGTTAGTCAGAGAAAGGCAAATACCACATGATTTCACTCATATGTGGAATTTAAGAAACAAACAAAATAAAAATGGGACAAACTTGAAAACAGACTCCTAACTACAGAGAACAAATTGGTTCATACCAGTGGGGAGGTTGGTGGGGGATAAGTGAAACAGGTGAAGGGGATTAGAGTACACTTATCATCATGAGCACTAAATAATGTACAGAATTATTGAACCACTATGCTGTATGCCCAAAATGAATATAACACTGTATTTTAACTATCCTGGAATTTTAAAAAATATATGAATTTAAAGAAATAATTCATATCATTTGTTCTTTGAAGCTATGAACATATATTTCTTTGATAGAAAATAAACAATATTTTTAGTTAAAACTACAAACTAGATACTTTGCTGAAAGTTACTGAACTATCTGGTACAACAAAATACAAACAGGAAAAAAAGAGGTTTGTAACTCCACCAAGTAGATCCACATGCACCATCCGGTTAAACTTGGTCTCTACATCTAATGACATCTGTGCATAACAGGCTATCTACAAACAACTCTGCAGTCATCAACAACCAAACTGGGTCTGAATGATGGTGCTAAAGCACATGTTCTTTCACAAGCTGTGCTATTGACTAAATTTGTTTTCCTTTGACATCCAGAAAGTATATTTTCCAGGGGAAGGGGTATTCCTATACCTAACAACAAAAAGCAATCCCTCTAAAGAGAAAAACAAAACAAAACCAGAAGTCTGAGTCATCACCTACTTTAAGCATAGAAACAATTGTCTTTAAAATTGTTCTACTGTTAGGAGGATGAAACAAACAAAAAACCCAATGAACTAATTGGAAGCTTGAACTGAAGGAACAAAACGCCTATCACAACCTCTTCCTAACCACAAGAAGAATGGGATTTACTTGCACAATGACCAGATTTTAAAAGCTATATAATGTAAATTAGTATTATAATCTCCCTGATATTTCTATAATTCTTCTCTATTCTTATTATCATTCTGCCGTAATATCTGTCAGTTATTATATTAGAGTTTATTCAGTTAAGTATCTGAAACTCATTAGCATGACTTTTATTTAACAAAAGCTACAGGAATATGCCTAGCTAAAAGAAAAAATATTATGTTAGGCGTGGCCACTGTTACTGTTTTACCATTTTTACACTCTTTTATTTCCTTTCAACGAAAGATTTTTTAAGATTATATAAACCTTATGCCTTAAAAAAAATCACAATAAACAAAATGAATATTATTTGACTATATAACCACATAGAAATAAAAATTCACTCAGATTAGGGTAAAAAAGGACATATAGGCTTATATAAAATCCCTCGTGACACATTAGAAAATAAGTACCAATACTCAGAAGCTGAGATGCAAGACAGTAGTTATGCGTTATCTCCCTCTAGATCTTTCACCTCCTTCTTCCAAGTTTTATAAACAAGCTGAAGCCTAAATTGGAAGGTATTTGAAAAATTTCCTAGCCCAGCTCCTGACATTGAGCAAGAAGCTCTCTTACAACATCTGTGAAAAAGAGCTCTTAAACTTGACTAACTTAACACCAGTTAGTCAAATCAGGCTGTTAGTGATACTACCTTCCAAGATAGCCTTCTCTTCTCTTTATTTTTTTATTTTAGATTAGTCATTTATTTGACAGACAGAGAGAGAGAGCACAAGCAGGGGGAGAAGCAGGCAGAGGGAAAGGGAGAAGCAGGTTACCTGAGTAGCAGGGAGACTCATCCGGGGCTCCATCCCAGGACCCCGAGATCATGACCTGAGCCAAAGGCAGAGGCTTAACCCACTGAGCCACCCAGGCGCCCCAAGCCTTCTCAATTCTTTTTTTAATTAAAAGATTTTATTTATTTATTTGACAGACGGAGACACAGTGAGAGAGGGAACACAAGCAGGGGGAGTGGGAGAGAGAGAAACAGACTTCCCGCCCAGCAAGGAGCCCCATGTGACGTGGGACTCGATCCCAGGACCCTGGGATCAGGACCTGAGCCAAAGGCAGACACATAATGACTGAGCCACCCAGGCGCCCCAACCTTCTCAATTCTTAAGCAACTTGAATTTTTAGAAAATTCTTCTTCCTGTTTGGCCAGCTGGGACCTGGATGGGTGCTACCACAAGGGATGTTGTAACTACTATGGCGTTTGCTTATAGAACAGATCAATCATGGGGTGCCTGGGTGGCTCAGTGGTTTAAGCCTCTGCCTTCGGCTCAGGTCATGATCTCGGGGTCCTGGGATCGAGCCCTGCATCAGACTCTCTGCTCGGTGGGGAGCCTGCTTCCCCACTCTCTCTGCCTGCCTTTCTGCCTACTTCTGATTTCTCTCTGTCAAATAAATAAAATCTTAAAAAAAAAAAAAAAAACAACAACTTTAGAACAGATCAATCAGGCACCCAAAGGATTTTGTAATTTGTTGTGCAAACTGGAGCACAACATCAAAGGGTGTGCTAGAAATAATTATCTCGGGGCTGTCCCAGGTAGTCTGGTATATGTGAGTACCCTCACTATCAGTAAGGGAGAGGGGTCCAGGTCCAAAAGAGGATGACAGGATTTGGGAAGGTCATCGGGACCTCCACCAGCTGGGTTGAGCTCAGAGCTTGGCGTGTTCTTGTCAAAACACCAACGTTGAGAAGACCTAGCTGCTCAGGATAGGCAAACAACACATTATGGAATGTTTGGGGATGAGAGGCATTTGCATGTCTGCATACCAAACACCGGACTCAGGCTTGGGGTAACCTAAGTGGTTACCCATCAGTGGTAGACCACTGATGATGAGGGAAAAGACCCCTGTATAGTCAAGGTAGGTTCTAACACAAGGCAGGGCTAAGCCTACAGATTCTGGACTATCGTGGCTACAACTTAGTAGGCCTGGAGAAGGTGTAGCTGATTGTAGCTATGTCAGGTTTTTTGGGACGACAGAAGAAATTGCCCTTTTCTATATGAAAGTCCTTCAAATATTTGAAAACAACTTTTCAGCTGCCTTGTGTCATTTCTTCCATGAGCTGAACATACAGGGTTTCTTCAGCTCAGGAAACATGATGCTCCACACTGAGCAACTGGTGTTCCAGGTGAAGGCCCAGTGCATCAGAGCAGGGCAGAATTACCGTACAATGCATGCTCCGTGGAATGGCACTTTCTATGAGCGGATAACATTAAGTTGGTGATCAAATAGCTCCGTAAGAATTTTTTCATAGAGTTCTGCTATCAAGTCAGGCCTCTCCCATTCTTTACTTGGAGATTTTAATCCTCTGATCCCAAATGAATAACTTTATGCTCATCCCATTAAATATGGAGGCACAGGGAAGGGCCATGCCTAGGTTGACGTTCTGGTTCTACGGCTTGCTCTCTGTGGCATCGAGCCAACTAATTCCTACTGAGGAAGAAGCTGAGGATCAGATGAATAAATGTATGTGAAAGCCTTGTGTAAACTAGGAAGTAAAATCAGGATCTAAGTTTACAGATATTTTTTCATTTGGTCATTCTATAAATAAATCCTATAAATTTTTTTTCAATGCCTACAACCAGACACTACCCTGAGGACATAGTTCTGGTCTATAATCGATGCCTACAGAGATGATAGTTCACTGCCTCTTGAGTTTCTCATTTATACAGTTAACTATCTGTTCCAGTTTTGTGTTATTTAAAAAGGTGGTAATTTCCTTTATGCTTTTTCTAGATCTCTTTGTTAAAATTTTGAAATTATATGAAGGATGATTCTTGCAGCATTCTAGTGAGAACTTTTTTCAAGTTGTTACAAGTAATTCTCACTGGATGCAATTTTTTCACAGAAATCCACACAGTTGTAGACTACCATCTAATTTAGGGTTCACGCATTTTCTGCAACTTCTCCCCTGCCCCCTGAGCAGTTGCGCCTGCTGTATCATGGACACTCCTTCCCTGGGAAGCTGTAGGAAGTCACTCTCTTCATGGCACCCAAGGCTACCACTCCTAGTCAGGCTGAGATGGCAAGCAGGCTGATAACTGCTGTCTTGGATTTCCACATATTTCACCACCATAACTAAAGAATGTAGGGAAAACCTGCCAAAGTACTATTTGCTCTTGCCCGTCTGTGGGATGATTTGGCAGTTGGGGCAGCTTTTCTGTCTGACTTGATGGTACAACTGGAGAACCGAAAGGAGTGAAGGATGGCATCTACTAGGCAGGAGGACAAAGGAAGGGCTGACTTCTCTTCAGTTTCTTTCTCATCCTTCCTTTTGACAGGCTAAACCCAAAATCTATTCCACAGAATCATTTTCTACAGCCAATCCTTTAAAACCAGTTTTTAAATTTCCACTTACCAGACTATGAATATAGCTTTGCTATAGAATTGTTCTTTATGATGATAGTACTGCAGGGCTCAATGAAGGGTTAAGTGATATAAATTGTTCATTCCTTCATTCTACAAATAGCAACTGAGCACAGAGGACAGAGTAGTGGATGCTACAGTATTCTGGGAGGTCAGAAATGTGGTCAGAATGAAGCAATAGGATTCCTCTGTGCACAAACCAGCTTCACAACTGTCAGGGAATGTTTGAGGGACTCCAAGACAATCATGACATGTTTGAAGATACCAAAAGGGATACCTGATCAACACTGCTTGATTTCCATCAGATGCAAAGCTCTGTGGAGGAGCACTTGAACTTGGTCACAACTGTACAGCCCTAGATAATGGACTGGCAGGCCCTGGAAGGGGACTGGAAAAAGAAACAGGGGACATCTGAAGAAAAAGCACATGAGAGATGAGTTTGGCAGAATGAGTCTGAACAGCAGGGCTGTTAGGGAGGTAATGATAGCAGCTACTATGCTTGGCTGCTGCACATGGCTGGAAGGAGGGCAGGATAGAGAGGAAAGAACTATGGGTCACTAGGGCCCCAACCCTCATTTGTGATGAACGCCTCTGGGCACAGGGAGTCAAGAGCATTATCCTGCTAACTGCAGAAAGCACACAGGAGCAGTAGAGACACTGGGCTAAGTCATGAAGAGGTCACTGGCAGGATAAGAGAGAGAAGAACAAGGGTATCAAAAGAAAAAAAAAAGCTCTGATCAGTAAAGCAGAAAGACTGAAGAGCCTCAGATGTCATTTCCACATGGACTCTTAGAAGGAATATCTTGGGGGTGAACTCTTCAGAACAAAAAGCTGAACATTTTGTTAAGCAAAAGGAAAGGAGTCCCTGTTCAGTGAGATCTGGGGTCCTGAAGGGGAAATCTGGGAAATATCCTTTATAGATCAAAGGGTTAAAATCAGAGGTCATATCTTTATGATGGGTAAATAAGTTTCAGTCAGCACCACCCATCCATATGACCGTAACATTTAAAAATACTAAGCTTATGATCACTGGCAATCTTTAAAGAAGAACCACTTTTTGATTGACTTTGTAATAACTGACTGGCTTGACAAAGAGGTACAATAGGAGAAATCTTAGTATGACTTCATTACTTGAATGGATACAGAAAATAGTCCCTTTTATAATAGTTACTTGTTAGGTCATTTATTTGCTATAAATGCATAACTAATAATTGACAAAAAAACAAATAAAAAAGCACATCTTACATTGTGATGGTTGGTTGAAAAGTCTTAGAACTACTTGTTTATACAGAGATTTATCTTTAATCAGCATTTGGGCTGCTTCCAAATTCACTGGATTTTCTAGCACTGGATTAGAAAGCATAACCTATAGGAAAAAAAATAAAACTTTTAAGTTTTTAAAGTAAACTCTTTTGCTAGAGCAGAAAGACAAGCCAACACATACGACAGTAACAAGCATTTATTGCATGGCTACTATGTATCCTTCTGGAGACAGACACAAAGACAAGTGATACATAGACCCTACTCTCAAGAAACTCTTGGTCTATCTTGGCCTTATTCTACACATTCATGAGCCAAACACTGGGATCAAAGCAAGTTACAAGTTCCTTCCTCTAGCCTATTCCTTTTTATCATGTGAACTTAAATTCAATTTATATAGAAAGGAAACTAAACATTAGGAAACACTGAAACATTTCCATTAAAAAACAAGTTTCATTTTTAACATAAGATCATATTTAGGTCATGGATAAACAAATGTATGTAATAAGGCTCTGTATACTGTGTATACTTCAACATCTCTCCAGATCATTGAATGAATTTGGTATCTACAGTTTTCTATTGCTGCTGTGACTAACACAAATTTAGCAGCTTAAAATAATACGAATTCATCATCTCACATTGCTGTAGGTGGCAAGTCTGGGGTGGTCAGTCTGGTTTCTCTTTTCCAGATTTAGTAAGACTAAAATCAAAGTGTCAGCCGATTGAGCTCTTATCAGAGATTCTGAAAGAGTCTGTTTCCAACCTCATTCGTGTTGTCTGTAAGCTGAATTCAGTCCCTTGCATTTATAGGACTGAGGTCCCTGTTTCTTTGCTGGCTGTTAGCCGGGGGCTATCTGTAGCTCCAAGAGGTCTCTTGCAAATTACACCTGGACCCTTATATTTCAGAGCAGTTAAGATATGAAAAATCCTTCTTATGCTTGGAATCTCTCTGATGTTCCCTCCTGCCACAGCCATTCTCCTTCCACTCTTTCCACCTTCCTCCTCTATTGTTAAGGGGTCATATAATTACTTTGTACACCTGTATAGTTCAGGATAACCTTCCCATAATTCCATCTGCAAAGCCCTTTTACAGCAGTATGTAGATTAGATTAAATAACCAGAGGATGGGAGTCTTGGAGAGATATCTTTAAAATTCTGCCTGCTGTCTGGGTGGTTCAGTCGGTTAAGCATCTGTCTTTGGCTTGGGTCATGACCCTGGGGTCCTGGGATTGAGCTCTGCATCAGGCTCCTCACTCAGAAGGGAATCTGCTTCTGCCCCTTCCCCTGCTCGTGCTCTCTCTCTCCCAAATAAATAAAATCTTAAAATAAAATAAAATTCTGCCTGCTAGAGTATATGTGCATCTGGACAAAATAGGGGACCAGTAGTAACCAAAACTTAATAGTTCTGATAAACCACAATCTTGTTTATCTAGCACCTCAAAACTATTATTTTCCCAAACTGCAAGTATTTGTTCAATAATTTCAGTATTTTGAATATTATAACACACAAACTAGATAATAAAATATAGCCAAAATAATAACTACCAGAATACCTAAGTGTAGACGAAGGTCAAAGTGGATAACTGTGACTTAAGCGTCATAGAAATGATGGCAGTCATCACTAATGAAAGCAATAATCTGATATTTGGTATTTCAAAGGCAATAAGAATTTACTGCTGTTAATTGAGTTTTTCTGTTTGGAATACACATTTGAGCTATAGCTCCAAGAATATTCTAAGTTGCTTAAATAAGGACTCAGTGTGTATTGCACTATACCTCTCAAAGCGGGCAGGAAGCAGATGAAACTTATCTTCAAGAGTAAGCTTTAGTCTTTGGCTGGAGTGATAATCCTACTCAGAGAGGCACATCTGGTAAAGTTTATTCAATAGTCTTTGCATTGACACTATGTCTAAGACCTTTTCATATTATGCGTATACAAGCTACTAAGTATACTTAATGATTTTTAAGAACTTGATATATTAAAATGAATCAGACACCCTACTAAAATGGTAAAAAGAAAAGGTACTTTTACCTTTTTAAAGACTTTATTTATTTGTCAGAGAGAAAGAGAGAAGAGAGAGAGAAAGAGAGTGCACAGAAGCAGGGGGAGGGACAAAGGGAGAAGCATACTCTATAGTGAGCAAAGAGCCTGGTGTGGTACTTGATCCTAGAACCCTGGGATCATGACCTGAACTGAAGGCAGACACTTAACTGACTGAGCCACCCAGGTGTCCCAAGGTCCAACTTTAAATTAGCCATGTGACAGTGTGGAACAACATAAGCAGCTTTCCAGAGGACAAGGACAAAAAAACTGGAGCATCAGTATAAAACTGCAACAGTAGGTACAATTTGTAATTTCCAATTAGTTAAAGCCCATGTATTTGGAATTCCTTTTATGGATGGTGTTGCTATTTACCTTTCCACTATATATTGAAGTACAAGTGTTCTTATAATCTTTTATAAGATTATAAAAATTTTAGGAGGAGATGATTAGTATATTTAGACTAAAATATTTTAAACACTATTTCAAATGCCACTCCCTTGAATAATAATGTGATAATTATACATATGTTTCATCTATTGTTCAAAGGGAAATATTCAGAAATTATGGTCTGTGTACTGTCCATTATAGCAGGCATCAGCCATACGTGATCATTTAAATTGAAATTAAACAAAATAAGTGAAAAACCCAGTTCTCCTCACTTACACTAGCCACATTTCAAGTGCACATTAGCTACTGGCTAGTGCCTACTATATTGGACCTTGCAGATATTAGACATTTCTATTGGTGTAGAAAGTTCTACTGGGCAGCATGACCTTGAAAGGAGTATTAAATAATCATTAAAATATTAACTGCAGCAATATGAAAATTACTTGAGATAAAATGATAAGTGGAAAATAAATAGGTCAAATAATTTATACATATAAACCATATTTTGGAACAATGTAAAAAATTCAGGTTCATTCTTTTATTCGTGTTACTTGACATCTACTGTCAGCATTGTTCTAGTTAGGTACTGGGGAATCAGATATGAATTGTACCTGTTCTCTGACCTTGAGAAGCTTGTAGTCTAATAGGGGAAGGCAGGTAAGAAAACAGTATGTGCATTACAGTATTACAGTCCTCTGATAGAAATTTGCCTGGAGTACTACTAAGTGGGTGGGAGACAAAAGAAATCCCTCAAACACCAAAGCCATCCATTCTACCTCTGAAAAAAGTCAGGAAAAGGCATTTCAGTGGAGGACTCATTGGCCCTGACTCTTCCAATGTATGCAGCTGCTTCCCAGACTGAGCAAGAGGGAAGGAGAAAATGGACTGCCTATCAGAAACTGGACTGAGCACTTTTTAAGGTTCAAGACTTGCTTGGGTTGGTAACTTTAGAATTGAGAACTCTATTATAATTTTTAAAAAAGATTTTATTTATTCACTGGAGACACAGAGATAGAGAGCATGAGCAGGGGGAGAGATAGAGGGAGGGGGAGAAGCAGACTCCCTGCTGAGCCGGGAGCCAGATGTGGGGCTTGATCCCAGGACCCTGAGATCATGACCTAGGCAACCCTCTATGTTTTATAACCTGAATTGAACCAAGCACTGTGAGTGAAGAACAGCGTGAAGATATAATAGGAGTGGGGCTCCACAGTGCTGTTAGGGAGAGTCTGAAGCCCAGGTGTGAGAACAAGTAGATTCTTTGTCAGGCGATAGAACTGAGGATAACCCTGCAGTCAATGTGCAACTTTTTTAAAACAAGATTTTAAACAAAAACATGGGAGAAAACATTAGAGGGAAATGGTAATCACAGTAGGGTTCAGGTTTTTCTTTATGACTATCAGTGATTTTCTTTTCCTTTCCATTCCCCCCCCCCCACCTTTTTTTAGAGAGAGAGTATGCTCTGGATAAGTTGTATTAATGGGGTTGGGGGAGGGGCAGTGGGAGGAGAGAGAGAGAGTTCCAAGCAGACTCCCTGCTGAGCCTCAACACATTGTTTTACTATTCCTTTTTTTTTTTTTTTTGTAAGATTTGTTTATTTGAGAGGGCACATACATGCTAGCGAGGGGGTTGGGGGGAGAGGGAGAGAGGAGAGGGAATCTCAAGCAAACTCCCTGCTGAGCACAGAGCCTGATGTGGGGCTCCATCTCACCACACTGAGATGATGACCCTTATTAGCCCAAATCAAGAGTTAGATTCTTAACCCACTGAGCCACCCAGGAGCCCCACAGTTTTACTATTTTTTTTTTTTTAATTTGACAGATCACAAGTAGGCAGAGAGGCAGGCAGAGAGAGAGGGGGAAGCAGGCTCCCTGCCAAGCAGAGAGCCCGATGTGGGACTCAATTCCAGGACCCTGGGATCATGACCTGAGTTGAAGGCAGAGGCTTTAACCCACTGAGCCACCCAGGTGCCCCACAGTTTTACTATTCTTAAGGAAGATCCCAATCAGGTAGAAGAGACAGGAATATGACTCAGTTTGAAGGAATCAAAAAGATCAACTCCAGATATTTGCTCAATTCTTTACAGTTTTTGCTCAAATGTCTCTCCCCAAACATGGCCTAGCACAGGCACATGCACAATACATATTTGTAGAGTGAATGAAAGAATAAGTTTGAACATTTAATCTCTAAGAAAGACTGCTTTTCTCAGTACGCTAAGATGACTAGACAGAAAATTTTTTTTCAAAAATAAGAAAATGGATTTGTATTATAATTCTATGTGATTGAAAGAATTCAATTAAGTCAGAATATTTCATTCTGTAAGTATTCCAAATAACAAAAATTTAAAAGTTTATCTTCAGATACTATTAATGATGAGTAGGTCCACAGAAACATAGTTGAGCCTGATTATAGGTGGTCAAAGCAAGTGGCACTGAAATAATTTATTTTAGCACCAGTTGAGAAAGGAGGTTTTTTTGAGGGTCAGAAATAACAGAACACTGAGCCATGCTTCTAAGGACCATGAATCAAGGGGGCAAAGGGCCATTCCAGAAACAGGCATCAGTCTGCAGGGAGGAAAAAAATCCCTGCCTTAACTGTTCACTGGATTTGATATGAAAGTTTATAAAAGAGCAAGTAGCTAGCACTGTCAGAAACAAAGAATAAAGCTGAATATTTTAAGTTGTAGTCATCTGATTCACCTTTCTGAGGAAGGCAAGATTCATGAATGAGGAAAGATCATATCCAGTATTATAAAGTTAGAAGCCAAAAGAAAAGTTGAAACTAAATTTCTACAATTGAAATCATAAAGCTCTTTTTAAAATAAAATAAATATTCCTTCACTGTAAAGGGCATTAACTACCAATTTCACTTTAAAACAATAATCTTTGTAAGTTCCACTTTATAGCCTTGGTGTAAAATGCTGTTGATTTAAATAAGTTTACTCAAATCCTTCAATCATTTAAATATTCATTGCACATCCCATTCCTTATATTTTAAATAACTGGGATAACTGAAAGTATTAAAGAGACCATTATATTAATCTGTTCTTACCTGGAGGGTTAGTAAGATGCTGCTCAAAGTATAGCTTGTATTCCACTTATTGGGGTCGTCCAAAAAATCTATACAGGCCCGACCAGTATTTTGGTCTACTGTATTAAAGTAATACATGAATATTGACACATATAATACAATTATTATTTAAAATTTATGAACATCAAAATAGCACAGGCAAAATCAGAAAGCAAAAGACAAAGCAGAAAAAGTATCTTCAATGAATGTGGCTGACAGCTGATAGAGTGTAGCTGTTAAAAGCATGGACTTTGGTGTCAGACACACATAGATCTGCATGTTGACTCCCCCACCTGTCAGCTCTGCTATGTTGAACAATTTAACTTTACCTCTCTAGGTCTCATTTTCCTAAATTGTGAAATGGGGATATCATAAAAGTACCTTCCTTCACTGAAAAGAATTAAAAAATAAAGTACTTAATAGAGTACCTGATGTGTAGCAAATCCCCCCAAATGACAGATATCATTATCAATAGTCTTACTAATATATAAAAAAAAGCTTTTGTAAATGACTAAGAGAAACATTTCTACTCTAATAGAACAATCTTGCAATAAAAAGTTACGAACTGAAAAGAAATTTTTAAAAGGTAAAAAGAGAGGTGTTCGATTTGACACTGTACTATAAAACTACAATAATTAGAACCGCAGGGTGGGACATGAGATTAATGTGATAAGAGCCTTTAGAAAAAAATCCTACTATGTATTAAAATTGTTGTATGTTAAAAGTGCAATTATGACTCAGCAGCAAAAGAAGATTATCAACCAATGGCATTAACAAGTGCTGTGCAAATTACTCATTGTCCTTTGGTATTTAGGCTTCCTTTCTTCCATCTCTTCTGGAATAAGGAGCACTATGCCTGCCCCTGTCTCCACCCTATGTGTGGTTTTAGATAAATTCATGGTTGCCCATATTTTCCCCAGCAAAATGTGGCCATGTAACTAAGTTGTAATTGTGGGATATCAGCAGAAAGAAAGCGTGCAACTTCTAGGTCATACTTCCTGAAGGAAGCTATTTTGCCCTCTTTATCTTTTTTCCGTTCCCACTCTCTGGAAACGGTCCCAGAGTAAGTCTTACATCCAGAAATGACACTTGCACATTGAGGATGGTGAAACCACCCTGACAGCTTTGTTCTGTTATACACAGATTGGAAAGATATAGAGAAGCTTGAACTATGCCCTAACAAATTAACTAAATCCTATTAAAAAAAAAGAATGGAGTTAAATATGAAAAATAAGACTATGGAATAACTAAAAAAAATTAAAATGATGATTTGATTTTGTTTGGGGAAAGGATCATCTAAGTTTAAAGGTAACTGCAAAAATCTCAAAGGATAAGACTACATAAAAAATTTTAAATTCCAGATATAAAAAAACCAGCATAAGAAAAATTTAAAAATTAGTGACAAAGGGAAATATTTGCAATATCTAATACAATGTAATAACATTGTTAAGTCTGACGGTTCACAAAATAAGAAATGCAATCAACAGACATGAAAAAAATGTTCAACTCACAAGTATTCAAAGAAGTTCTTATTAAAATAAGTGACATTCTATGAAATTGGAAAAAAAATGTATCTGAAATTTCAATGCCCAGATTTGGAGTGCTAAAACAAGGACTTTATACACAGTTATTGGTGGAAGTGTAAAACATCCCGAAAGGCAACTTGGCTTTACGTATCTAAAGACTTAGAACCATACAGAGCCATCCTTTGGAGTTTGGGGCTAATAAATAACACTCCCCTCCTCCCACGTTCATATATAATGAAACAGACCTAACTGTTGAAAGATGGAAGTAAAACATCAACTCTACTATAGGTAAGACTGAAATGGAGAATGCATGTGATCAATGGCTTTACTTGAGCTCCACAAAAGCGCCCTGATTTGAACTTAACACCCAAACTGAAGGCTTGCCTGTCTCCTCCCTGGAGAAAGCAAGAGGACACCCATTTTGAAGGAAAACTTGTTGAAACTGGAAAGAAAGTGTTGAGAAAGTGCTGAGCCACACATGTTCAATTTTTATTCCCTATTTTTCCAATAGGTAAGTCACTCAATGAGTGAAGGAGGGAAAAAAGAGCAATCACAAGTTTCCTGTACTTTTCCTCCTAGAGACAGAGGTTCTTTTTATTCTGGAAATGGGAGATGTGAGTAGGGTATAAGAACACCAACACCCCCCCCCCCCAACTACATTTAACCAGTAATTCCACTTGTGTTTATGTTAAGCAAATAATAGCAAAGGTACACAATGAATTGTGTACCATAAATTTAATTTTATCCCTTAAAATAGGTTTTAATTACAAAGTAATAATGTACTTGGAAAAAAGTACATAAAAGTATATAAAGTAAAATATGAAAGCTTCCTTGTCTACTAATACCACTCTTTAGAGTTATTACCAGTTGGTCTAGGGGCACCTGGGTGGCTCAGTCAGTTAAGCATCTGACTCTCAGTTTTGGCTCAGGTCATGATTTCAGGGTCTTGAGATCAATCCCTACATCAGGCTCTGTGCTCAGCATGGAATCTGCTTCAGAGATTCTCTTTCTCCCTCTCCCCCCTCCCCCTCCCCGTCTATGTGCACATGCATACATGTGTTCTCTCTCTCCAAAATAAATAAATAAAATCTTTAAAAAAAAATCTACCAGTTGGTCTATACAAATGTACATATACACGTGTGTGTGTGTGTGTGTGTGACTGTTTATGTAGTTTTTCTAATTAAATAGAATTATATCTTACGTGTTATTCTTTGAAGGTTTTTTTTTCATTTAATAGTAAATTACCACCATATTTCTGGACATGTTTATGAAAATATGTTTGAGTACCAGCTATGTGCCAGGTAGTGAATATTCTAGGAATAGCAGTGACCAAAAAGTCTAGCTTTTTATTTCTTCCTTGTTATGTACACGGCAGTAAGATATTTTACTTAAAAATTCCTATACTAACAGACACTGGGATTATTCCCCTTTTCCCTATTTCCAACATCGTTACTGGAAACAAACACCTTTAAATAGTTTACATACTCTTCCATACCTGTGCTAGTATTTCTATGGAATAATTTATAAACATGGTACTACAGGGATTTAGGGCTATTTGCCTTTTATAGCTGATTACAAACTATCAAACTGCTTCCCAGAAATGTCACACTGAGGTCATCATTGTATCAGAAAACCCACCCACCTAGTGTTTGTCCATCCCTACTAAAATTGGATAAATTTTTAACATTTTGTAAGCATAAGCAATGAATCATAAATTCTTGTTTTAGTATGCATTTATTTTCTTACTAGTGAAGCTGAACATCTTTTTATGTTTATTTTTGTTATATTTCCTCTATCAAGTGTTTGTTTATAACCTTTGCCTGTTTTTCTATTGCTTTATATTTTTCTTAGTGATTTTTAAGTGTTCTTTATATGTTGTAGATATTCCGTTTTACACATTGTAATTATTATACCTTGGTTTGCAAAAGTCAACATATTTTGTCTCTGTTTATCACATTGTTGGCTGTAGAGAAGTTTTAAAAAGTTTATGTACTTTAGGGGTACCTGGGTGGCCTTCAGCTCAGGTCATGATCTCAGGGTCCTGGGATCAAGCCCTGCATTGGGCTCTCTGCTCAGCAAGGAGCCTGCTTCCCCCCTCTATCTCTGCCTGCCTCTCTGCCTACTTGTGCTCTCTATCAAATAATTACATAAAATCTTAAAAAAAAAAGTTTATGTAGTTTAATGTGTCATGCTTTTTTCACAGTTTATAGGTTTTATCGTATTTAGAAAAGCTTTCCTCACCAAGTTGATTAAAAATTCTCTTTTCTTCTTTTTAGTATTTAAAACTTTTAGACTTTTTGATATATCAAGAATTCATTTTGTGTATTAACTTGAATAGCAATCTAACTCATTTCTTTCTAAAATGTTAATTTGTCAGTGCATTATTTTTTATGATAATAAAAAAATCAGGTCCAATGAGAATATTGAACATAAGAAGAGTTAGGTTTATCATTTAGTCATTAAAACTGAGCTTTTGAAGAATGTTTAATAATCCAGAAATAAACATGTCATTTTAGGGTGCCTGGGTGGCTCAGTGGGTTAAGTTCCTGCCTTTGGCTCAGGTCATGATCTCAGGGTCCTGGGATGGAGGCCTGCATCAGGCTCTCTGCTCAGCAGGGAGCCTGCTTCCTCCTCTGTCTCTGCCTGCCTCTCTGCCTACTTGTGATCTCCCTCTCTCTGTCAAATAAATAAATAAAATCTTTAAAAAAATGTCATTTTATAACTTCATATGTAATACTTCAACTATGTAGAAGAAATATATACATAGTAAAAAAGCAAATAAATTTATTTATATGTTGAGAGGAATAGCTCTCTGAATTATGATTCAAAGTGATAACATTTTTTTAACAATATATATATTTTTTAAGATTTTATTTATTTGGCAGACAGAGATCAGAAGTAGGCAGAGAGGCAGGCAGAGAGAGAGGAGGAAGCAGGCTCCCTGCTGAGCAGAGAGCCCAATGCAGGGCTCGATCCCAGGACTCTGGGATCATGACCTGAGCCGAAGGCAGAGGCTTTAACCCACTGAGCCACCCAGGCACCCCCAAAGTGATAACACTTTTCTGCCTTTTTGTATTTTCCCCAATAGGCATGCTTACTAAATATAACCATAACAAAGTTTTTAGAAACATTATCAAACACTTATAAGGAACAAGGATAAAAGGGACAGAGCCCCAATGATAAAAATCTCATTTGGTGCTTACCATTTGGATGAAAAGGAATTGTTAGGAATTTCACAACTGGAGGCACACAATTGTACTGTGATGTAAAGTTTATTGTCAGTTGGAAGAATAATCCTATAATAAAGAGACAAACATTTTTGCTAAAGTGTAATGTTGTATTGATTAATTAAAATCTGATGTTTCTCTTCAGCTTAGATTCCTCGAGGTCCCTAGAGTTTTAGAAGTAAATTGGATCATACGGTACATAGAGTCCTCTAGATAGTCTAACAGTCTCCTCATAATCTTTTTTTCCCCATTTTAAAAATTTAATTTCTTTTCAGTGTAACAGAAATCATTGTTTATGCATCACACCCAGTGCTCCATGCAATATGTGCCCTCCATAATACCCACCACCAGACTCCCCCAACCTCCCACCCCCCGCCCCTTCAAAACCCTCAGATTGTTTTTCAGAGTCCAGAGTCTCTCATGGTTCATTTCCCCCTCCAATTTCCCTCAGCTCCCTTCTCCTCTTCATCTCCCACTCTCACCACTCTTCTTCAACATAGTATTAGAAGTCCTAGCAACAGCAATCAGACAACAAAGAGAAATAAAAGGTATCCAAATTGGCAATGAAGAAGTCAAACTCTCTCTCTTCCCAGATGACATGATACTTTATATGGAAAACCCAAAAGACTCCACCCCCAAACTACTAGAACTCATATAGCAATTCAGTAATGTGGCAGGATACAAAGTCAATGTACAGAAATCAGTTGCTTTCTTATACACTAACAATGAAAACACAGAAAGGGAAATTAGAGAATCGATTCCATTTACTATAGCACCAAGAACCATAAGATACCTGGGAATAAACCTAACCAAAGAGGTAAAAGATCTGTACTCGAGGAACTACAGAACACTCATGAAAGAAATCGAAGAAGACACAAAAAGATGGAAGACCATTCCATGCTCTTGGATCGGAAGAATAAACATTGTTAAAATGTCTATACTGCCTAGAGCAATCTATACCTTTAATGCCATTCCGATCAAAATTCCACTGGTATTTTTCAAAGAGCTGGAGCAAATAATCCTAAAATTTGTATGGAATCAGAAGAGACCCCGAATTGCTAAGGAAATGTTGAAAAAGAAAAACAAAACTGGCGGCATCACGTTGCCTGATTTCAAGCTTTACTACAAAGCTGTGATCACCAAGACAGCATGGTACTGGCACAAAAACAGACACATAGACCAGTGAAACAGAGTAGAGAGCCCAGATATAGACCCTCAACTCTATGGTCAAATAATCTTTGACAAAGCAGGAAAAAATATACAGTGGAAAAAAGACAGTCTCCTCATAATCTAATTCCACTGTTTTCAGCCTGTTTCCCCCCAGTCCTTTCCATCCCCTAACACCTGCCCCTTTCACTGTTTTGCTCATATTTACTGAACTCACTGTTCTAGAACTGTCTTCTTGTTTATAAGCTTTTACCATGCTGTTAACTCAGACTGAATTTCTTCCCCCTCCTTCCAAATCTGACAAACTCTTACCCATTCCTCAGGATTCAATTCAAATGTCACTTCCTTGAGAAGACAGGCATTCCTGACCTTCCAAGGCAAAATTAACTAATCACTGTCTTCTCAGCATTTCATTCAAGATCCTTAATAGCACACATTAGATTTTATTATAATTAGCCACTTATGTTTTTCTCCCCTACTTCACTCAACAACTCTATTTTGTTGAGATTATTTTTAATAATTTTAATTTAATGATTGAGATTATTTTTAATCCATAAAGAAAGAGTGTATGGTCATTAAAGGTTATAGTGGCCCAGTCTTCTTGAGAATTTGATTTATGAAAATTTTGGGAAAAATCATGGAGGAAAAAAAGAGAGATAACTGGGATTTTTATGCAAGCAGGAATTTTGATAGCTATTCTCTGATTTCATAGAAAACTTACATGATATTCCCAAATGATGTGCTTGTGTCTGCTTCTTAAAAGTGTAATAACATTAAAATTTGGCTTAAAAAATTTCAAACCTAAAATTCCCATCTACATTAACAAATGGCAAGAAATTAAGCCACATGATGAAAAAACAACATGTGAATACCTTTAGAATTCTAGAGAATTTATATATTGTAACCTTATTATACATGTAAAGAAGATAAGCTAATAATGGTATAAAGACTTTTAAAAAGTAAATTGGTTTTTTTTTTTTTTTAAGATTTTATTTATTTATTTGACAGATCACAAGTAGGCGGAGAGGCAGGCAGAGAGAGAAGGGAGGAAGCAGGCTCCCTGCTGAGCAGAGAGCCCGATGCGGGGCTCGATCCCAGGACCCTGGGATCATGACCTGAGCCGAAGGCAGAGGCTTTAACCCACTGAGCCACCCAGGCGCCCCAGTAAATTGGTTTTGAAAACACAAACCATGCCAAAATGTATTCTGTAGACCTTCAATATCGGCTCCCCATTCCATTAGATCTTCACTTATAGGAAAGGCAGTAATACCCTTTAATTAAAAAAAAAATCAAAGCAGAGGAAAAGATTTAATATACAGCTTTGAAAATCAGATGTCAAGTTACAGTGAATTCCATAAACTCCACATTTTCTTTTCCTAATAAATTTATGTATTTGTCGATTTGGGGAGATGTCATATATTATATTTTATTTAATTACATAGAAGTTAAGGTAGATTCCCAAAAACACACACAATGGTAAATTTAAAATAAATCATAAGCATGGAAATCACAAGTGGGACTACAAAGTCAAGCTTGAGATGTGGCTTATATAAATCAATAGGCAATTTAAGATTCCAAATAGAAAACACAGAAATAGTTGGAAAGATACATTTCCTCAAAGCTTTAAAAAACTATATGGATGCCATATGGAAGACATGAAATAGAAAATTTTCATTGAGAAAAACACAACTCCAAAATTATGGTTGTATATAATAATAGAATTTTCCTATGCTTGAGGTTCTGTCCCAATGGAGGGACAAAACTGTATTTCATGGAAAAGTTTATCGTTTATGCTGAGGGATACACTTAAATAGAGTCAACAACTATTTTTAACCAACTACACAGTTATTAAGTATGTTAAATACTCATCTGGATTAACATTATATCTCTATTATCTACATTATTTATAGTCACATATGACTTTCTTCATCAAATTCTCTTTCACAAGAGAACCACAGAGTTCAGGCAGAGCAGAAACAAACAACATCAAACGTTAGGTTGGTATGTCTGGGATTTTTATTGGACTCAATCATTGTTCCTGACATCCAGTGAAGACAATGCTTCTATAGCAGGGGTGGAAACAGAACAATGCCATGGAGGTACACTTGAAGTAACTGTTGGTAACCCTGCGCGCCCTAGCTCTAAGGTGGCTTTCTCTCTAGTCTTTCTCTGAAGGACTCCCTCCCTCTCCCTTCCATTTTTTATTCTCCGTAGAATAAGTGATACACCAGCCTGTGACACCTGTGGACCTCACTGTGGTGGCATTCCGGGTAAAGCCTTCCTCTGTGTCAAAGTTATAAGGGAAAGGCACTTCTGTATTATATATGATAGCATTTGGCGAAAAGTGCAGTAGACAGTAAGTAGTAGAACTTAGGACTTAAGAGCAAGGGGTCTGGAATCCGAAAAGCCTGTGATGGGGAACCTAGGTGGCTCAGTGGGTTAAGCCATGATCTCAGGTGCTGGGATCAAGATACGCATAGGGCTCTCTGCTCAGTGGGGGACCTGCTCCCCACCCACTACTTGCCTTTCTGCCTACTTGTGATTTCTCTGTCAAATAAATAAATAAAATCTTAAAAAAAGAAAGAAAGAAAGAAAAAGAAAGAAAGAAAGAAAGAAAACCTATGATGGAAGCCTGGGGCCGAATATTTGCTGAACCTTTCTGGGGCTTAGGTTTCTGGTAGGACAAACACCACACTACTTATTTAATAATGTTGTAATTAATGAGTACTACCCTGTACCTACCCATCACTACCTGATAGTCAGGGCTTAAATACACATACATTACTCAGCACAGTATGCTCAATATTTTTAACTCTTATTACTATGAAATCATAGTAATTCTTATTATTATAAGATGATTTTTATGGTGCAATCAATTCATTAAATAACTAAACTGCAGTGGCAAATGAGGCTTAACTAAATTATGCCTTATAGAGTAAACACGGATTGAAATGCTTTTAAAAATTCGTACCCCAAAGAGACACATCCCTCCAAGTTCCCAGTACTCACCTTAAGGTTGTTCTCCTTCAGCTCCTGGAAGTCTCTTTCCAGCAAGAAGTAAGCTCTGCTGTACATGATAAGGCTGCAAAGGGTCTGACACTTGTCCCCAAGCGTCTACTCTGGGACAGATGTCTGCGTTTATGGGTCACTCTTCCACATCGAGTTAGGTGAGCAAACTCACCTCATCTACTTGTTTTCTAGAGCCCCAGAACGCTGTCCTCCCAAGGTAAGCGGCTCTAAGGTGGATTTACAACTGAGACTTTCTTTCCTCCTCTGACTCCTCCCAGCTGAGACTTCCAGAAGGAAAACAGGCACTCGGAGGAGCACCTGGGACAACTCGTGTTGTTCGTGCGTGAAGCGGCCGCGAGAGGTCGAAGCGGAGGCAGCGGAGGGCGGTCGTTAGTCGGGGGTAGTCTACGCTTCACAGGTGTGAAGGTGTTACTGGGTGCCCGCCTTGCTGGAGGTCGCAAATCGGTTGCCAAGCAACAGGACCCTGCGGGAAAGCGGCGGAGCTGGGTCGCCCCTCATCCAATCAGCGACGGGGGGCAGGCCTCTGGAAACCTTCGCAGCCAATCGTCCAACCGTTTCACTTTGACAGACCGTGGGATCCGTTGTCAAAGCAACACCCCCCACCCTCAGCCAAGCGGACTCAGTCCATCCACATAGACCGTAGACTGTACCCAACTAGTGGAGAGGGTAAGTGAAGTCCCAGGACCTTTCTTTCAGAAGTCCTTCTCTGAAACGCGTTCCTTTTTCTTTGAATACCAGGAACGATCGGGTAATAAGTGATCATTACGTCCAAGTCTGAGCTTATTAATCATACTTATATAGCAAGCTACCATTCATAATACGTTCGCGTACATTATTATGCCACCGTACCCTACAGTTACTTTGGGAGGATGTTCCAGGAACAGAGAAATACTTAAAATGTCTCAGGTTCCCATCTTTTGCCACAGGGTTTTGCTCCTGCTGTTCCTTCTATCTAGACATTTACCACATCCCTTCCACCATTTCTCCACCCCCCACCCCCCACTTTTCTTCACTCATCTTTCGATAACTTTGCCCACGATTCCTCTGGACATCCTCTAAGACGAGATTAGGTTCCTCTCTTTTGTGATCCTAAAGGACCTTCTATTTTACTTCCTCATTAGCGTTTATCACGCTGGATTACAATTGCCTATTGTCTTCTTCCGCAGGCGGGAGCTACTGAAAGGTGTTCATTTACCAGTGCCAACTGCAGAAATGGGCAACATGGTCAAGAGTGCTTTTTGGTTACTTATTTGTTTTACTAATTTTATGGAAACTGTCAGTTCAATTAGTTCATTCATTCCACAAATATTAACGACTTATTATGTACTGCGAAACAATTCAAATGAAGTGACTGCCTTTATGGTTCCAGTATACAGTAAAGTACTCAAAAACAAAACAAACATGCATACAAAACAAAAACGCATGAACAGTGACACCTGGACAATAAAAGAGTGATGTGACCGAGAGTGCAGCACGTAGTTGAAGGTTAGATGTGGTGGTCAGGGAAGACCTCTGTCAGGAGTGGAGTTTGAGGGGGTACCTCAAAGAGAAGATGAAAAGGAGCCAGCTTTATGAAATGGAGGGCAGATACTTCCAGGAAGATGAAAACACAATAGTTCTAGTCAGGAAAAAGCTAGGCTTAAAAAAGGAATCACAGAGTGCTTGAAAGGGTAGTGAGATGTAATTAGGGTGGGGCCCAACACACTGGGGGGGGTTAGGTTTTATTTGAATAGCAATGGGAACCCAATGATTGGTTTTAAGTCAGAGAGAGAGAGAGCGTTCTGCTCTGATTTACATTTACAAAATTACTTTGGCTCCCTTCGTGGAGAATGGATTGTGGGGGAAATCATTTAGAAGGTTCCATGTTCAATTCCATGTCCAGGTATGATAGCTTACAAATTCCCAACAATAAATTAATTTTACTAACATCTTGGCACAATAAAATGATTTTAGTCTATATTTCATAAAACTGACTATAAAAGAATTTTTCCTATGAAAACATCAACTAGGATCTAAGAGTGAATCTTTTTGGCTGCCTTTTATATCCATTAGATTTTAACTTGGATTTATGTAGGTCTATGAATGTAAGGTGAAAGTGAAGACGGGCACTTCAGTGAGAAGAGAATGCATCCAATTTGGGAGTTTTAGCTAGATTTCTTGATGATATTAGAGTGGTCCTGCGGCTCCTTTGATTCTAATAGGGAAAAACTGTGATAGTAAATGTAGGATCTTTTGTTATTTCCTCAAAATCTTGTTCTGGGGGCGCCTGGGTGGCTCAGTCATTAAGCGTCGGGCTCTTGATTTCAGCTCAGGTTCTGATCTCAGGGTTGAAAGATCAAGCCCACATTGGGCTCCACACTCAGCATGGAGTCTGCTCGAGATTTTCTCTCCCTCTGCCCCTCTCCCTCCTCCAACCCTCTCTCAAACAAACAAAAATTAAAGTTTTCTTCTAGGGGAAATTATGTTAAGGTCAAAGAAAAAGGTAAAATTAAAACATTCTTTGTTCTGAATTTTTAGAAATTGGTATTTATATTGCACTTTAATGCAATGAAAATCAAGTTGGTAGGCTCTCATATGACCCCTGCTGGACCTCTCCTCTGGACTTCAGCCTAGTAAACTCAATTGCCTAGTTCTTCACCAGCTGTTTCAAAGACATTTCAAAATCAGAATGTCCCAAAATAAACTCATCGCCTTTCCTCCTCTCCACTAGCCTTCTATTTCATTTTGTTCATTCAGTTTCTCAAGCTGGAAATCTGAAGGCCCCTCTGACTCTGTCCTCGAGACTCAACTTCAATGACTCATGCTTTTCTAGCTTCTCACAAGCCTTATCACCAGTGCCTGAGCTCACAGCCCTGTTATTTCTTGCTAGAACACAGCACATCTTTATACAACGCTCCTTTACTCCAGAGTTGTGTCATGATACCTCCGTGTAATGTATGTAAACTAACATGTGATCATGTAATTCTCTGCTGAAAATAGTGCAAGTGATCCCCCTCACCACCCCAGTTTACCTTACTTCCATCTACAGGGTTTTAAATGTAGATTGACTTCTGGCAGTGTTGGGGGGCTAAAATCGTGAGCAACCTTACATGTGTGTAGATGTGTATATGTGTTTATGTGTGCACAGACTTTTTTTTTTTTTTGGTAGAACAGGATCACGGAATGCATTAAGTCTAGCCTAGCCTGTGATGTAAAAAGCTCAAGAAACCATGAACTATAGAGTTAAATCCAACTTCTTAACATGGTGCTGCAAAACCTCCTATGTTATTATTCCCATCAACCTTTTCTTTACTGATGCTCACTCTGCTTCACACTTGAAAAAAGCAGCATCCCTGGGCTGCTTGTCTCCTCCCTGTATCTACCATCTTGCCTAGGCTCTCTATCTGGACTCTCTTCCTCTTCCTCTTTATCTGGCTAACCAGCTCTTACATATGTCAAAAGACATAAATTCCTTCTCAGAGTCTTCCTGAAGTACCAGGCTAGGGTGTGTTCTCATTTAACCTGGACACATCTTTGTAGATCGTTGCCACATTATTTTGAAGTGATCTGCTTCTGGGGTTTTCTTCCTTACCAGAATGTAAGTTCCTAAGGGCAAGGAGCATGGACACTTGTTTTTTCATCACTGCATTCCCAGCACTAAGCACTGAGCTCAGAGGGGCATCAGTCTATGCTGATTGAATTGAACTTAGCAGATAAGAAATTGGGGGTCAGGAGAGTGACCCTTCTGTGACGGAACCAGACATAAGCAGAGGAAGGGATTTGCAGAGATGTGGGGCGGTGGGTGATTTAGAGGCGGTTGTCTGCTCCATGGCCACATCGCAGGTTCAAGTTGGGAGGATAGTGACAAAGTAGACAATAGAGCAAAAGAATCACGGACAGTAGGAGCCCACAGAGCAGAGGGGCTAGAGAGCTGCAGGCAGGGCATAGATTTTAAGCACAACCCCCAGGGCACCAAGAAGAAGGTGCAGGCACTTAGAAAGGTCTGCAACCTTTGGGCCTCAAGGGATAAAGCTGTTAGAACTCCTGGACCCGTTTTGGGAATGAAATTGCTGGGAAAGACAGCTTCCTGCTAGTCTGCCTCTGGGGGCTTGGCTCTATTGTATTTGGCGGTACTAAGTAAACGGGATCACAGTTGTACTCGCTGGCGGGCCAACATCCTGTGTTTTTACAATTAGCTTAGCTCCTGTGTGGATGGGAGATGGGCTTTGGTTACAGAGGCTCCCGAGCTGATAAGTGGAACTGGGGCTTTGGAGAAGGGTGGCAGTGAGATGTGTGTGCGTGCATGTGCCCGCATGGAGCACGCGGGTAGCAACGGGCTAGATTTGCTTCTTGGATTAATAACAGCAGGGGCTGGAGACTAGTAGCATCAGCTGTTTGGACATACGAGTCACTTGAAATTGCAAACTTCTAAGTAGAGGTCTATCTGAAAATGTTTTTCTCTGTATGGACTCACCTTCCATTTATTATGGCACATGTTTTAATAAAATTTCTCCATACATGATAGCATGGATGGTATGTCCTTGCTGGCATCTAATTCCTGAGCCATGTCCTTCTCTGCCTTGTTCATCAGATGCATTGTTGTGGGGGTCTGTGTTTTAGATAAACCAACACACTCGGGAAAATAAATCCCATCTGTAGTCCTTCCACTGTGTTAGTTCATTAGTTAGTCTGGGTAAAGAATATGTGCTCTTGGACAGACCTGGTTGTGTCCCAAGATACTTATGTCTTTTTTTTTTTTTAAGATTTTATTTATTATTTTGACAGACAGAGATCAGAAGCAGGCAGAGAGGCAGGAAGCAGGCTCCCCGCTGAGCAGAGAGCCCAACGCGGGGCTCGATCCCAGGACCCTGAAATCATGACCTGAGCTGAAGGCAGAGGCTTAACCCACTGAGCCACCCAGGCGCCCCCCAAGATACTTATGTCTTAATAGCCAGCAGAGCCTTGAAGAAGTTACTTAGCCTCCCTGTACCTGCATTTTCTCTCCTGTAGGATGTGGCCAGTAACGACACCCACTTCTCAGAATCATTGTGAAGGCTGACGGCAGTAATGGCTGCCAACCACTCAGTCACTGGTGGGCCGGACTGATAGTCAACACCTGTGCTTACCATGTGCTGGGCACACGGTTCTCAGTGCTCTGGGGGAATTCATTTCATACTCAGAAACAACTCTATAAGGTAGGTACTATTATGATTCTAATTTTTGCAGAAAAGGGAGGGACACAGTCACAGAGCTGGAATGCAGCAGAGTCAGGAGGCAGCCCCAGGGTATCTAGCTTCAGATCCCATGTTTTTAACCATTTGGCTACCCAGCCTCACAAATGTCTCATGTTCTACCAAGTGAAGTCTCTGTCCTTCTTTAAAAAATTATCACTACTCTCAATAAATTTTTCTTTTGGCATATCTGCTATTTGTGTGTGTGTTTGTGTGTGTGTGATTTTGGGTGCATCTGTTTCCAACTGTGTTCCTACTTGTTTGCTTTCTGAGTCTTCCTCTCCTAAAATGCAAACCCAAGAAAGCTAGGTCACTACTGTACAATAATATAGTGCCTGACATGTAATAAAGGCCCACTATAAATCCGTTAACTGAATGTGAATTCTGACTTGTCTTTTAACCCCCTGAGCCACCCAGGTGCCCTCGACTTGTCTTTTAGATTATATATTCATTAAGAACTCAGTCTGACTTCTGTAACTTATAGATAAATATGTGGAATTCTGCTGCTCAGAGAAAGTATACCAACTACAGAAAAAATATTTTTACATTAACTTTTATTACTTTTGTACTTTCAAGTGGAGAGTAAATTTTATTAAGTCCTTTTATATGCTTTTTGGGGCTTTCTCTCTCAGTCTTTTCTCCCTAAAAGTAAGCCTAAAGGATTGAAAAAAGAAATATTGCATTTTATTTCTTATGGTGCGCAGAATTCTAAGATGACCTTACCTTCAAGATATCCACCCCCTTCATAATCCTCAGGACTCTGAATATGATGCATTTTTGTACTCTTTCAGTTAAGTTATATGGCATAGTTGACTTTAAGAAAAGGAGGTCATTCTGGGTGAGGCTGACCTAATCAGGTGAGTTCTTAAAAGGACTGGACTCTTCCTGAAGTCAGTAATTGAAAGTGTGAGAGGGATTCTTTATGAGGGGGATTCTCTTTTGCTACCTTTGAAAACTGAGGGGGTCATTTGGCAAGGAATGTGGGCAGACTCTAGAAACTGACTGTGGTCTCTTGCTCACAGAAAGTCCAGCAAGAGAATCAGGGCCCCGATCTACAGCCAGAAGCTACTGAATTCTGCTACAGACGCACGATATTGGAAGAGAACCTGAGCTCCAGATCAGAACTCAGTCTGGCCAACACTTTATGAGAACCTGAACAGGGAATTCCTTCACACCATGCCCAGATCTGACCAAAACTGTGGGCTAATAAATGGGCATCGTTTTAAAACATTAAGTCTATGGTATTTTGTTATCCAATAATGGCTAATTAATACAACTTACACAGTTGTATTAATTACAATTATTTATTATTATAATTATTATTATTATTAATACAACTTATCCAACTACTGACCAAGACAAGTTATGTGGCAAAAGTTCAGTCACTTACTGAGCCGGGTTTACCCTGATTAGTATGGAAAGAACTTGAAGCCAATTCCTAGACATTACCATATGGCTTTAGACAGAGTTAGGGGATAAAAAGAGTATGATATCTGAAAAATTAAGACTGAACTAAGGCTCATACACAAACTTTCACCATCTTAGGTGAGGGACACAACGAGCAGTGTGATTATTTAACATTCGCAAAGTTACTGAGGTTACTTCCAGCTTCAACAACCAAGCATCCCCTCCCCCTCTTTTTAAAAACAATTCTTTCCCTCAGGACTTGGACAGATGTTTTCATTTTACTTAAACTAAAAAACCGTTTTCCTCATCCACCAGGAATATGTACCAGTACAAAGTGTTAACCTCGTTTGGATTTGAACCCCCATCCTCAAGAACAAAAAAAGGCCGAGGAGCGCCAAATGTCAGCTCAGCTGTGAGAAGTGTTTTAAATCATATTTTGACGTATGTTACGCTGTTAACTAGAAAATGAAGTGCAGCACACATGCTTCTAGTAACTCTGGTTTCCAATCATCTGATCCCTTCTTTGTCTTGAAGACCTTTTGATGTGCATTCTCAATATTGAGTTTCTCTGCTTTTAATAATCTTATATTCCTTCCTCAATATAAATGTCAGGAAAAATACTGAATGCTAATCTTCAAAGATCAAACAGGAAGAAAGAGGTGGGCAGCATAGTTCAGCAACTTGAATTCCTGAAATTTTTCATTTAAAAAATTTTTTTTAGCTTATAAAAGCCTAGGCTCAAAGAAATGCTCCATTCCCCTTTGTAAAGTTGAGGTTGCAGGCTCCCCCCAATTTCAGAACTGTGTTAATTACAGAATAATTCAATCTCTCCCCCTAAGGCACCTGAGATGCAGGGGGCCACTTGAACACTATTCATATCAGAATTTGTGGCTACCTAACAGAGAGGAACTTGGAACCCATACATGCTGGCTTTCATTTCACATCATTCTTTGCTTTAGGTACGATGACCAAGGGTCTGGGTTTGCCTAGGCATAGGGTTCTGTCTCTCTCTCTCTTTTTTAAAGATTTTTATTTATTTAATTTGAGAGAGAGAGAGCATGGGAGAGAGATAGAGATACAGAGAGAGAGAGAGAGAGAGAGAGAGAGAGTGCCCATGTGCATGATCAGGGGAAGGGCGGAGGGAAATAGAGAAGCAGACCCCCTGCTGAGCAGGGACCTTCCCGCCTTCCCCCACCAAGGTGGGGCTCCATCCCAGGACCCAGGAATCAGGCCCTGAGCCCAAGGCAGATGCTTAACTGACTGAGCCACCCAGGCCCTCCCTCCCCCATGGGGACTCTCTTGGGAAAAAGGACTTTCAGTGCTAACAGTGGGATGATCCCTGGCAAACTGACACAGTTGGTCACCCTACCTTGGGCATTGAGGACATTTTCAGGGTGGGAATTATGTAGACAACTTGGTAATAATTGTTTACTTGCTTTGGAGCTCGGTATTTAAAGGAACCCCATTTGTTTTCTCTGCCAGGCTGGTGTCCAAACCCCATAATCCAAGTACTACTAAAACGTAGTACTCAGAATCCCATTAGGAGTGGATTTTGGTTGATGATGAAGAAACACAGCACCTGCCTGGGCACTTGACATGCCCTCAAATGTTTTAGGAAGATCAGGTCTTCCTTTCGTTCATTCCCCACATGGGAACACCGATTGTTGAGAGATAACGCATTTCATATTATGTAAGTACAACTGTGACTAAGTGTGTATGTGTGTATGTGGTGGGGGAGTAGGGAACCGCTTAAAAGATGTAATTATTCTAGGCTTCCTTCACATATATTGATTTAATATACCTCTTCATGGTGCTCTCAGTTGCCCCCAGGGATGATTCCAGAATGTCATCATGGGAGAAACTTTGAGGTGGCAATCGGCTTGGGGGTCTAAGGGATGACATATGGTCGAGGGATGTCTAGGGATGTGTCTTGAAGCTGTTTTTATTTAGCGTATGTTTATTAGGGCTGTTTTGAAGGGAAATGATGGAAATTATTGGAGAGCTAAGCCCTCCCCACCTCATTGGCACTGGTACTGGGTGTTTTATACTACGGCATGTGCATGAAGAATTAGGTACAGTACTTTGTGCTCTAAGTATTTTACCATATTAGAAAATAATGTATCCTTTTGGGAAGGTTCTTTAAAACACATTGAATAATAGCAATGTTACCATTTTTTGAGCACCTACTGCATGCCAGGTACTTCTTAACATATTTATACATGTTCTCATTAAAGGCTTGTATTAACTCTGAAAGATAGATACTCTAGAAAAATCATAAAATTATATTTTTTGGTAACTGTGTCAGGTGCATGTCACTGCAGCTGACATAAATATTAGCTCATTTAGGTTAATTAGCTTCAATTCTATGAAGTAGATGCTTTTTCAGATGAATAAAAAAGGCAATTCAGAAACTTGCCTACATTTACACAGTTACCAAGAGGTGAAAAGGGGATTTAAGCCCAGGCAGCATGACATCACAACTTTTTATTTATTTGTTTATTTATTTTTTGACAGAGATCACAAGTAGGCAGAGAGGCAGGCAGAGAGAGAGAGAGAGAGAGAGAAGAGGAAGCAGGCTCCACACTGAGCAGAGAGGCCGTTGTGGGGCTCGATCCCAGGACCCTGGGATCATGACCTGAGCCGAAAGCAGAGGCTTTAACCCACCGGGCCACCCAGGCACCCCAACATCAGAACTTTTACGCCTCACCTCTATGCTACATTCACAGCATTTTATGGATAAGGAAATAGAGATTGCCTTACTCACGCAAGGTTAGCCCGCGGCAGTGCAGGAGCAGTTAAAAAGTCATGCCCGTCTCTTCATCCAGGGCACCCGAAGGAGGGCTAGAGATACAGTGTTTTCTGCTCTGAGGAATTTGTAGGAGGTTTTAAGGTAGCTTTCCCAGGACATTCTTGGATGGTCCTGAGGTTTTAATTTGCAGAATCTCCCCAGAGAATCTTGAGAAACCGATTTGACCACTATTGCTCTCCCTGCAGGGATTGCTAATAAGTTTCACCTCCGGTGTTATTTCTGACCGATTAGTAGCTTATCCAGGACAATACATTGAAAATTTTAAGGCTGACTCTGAGTCGGCTGGAAAAGCATCAGTTGGGGAGGTCTGCCATGAACGCAAGACGTGAGAAGGGCACAGGCGCTGTGGGTTTGCTGTTCTGACTCGCTCAGGGCTTCAGCGGGGTGGGGATTGTGTTCTTGTTCCCAACTATTTGCCCCCTTCCTGCAAGGAGACCCTCCCTCCCTGCCTGTGACTCTGATGGGGTGGCCGCAGCGCCTCTCAGCAGGTCGAGATACATCCATGTCCCACAGTCGGGTTCATCCTCAGAATTTGTGTTGGTCAAGAGAATACACGAGAAGGACATGACATAGAGCACGTCCAAGCAGAAGGTTTTCAGGTGCCCGTGTTTCAGCTCTGTCTCTTGCTCTTTTTTCTGGGCCATGGAAACAGCTGGTCCTTCTGAGACCTGGGAACAGGGCTGCAGCACCAGACCTATCTCTGGGGGCTGAGATGAGTGAGAAGTAAACCTAAGGCCAGCCACTGAGCTTTGTGGGTAAATACTGCAGCCCAGCTGAGCAGTACAACTCATGCACTGTTTGCAGAGCGAACTTTGGAAGTACAAAAAGGGCCTAAGCTGTCATTTTGCCTGAATAGTAGTTTTTGTCTTACTAGGTTGACTCTTCGTAAACTACCTAGATCATGCAATTGGGGAGTTTCAGTCTCTTTCTAGCGATTTTTTTTTTTTCTTTTGAAGATTTTGTTTATTTGTTAGAGAAAGAATCAGACTCCATGTGGCACGGAACAGGACCTGAGGCTCAATCCTGCGACTCTGAAATCATGACCTGAGCTGCCATCAAGAGTTGGTCACTTAGTCAGTTGAACCACCCAGATGCCCTACTTCCAAGTGATTTTTAAGGTGTGTGGACTCAAAAGAAACCTTTCAGGGAATTGTATTAGAATGAGCCCCACTGAGAACCGAGATGACCATTTCAATAACTGCAGGGGTCAAGGAACGCCTGTTGTAGAGCAGAGTCTGACCTCTCCCTCTTTCTCCTCAAAATCCATGTGCCTCTGAGGTCAGGGAGAGCTTTAGCACGAACCTAGGCTGGGTGCAATCAGTTCTGTTGTTTTGTGCGTGACCTGAATTTCCGTCAAGAGCAGGTCCACAAAGACTGATATTTAGAACCACTTTCCTTCACGCTGAATATTCCCCGAGTTATCTGTGTTCAGCATGTCAGGATACTGGCCTTTTTCAAAGCATAAGGAACGTCCTATCTAATTTTAAAGAAAGGCCTTTCTCCTGACATAACCATTCCCGGTTAGTATCTAACGGTATTTACTAACCTGATCATGCTGGTGAGAATACACACCGTGTCAGGCCTGGTCAGCAAATGGTAGAGTCCTCATTTGTGAATAAGCAATCCCTAGGTGCTTGGGATTCAGCTAGTCATAAATAT
Source organism: Martes martes (assembly GCF_963455335.1). Classification (NCBI taxonomy): domain Eukaryota; kingdom Metazoa; phylum Chordata; class Mammalia; order Carnivora; family Mustelidae; genus Martes; species Martes martes. The sequence continues at coordinate 139,600,514 of NC_137891.1, forward strand.
GTCAGCAGACCTTCTCCCTGTATGTCTCTATTTTTTAAGCCTTCCCCTGCCTAATTTCCCAGGGGATTACATTGACCTTGAGTACTTTGATGGTTTGTAAGGCTCTCCTTCCTCTGAGTTAACAGACTCATTAATACTCTTGGCATTTATGGTAACAAGCTTCAGGTGCAGTCATATTTTGGCTGCAAACATTTTCCTCTTATGTGTGCGATCCCTTGCTCCTTCTCCTCTAATAGAGCGTTTCCTCCCTAGCATTTGAACTATTAGTTGAAAAAAAAAAAAAGCTGTATAAATTAAGAACAGTATGAGCTTCACCTCCAGCACCTCCCTTGAATCCTTCTTGCTGTCTTCCCTCAGAGTTCGGTCTCTAACGGCTGTGGGGAGCATAGTCTGAGCAGAGGAATCCTCACAGTTAGCCAGCAAGGGCTGATGGACTGCCTCTGGCAAAGGAACATAGGGGAACCGCCACAGGTGACTGCATCCAGCCAACTGGGTCAGCTTGTCACAGGAAGCTCCTGGAGCGGGGGGCGGGGGGAGCCTCTGCAGCTGTTTCTCCTTGATGCTTACTGGGAGCTGGATCTTTCCTCCTCCCAAGAAAGACCAGCCTCGTGCATATCTTGTTATCCCCTCCCCCCATCTCCCTCCCCTCTGAGACCCTCAGTTTGTTTCCCAGGGTCCATAGTCTCTCATGGTTCAACTCCCCATCTGATTTCTCCCCCTTCGGATTTCCCTCCCTTCCCCTATGGCCTTCCGTGCTATTGCTTATGTTCCACATATGAGTGAAACCACATGATAATCGTCTTTCTCTGCTTGACTTACTTCACTTGGCATAATCCCCTCCAGTTCCATCCATGTCAATGCAAATAGTGAGTATTCATCCTTTCTGATGGCTCAGTAATATTCCACTGTATATATGGACCACATCTTCTTTATCCATTCATCTGTTGAAGAACATCTCACTAATCAATCGTTGAACACTGCATAAAAAACTAATGATGTACTATACGGTGGCTAACTGAGCATAATTTAAAAAAAAAAAAAAGGAAAAAAAGAAAGAACAGCCTACCCCTGACCCTAATTTTGGCAAGTTGCAACACAGAGTTCTTTTAGTTGTGTTAATCGTCACTGCCAGGAGACCAAGTCTTTTGAGCTGGTCCACATGAAGGGTTTACTATTTGATTACTACCCAAGAATATGGGCCTTGAGTGAACTAGACAAGGTAGTCTTGTCAAAGGCCAGGGCTATTAGTTTTCTATCCAAGAGAACAACTACAAAAATATAACCAATTGTTAAATGGTTATATTTAAATTGTTAATGGTTAAATGGTTAAAGCAAAAAGCATTTTAGTGCTAAATTTCTCATTAAGTAAAACTTGTTTTTCCTTAGGGGAACTAAAGTGGCTAAGATGTTATTAAATACTTACATATACATTTCTAAGGAGGTAATGAGCATTCCCCCACATCCACCCCGAGGTCTTTAACATGATTCTCAGTCTTTAGAATCCAGAAGCGTTTGTTAAAACACAAATTGCTGGGTTCCATCCCAGAATTTCTGATTCAGTGCTTCAAAGAGGGGCCTGGGAATTTGCATTTCTGACAAGTTCCAAAGTCTGCTCGTCTGAGGACCACACTCTTGTGAACCACTGGGATGGGTCATCATCTGTGAACCACTGGGAAAGGCAGATACAGAGCTCCCTTTAATCAGCAGTCAGGGGTTTGCAGTAAGCATTATCTGAGGTGCAGATGTTGGTGACTAAGGAACTAAGGGTAAGACCCAAATCACAGAGCTGGAGGGACTGCGGATGGTGGGAGGGGAAGAGCATGGAGAGGCAGAAGGAAACAGGAGTGAAGGGCAGATTGAAGAATTCACGTGAGAGGAAGAAACCCAACCTGACATCGATCTAGCTGCCATGTGAAGTGACTGCTTTATTGAGTTTGATTGCTGAGGTGGTGACAAGAACTGTACCTAAAACAGATGGATAAGGCCCTGAAGGTTTTATTGTATTCCCTTCTGTATTAAATAGCAGAATGGACAAGTTCTTTGAACTTTCATAATGATACTCATTTTCCTTGACAGTGTGTATTAATTGCCAGATGGGGAACTCTTTCTTTTGGGCAAAGAAGGTCATAAAGATAAGCTGTGACAATTAAACAGCCACATTTCTTTTATTTTATCAGTATGGTTGGAATCTAAGTTGAACACGGTAAGATGTACACAGCTTTTTCTTCTTCAGAGTTCTAAGACATGATTTTTGATGTCTAGGTTCACATGGAAACAAGGCAGAAAAGGATGCAACTTCGAAAAACCAATTTTTACATTCCATTTGGTTGTAATTATTCAATATATTATTTTGATTTTAAAAACTAAAATCTTGCCATATAGAGTTGGTTGGTATATGGTCATGAAATCATTGGGATTTTTCCCTTCCACCTGTATTCACTGGCAAAAGAATGCCCAAGTCTATGTTAAAAACCTACTTGAAAAAAAAAATCACTTCAATGAAAAAGCAGTGAATAGGAATTATGATTCCTTTTTCTATGAAATGTCAATAACTAGGAGAAATAATATTAAAATTCCCAAATACCTCCATGATAGTAATATTCAGGAAATAATATTATATGGTAAACATTTTTAATAAACAGCAGCATAAAGTAATCAGTGTTTAATATCATCTCTGGTGTGTGAAATACAAATGCACATATCCTCAATATAAAATAGGCTTTTTGTCATTACATCCATGCTTGTCTATTTGAAATGCCCATAATAACAAATCAAACATTAAGTAATACAGTGATTAAATGCATGCAGTGAAAATAAGAAAAGATATGGGAGGGCGAGAGTTGAATATTGCCATGATATATTTGAAGAAAATCTATATTGAGTTAAAAAGAAACAAACAAAGGAAACAAAGAAACAGATCGGATATAAAAATGCAGAGATATATTTTCACTTCTGTGATACAAACCATAAACATAATTTTGTGCAAAAAAAAAAAGGAAAGAAAAGAGCTGAAAATAAAGTCATCTTACAAAACATTGCCAACAAAGCGAAAGATATTTTTCAGTTTGTGAAAAAAAATACTATTTAATACAAAAGGACTGTGTTATGTAGTATCACAGTGCTATTATAAAATACATTATTACAAGTGGTTTTGAAATTTGGTTTGCTCACCTTAATGTCCTCAGTAATTATAAAATGTTTAAAATAAATGTTATAGTTCTTTATAAAAAACTAACTTGAATTTATTTTTTAACCATAGTAATGTTTTTCCAGAGTAGGTATTTTACTGGCTCATGGAATGCTAATTTCCCTTTAAGGGACTCCTAGAAAAACTCAGATTCACTGAAATTGTGTTTACTTAAAATAATAAATATTCTTGGAAAACAATTGATTGTCGTATGATATACAAAATTGTGGCTTGAATCTTCATCATTAAACAGTTGCATAGCAACAAAAGGATACAAATATTCTCCTCTACCTAAAGTTCAGAAATGTAACTTTTGAATCAGCTTATTTATGTCATGAAAATATTTCTTAATTTATCGCCCAATAAAACTGGATATAGCCAATTCTTTGAGTTCACAGTAGCAATAAGTCCATGTTTATTGTTTGAAGATTCAGTGTTTGGGAAAATTACAACACATTTTGTAAACATATTTCCTTGACTTCTCATTCTAATTGCTTTTTTTTTTGTTTTTTTACAAAACTGAAACATCAATGTGCTTCTAATCCCTTTGCATTCTCCTCATTAAATATCATTTCCAGGAATTATTTTATATCCTGTAAGTCTCTTTAAAAATCTCTTTAGCTGTTAAATCAAAAAAAGAAATGAGACTTTGAGACACTGCTCTTAGAATAAAGGAGTTATTTTTTTAACAAGAGAAAAAAAAAAACATAATGTTCCTTCCTATATAGAACTTGAAACCATAAGAATTCTAAACTTGGCCAAAGATGGCGGGCAGGCAAGTGGCATGAGATACACATTTGATGCCTCCCTCCTAACTAAGGCAAAAATGATTACGTTCCTTCTATTCACCAGCTTAAAAAATTCAGTTCACGGTAATCTTTGAAATGAGAACTCAGTACCTGTTCTCTAAAAATACTGTGATATTTTGCAAACTAGAACTCATAGTCTTTGGATTCCAACCAATTCTATGAATAAATCGCCGTAACTTCTGGTGCTGGCATAACATTTGTGAACATTTCCAGATCAGAAAAGAAAAGGTGAAAGAGAAACTTGAACTAGATACTGGTGTCATAGTTTCCTACTTGTCCAGAGTTCTCTGAGGGTGAGCACCCCTCTGCAGGAGGTTGGAGGCACTGATGTGCTGGTCTGCAGCCACAACTCTCCTCTTCAATGTTATGGGTCCAGGGAAGCCCCTTGAGGCTGTCCCCATGGGCCCCCCCTTTGTTCCTCTCCCATGGGTGCTGATCTAGGCCAAGGGGCCATTTTCCTGACTGTTCTTTGGTTCCTCATTTCTAATGCAACGGATTGAACTATCAACCAACAATCAATTCCGGCATCCACATCTAGCCCTCTTATGGCCTGGTGCCCTGTATTATTTCAAGTGTTTGTGTAAACACACTGTGGAAAAGGTTAGTATGGACAAGGCCTTCATGATCAGCAGAGGAAATTCATGAAGAGGCACACTCTGCACCTTCCCAAAAAAGCCCCACCGTGTAGAAGGCTGCAGGGGATCTAATACTTGTCTTATGGCTCTATTCCCTCTGGGATTTCAAATTTGACCTAAAGTTTCCTCATTGATTCTGAGTATCATTTCCATACATGTATGCATAAAGTCTAAATTGAATGGACATAATTCCTGAACATTTGTCCTGGAGATAAGACAGCAGGTAGACAAATGCTATGGTATATACATTTTGGGGAGAGACCAGTCATGGAGAACGAAGGCAAATACACAAAGCACCATTGACTTTCCTTTTTGGTTTGATATTTAATCACAGAATTCTTTTCCTCTTCACTGGCTGGCAGTTTTTAGTACTTGAAACCAGATGTCCCAATCCCAATGCCATGTCATGTACCCCTGATGGAGGGTGAATCCCACAACATTTTTGTTTGGTTTGGTTTGGTTTTTTTTCTGGCTGGTGTCTGCCCTGCTTGGTAAGACACACTTAAACTTCACAGAAGATACTTGTTGCAATGTCTGCTAAATGAGAACCTCACTGTAATAAAAAAAACAAAACAAACAAAACAAAACCTTTGAATTTAAATCTTTCCTACGGCTTTCTAGTTTTTCCTAGATACCACATTTACAAAAGTCGTGCATCTTACAGTTCTGCGGAAATCATAGATTCGGTGTGTCCATGAATATTGGAATCTCCTAGCAAAGATGGTTGCTTTGAGTCTATTTTGTAGGGTTTTTGGGATTTGTTGCCAAAAACGGTGATACCCATTCCACCGGGATGATTTGGAATGGACATGTGCGGTAGTAAGGGAATATTGGCTTCCTGGTTGGATCCCGAAGAGGGCAAGCTGGTCACATGACCGGTGCTCGTGGACCCACTGGCGCTGCTCGGGGACCGACTCTTGGGAGGCGGGCAATGCTGAATCACTCTGGGAGGACCTGCCGGCTGATAGTGGGGGGCTGGAAACGCCGCATATCCAGGAGGTATTGGGTATCCATTGATGGGGATGAATCGCTGGTTCTGAGGTATCGGTGGGCCAATGAAACCAGCAATCTGGCCCTGTGGCGTGATACCCTGGCTCGGGAACATGTAATTGGGGTATCTGGGGTTACTGAGATTACTCACTGGGCTGGCGCTGAGGGAGGTGGTCTGCGTGGTGGCATTTCCCCCCGAAGGGGTCGTAGAGCTGGTGTGACTGGACAGTCCCTCCCAGGAGCGCAGCCGGACGTGAATGTCTTTAAATCTGGGTCTCCTGGAGGGAATCTCGTTCCAGCACTCCGTCATGAGGCTGTACATTCTGGGCGGGCAGTCTTCGGAGCACGGCAACAGCTGTCGCTTCCTCACCATCTCGATCACTTCCTGGTTGCTGAATCCGTAGTAGGGCTGCAGTCCGAAACTGAAAATCTCCCACAAGACGACCCCAAAGGACCAGATATCTGAATCAGACGAGAATTTGCCATACATGATGGCTTCAGGGGGCATCCAGCGAATGGGCAGCAGAGACTTACTCTGCACCCTGTAGTAATCGGCAGAGTAGATCTCTCTGGAAAGCCCGAGGTCTGAAACCTTTACATGAAGCTGCTCCCCGATTAAGATATTGCGAGCCGCAAGGTCCTTATGGACGAAGAAGTGACTAGACAGGTACTCCATGCCGGCTGCGATCTGGATTGCGATGTGCAGAAAATCTCCGTGATCCAGGCTGGATTTGACGGTCCCGTCTTCGTCGCTGCTACAGCCGACATCGGAATGAGGGGATCGCATGATGAGGAACTCGTGGAGATCCCCCTGATTCATGTACTCGAAAAGCATACACACCGGTTGCTCCTGAGTGACGGCGCCTAGAAGGCAGACGATATTGGGGTGCTGCAGTTCGGCCATCAGGGAGGCTTCCTGCTGAAACTCTGTCCACTGCTGGGGGTTGTTGTAGTCTTTCAAGGTCTTTATGGCGACCAGCTGAGCATGGTCCATGCCCGGGAGATAGAGATGGCCCTTATAGATCTTTCCAAAGGCACATTCACCCAGTTCTTCCATAAAACGTACAGCCGAGAGGGGCAGCTCTTTAGCCTTGCTCTGTATCAAAAAAAAGGGAAAAGTGTGGGTTAAAACCTTCCTTAAGGCAAGACGTCTTGGCCTCGGAAGGAAGGGGTGGGGCATACAGGGAGAGGTTCTATAAACCAGACTGAAGAAAATACCGCAGTTCTGGAAGTCTTTAAAATTGTCCACCACGACTTGGAGGAGGTGACACGCGGGGGGGGGGGGGGGGGTGGTGTGCTTTCGATCACTCCCCTCTCCCCCCATCCACATCCCCTGCTCCAAGCCGGTTTGCCGCTCAGAGCCTAGAGTCTTGCTACTCCGGCTGTGGTCCCAAGACCAGCAGCATCGACATCACTCAGAGCTTACAACGGATGAGGGCTCTTAGGGGCCCACCTCTGACCACCTGGATGAGGACGTGCATTTAACAAGACCCCAGTGACTTCAGCAAACATTACAGTGTGAAAGGTGTGAAAGGTGCTGCTGGAGAGCATACAGCCTCAGTTCTCAGCCTGGCACACAGAGCGTGTGTGATTTGGTTCTAACCCGCCTACCCTGGCTACTTCTCTGTATGTTAGCATCGCTTTACGGACATAGGTCTCCTCAGTGCCCAGCCCTAAACACCATGGCCATTCTTGCCTAACGACTGTTCCTGCAATGTTTTTCTTATTTTTGGGGTATTTATTGTGCAAAAAGCCAGAGAAACCCAACTGAAAGGCTGTCCTCCTGCGGTGCTCATGGTAGAGGCAGGAGGTTTGGAATGTGCTCCCCAATGCTTATCAAATCCTGTTCCCTCTGAAACTCTCCCTGTCTGCTAAGGTCTTTGCCTTCTCTGGAGTCCTTCTGCTTCACTGTCTGACTGCCACCACGCGCAAGGGGCGGTGTGAGCCATCCTTTGTTTTGGGAGTGGAAGAATGAAAACTGCGGAAGTAAAATGCTTGCTAGTTCTCAGGTTTGCAACCAGAGATGCAAGATTCTAAGTACTTTGAGAAAGATTGACTTTTAAAAATATTATATTTCAGATTTTCAGCACTAACAGATCGCACATATATTTACATTTACATTTAATAAATGGGCAATTGATATTTTATTGAGTGGGGAATTAAGAATATAAACTGTATATTTTGTTTTAAATTGGCTTTTTCTTGGCCTTTATTTTAATGACTTAAGGTATGAGTTATATTTTGGGAGATACTTCCTAGACATTTGGGAAGTTTGGGTGCTATATGAAGAAAAACATTTAAGGATGTATCATACTTCAGCTATAAATATCTTGTTTTCTTGAATGTAATTTATTCATTGGTTAAAAATACCTTTTCTGCTCTCAAGATGGTGCCTGTTAACCTAAACATAAAATATGCTGATTACATACAAAATATTTATTAGATAGCCACTTTTAAAGCAGTAGTATTTTACCTGAATGAATGTTCATTTATACATCCTGATAATTATTTAAATTGATACTTAATCTCACTGTGGAAAAAAATAAACCTTAATATTGAAACTAAAAAAAAAAAAAAAAAACAGAAAAAGAAAAAAAAAAAAAAAGAGGGCTGGTCACATGCATGGTCTCCACAGTGAGACAATTTGAATCTGAATCCTGCTTTTGCCACTTCCAGCTGTGTAACTCTAGCTACAGTGTTCAACCACCCTGTGCCTCATTTCCCCATCTATAAAATGGGATGATTATGATGGATAATTGTACTTGTCTTGTAGGGTTCTTTGTGAACTTGCAATAAAGTAATATTTGTAAAATACTCAGCATGATGGTTTGTACATGGTAAGTACTGTGTAACTTTTAGTTGTTACTTTGCTGTTGCCATTCTCTGAATGAATATTTTGTCCTCTCAAACAGATTTCAGTTTCTTGAAGGGAGGCATTGCCCTTCATGCCAACTGATAACCCTACAGCTTCACAAGTGGCTTATTTGCTAATTGATGTTAAGACAGATGGGAAAACGTACCTAGCTCACAATGAAAATAAATATTAAATTGTCACATTTCATCTTGGCAATAATTTTTGAAACTCACCTCAAATCTAGCCTGAATTCTAGACAAGGTTGTTAAGAAGCAAATCATAAAAGTAATGCATTTGTACATAAAGTACATAAAGTAATTTTTAAAATAATCCCTGCACTTTAAATTTTTTTAAGAAAAAGAATACTGCTCTGACTATTCCAATTAAAGCTGACAATGTTGTAAATACATATAGAATTCAGAATTCTCTGTACAGAGTTTAAGACAAGTTTAGAAGATTAAGTAAAATATTTCTCTAATCCAAACTCTATTAGTTTAAAATTCATGATGATTGGCTCTGGGCTGATATTTTCCAGGACAAAATGCCCATTAAGTTAATTACATAAGTGTAAATAAACATGCAGCAAAATAGTTAAAAGGATAAAATAAAAAATAAAAATAAAATAAAATAAAATTGATAATTTGAAACATTAATTTTTCCATGCAAATAATATTTCCTATTAGAAATAGGAAACATTCAGTAAATTAAAGTTTGTTGATTGAGTCCTATTCATCATAGTATTGTAGGAGCAAAAGAGTAGAAACAACCTAAATGGGGCACCTGGGTGGTTTAGTTGGTTGAGCGTCTGACTCTTGATTTCAGCTCAGGTCATAATCTCAAGGTTGTGAGATTGAGTCCTGTGTTGGGCCCCATGCTGGGTGAGTGGAGCCTGCTTAAGATTCTCTCTCCCTCTCTCCTTCTGCACCCTTCCCCCCTCTGCTGCCTGTGCTTGTGCTCTCTAAAAAAATAAAATAAAATAAAACTTCCTTTAAAATAAAAAAGAAACAGGGGCGCCTGGGTGGCTCAGTGGGTTAAAGCCTCTGCCTTCGGCTCAGGTCATGATCTCAGGGTCCTGGGATGGAGCCCCGCATCGGGCTCTCTGCTCAGCAGGGAGTCTGCTTCCCCCTCTCTCTCTGCCTGCCTCTCTGCCTACTTGTGATCTCTGTCCATCAAATAAATAAATAAAATCTTAAAAAAAAAAAAAAAAGAAACAACATAAAGGTCTACCTAGAGGAGACTTGTTATGTTAATTATGGTAGAACTAAAAAAAGAGTATTAAAGAGGATGTTTTCTATGTACCGACATGGAAAGATCTCCAAAATCCTACTGCTAAGTCAAAAATAAAAAGCAAAAGAACAGTTAATGATGCATGCTGCTTTTGTGTGAAGGGGGAGGTGAAAAAGAAGGAATATATTCATGTTTATTTGTATATATATAAAGAAACTCTGACAGGATACTCAGGAAACGGCAGTAGTTATGGGGGAGTACAGAGATGGAAACTAGGAGGAAGGAGACAGAGCTGGGAGAGTTTTCACTTCATGATTTTTTATACTTTAAACTTTTTTGAACCAAGAAAAAATAAAAAAGTAAAAACATACGACCAATCTTTCTATCTGACTGAATATGGAAATTTCTTTTGCAATCATAGGTACATCCACTATTTTTCCTTTTGCTTACAGGGATTGGATTCTTATGGGAGCTACGTTGTTCCTCAGGGAGAGCTGCGTGCAGGTGATGGGAAAGGAAACAATTGAACCAAACTTACTTTTTCTCTTGTGGCACTCAGATGATTTTTATTTTGGGGAAAGACTAATCCAAGGTGAATTTCTCCTGCATGATGTTAGGGTAGGGATTTCTATCACAACATTTCCTAATAATTTATTTTATATATATATATATATATACATACATACATACATATACATATATGTACATATATATATATAATTTTTTAAAGATTTTATTTATTTGAGAGAAAGCGAGAGACAGAGCACGAGTGGAGGAGGAGTGGCAAAGGGAGAGGGAGAGGCAGACTCCTTGCTGAGCAGGGAGCCCTAAGGGGGGCTCGATCCCAGGATCCCGGGATCATGACCCGAGCCGAAGGCAGACACTTAACCGACTGAGCCACCCAAGCGTCCTTTTCCTAATGATTTAAAAGAATCCAATTTATGTGAGGGTCCTTTGAACGGAATAGTAGGTATTTACTTACCTTTCCACCTAAGTAGGATCCCCAGGCTTTGGTTGAGAGTGAAGCCTATGTGACTGAGTAATAAAATTTTTTCTTAGGGAAAATCAGAATTAGTAACTACACTCAAGGAATATTAGACTGAGGTAATGGGAAGTTAGGACTACTTTTTCCTGCCCCTGCTGAAAATAATGCATAGCCAGCCAGTAAAGGATATTCAAACTATGTCATCTCTGGAGTCATACCAATCTGAATTTGCATCTTGGACCTGTTACATTCTATCAGTATTAGTTAATACTTATATAACATTTACTACATGCTAGATACTGTTCTAAGCACTTAACAAATATGACTCATTTAAGACAACAATCCTGTGAGGTAGGTCCCATATCTTCGTTGGTTGACCTTGGATGAGCTTCTTCACGTCTCTGAACCTCTATTTCCAAACCCATGAAACAATATGATATGCAGCTTCCACAGTGACACCAGGGATTAAATTCAACAAAGTTGGAACGTAATTTCCACCTAGTAAGTGATCTTCACATCAATCTTATTATCCTTATTATGGAAGTAATCCCGGAAGTGGAGTAAACGAGAATGATTTAGATACTTTTACAGCCTTAAGTAGTTCTAGACAGTTTTGTATAATTCCCTTTACGTTTTTTTGAAAAAAAAAAAAAAATTGCATCTCCTCCTACTAATCTTTCCCTGTTCTCTTATAGTTGTTGGTTTAAAACAAAAATCTTGAAATCTTAAAAATCTTCAATCTCAAAATAGAGAATTTGTTTTGGATCCCGAAGGTGGGTCCAATTGGAATGGCTGCTCCTCTAGGATTCTGGGAGATGAAGACGGGTGGAGAGAGTAAGAACCCATGTGGAAGAGTAGATGGTGGCAGATGGGACAAGGAAGCGAGCTGGCCGAACTTCTGGGGACTGGAAGAGAAGAGGGGTGGACAGGACCTTGGCACGGACCTGACACATGGCCCCTGGGGCTTCATGGCTAAAAAGCCCGGCTGCATTCCCCTCCACTGAGGTCAGCAAATTAGTTCTCTTCTATTCGCCTTTGGAAAAAAGAACTCTCGCTCTTACCATTTTACGGATGGAGAACAAGACTTGAGAAGTATCAAGAATTTTTAGGAGAGCCAAAAAGAGCTGTACTTTGCTGCAAGGCCTTCTGCTTTGGGCCACACCATTCTGTCTGAAACCAGAGAAGCGTCCTGGCCTGGCAAGGCCGGTTTGACACAGGAGGTCTCTGGAGGCTTAGCCGGGGGGCCTGACACCTTACGGGGCTGCGAGGCCAGCCTTCAGGCCTTCAGTGTGTGGTCACTCCACGGAGTTATAACTGTTCTTTATCCCCTGTTCAGGCACAGGAGAAGACATTTTGACCCCAAGTGTGTCTTGTCAGATCCCAGCTGTACCAGGTGGGCCCTCCAGCACGTGGTCGCAGCTCAGTACAGCGAGTCATACCCAAATTTGGGGATTTTGCTTTGGAAAGAAGCATGGAAGGCAACGACTACAGCAGACTTCACAAAACCTTTCCCTGGAACACCTGTGCGGCAGCCAGCATAGAAGTACCCAGAAAAACCGCTCGGAGCTTGGTTTCAGGGGAAAAATTTACACAGTGATTTGCATTTTTTAAATGCTCCAGTTACTCGATACAAATGTGTCTTAACTACAGACTCATTTTCAAATTTTACATAAATCCTGAACTAGTTAAAAAATCATAAAACCCCTTCAAGCAGCAGTCAGTAGACTGTCCAGTGACGGCAGGAAATGAGCTGTATTGTTGAGGAACAGATGGTTTACATTATACAAACCCTTTAGGCTAAACTTGTTTAGGTCTGGCATATTGTAAATTATATTTTAGTAATGAAAGTGAAATGACCTCGGCTTGACCTCAAGTGGGGTTTGTCTGTTTGAACCAATGTAGTGGAAAACTATGAAAGAAAATGAAGTCATAAAGTTTTGGCAGTTCAATTTTGGCTCATTTCAAGTTAAGGGGTTATAAATCTGTTTAGTTTTTGTTTGACAAGTATTTGTCATACAGGGATGTACAAAATGTAAAGAAGTGTAAAATACACATGAGGCGTGGTGCCAAAGTAAACGAAGTACAAAGGAAAACTGGAATGAATAGGGTCCTGGGCTCCTATCTCTTTATCACTCCCTCCATTAGTTGAATGACAAGATGGGCTCCGTTTATGATATGCTGTAAGGCAATTAAGTACCTTAAAACTGAAACAGGCTTTCAGTTTAAATGTTAACATTTTTACTTCTCAAAGTAAACACACATCTGCCTCAGTGAGGTTTTAAAAATTATATAATTTGGGGGCAGGGAGAAAAATCAGAGTTGATGTGGAAGTTGATACGTGATTCTAGACTCCAAATCTGCCTCTTCCCTTAGACAGTTTTGAAGAGCAACTGTATTGGAGTTTACATGAACTCTCCACAGAAGGAAAATGAAGGCAGAGAACATTCTAGATGACGGTCACTTTGCTGTGAGTCAGATGTGGCTATTGTCGTCCTGTGTCTATGCTGCTGATGGAGGCCAGGCTGTTGGTGGCTTCCTTCACCTTCCTTCACCTGAGAGACATTACTAAATGGGGACATGGGATCCTTTTAGATCTATTACCTTTAGATATGAAAGCAAGGGACCATGAGTAGAGTTTTTTTAAAAAACATTGTCATGAGGTAGGTGGCAGATGGATAAGGAGGACAGACTCAATGACTTTATCTCCTTCCACCTTTGGGAAGTCACACCTTAGGTGAAAATCTATTTGAAATGATTCCTCTGGGTGACATAGCTCACAGCTAACCTGCCATTTCCTGCTCACTTGACAGAAGGGACTGCCGTAGGAGAGGAGGTAAGGATGTCGTGATGGCCCCAATTGGGTGCAGCATGGATCCATGGATTTGTGACTTTTTGCTTCTAACCTGAGCAGGGTATGAATGCTCTACTTTTGAGCCCCACTTAAAGCTGGGCACCACAAAAAAGCTGCATGACATGAGGTGGAGGGGAACAGAGCCCAGGGCGGTTCCCCCGGACAGGAAGGTGGCTCCAACAGCAGATGTTGAAAAAGAGCTAAAGTTCTATTCACACGACTGACTTAAACCATCCCCCATAGTCCCTCCCCTGGTTCCTTTCCCAGGCCTTAACGCTCCAAGACTGCTGCCTTTTTCCAAATCTCATTTGCTATACATTTGCCAATTCTAGCTGGACTCAGGTGTCTTCAGGAGAAAAACGGTGGCATTTTCCCCAGCCTCATTAGAGTCAGAGCGGGATCTGGGATAATAGGACATCACCAGGTTCTTTTTCTCTTTGGAAGCACAGTTCTCCCTGAGATTTGTATTCTTTGGGGACTTGCTTGCACTCTGCTTCTCAGGTAACTAGCACAGGCTAATTCAGAGCAGGCCCTGGTGCCCTCCCCCCCACGCCCACCCCCATCCAGAAGGCTTATTAAAACACAGATTGCTGGGACCCAATCCCAGAGTTTCTGATTCTGTAGGTCTGAGATCCTGCAGTTCTGACAAGTCAAGGTGATGGGGGTATTCCTGACCTGGAGGCTTTACTGTGAGAACCCCTGGAATGAATGAATATGGCTTTCTGGATCAGAAAATTACTAGTGGTCCGGATCTCTGCTCCTTGAATGATGAATCACTACAATGCACCTGAAGGCCCTGGTTGAGCAATTTTGACCTATAGGAGCCAGAGAAAATAACACTTGGCTGCAGAAGATGCTTCAGAAATACCAGCTAACGTAAATGTAAGAAGCACTGGCTGGTATTTACTGTGTTTCTAGGCTGCTGATGTCTTAGTGAGATTCAAGGTTTTGAAATTAAATCACTCTATATGTTGGGCTATGTCATCAGTTTATTCTATTTTCATGGGTAGCCAATGGTGTGGGAGCTTTTTAAAAAGCCAGTTGTATCAGTCAGTCAACGGATACAGTATATACTATATACCAAAGAGCCTACATACGGAAGAGTATGTGAGGACCCACGCAAGAAACATGAGGAGTGAGGACATAGCTCCTACCCTAAATGTCTGTGCTCCTCATTTAATAAGAGTTACCATGTACTGAATCCTTTCCCTGTGCCAGACACTGAGACTGTAACAATGCCAATGATTTGTTTTTGGAGCATCCATACAGTAAGTTATAAGTTCTTGATACATATTAACCCCTTTCATCCTTTCAGTGACCCCAGGAAATTGGTCACCATGACTACTAGCCCCATTTTACAGATGGAAACTCTGAGAAACAGAGTGGTTAAGTGATCCCGTAGCTGGTAGGTCGTTATGGCAGAATGCAGAGCCTGTCTTCCTAGTGACTACTCTACAAGCCCTTTGTTCTCTCAGCGCTGACTGCATCTACTCATTTAACCCCCATCCTAATCCCATGAGAGTCACATTATGATGTTCCCAGTTCATGGATCGGGAGACTGAGACACTCAAAGATTAAGCAGCTTGCCTAAAGAAGCCCACCCATTAAGAGGTGATGCCAAGATGCAAATCCAATATGCCTGACTCCAAAGCTGGAGCATTTTTCTGGGAATAACTGCCGTTTTCATTTTGATCCTTGAAGGGCTCCATAATTTTAAAAGCATAAAACCCACAGGCATAAAAGTGGAATGTCGAGGTATAATTGCTTCCTGGTCTCTGATCTAGACCTTACTCTGGTTGAATCTCTGTTGTCCTCATTAGTTGACTGGGACAAATGAACACAGCAGCCTTTGCCTGTGTGAGGGCACAAGAGCCCTGGAGAGTAGAGATTTCTTAGTATCTGGACCTAGCTGTTGACAGGAATCTACTTGACTCCAAAGGCTATTTTCCATTCTTGTGCCTTTTACTGGTTCTGAGGTAAACAGTGTTCAAATTGCGAAACAATTGGTTCCGCTCCTCAACGGAAATGATTATGTTTTAAAACCTTAAAGGCCAGAGTACTTTCATGTTGGGAGGTTATGGACATTTTCCAAAGACTACAGCCGAACTAAGTGCCTTCCAGCTTATGCCATCAAATTCTGGAGGGAGTTTTAACCAACAGTCTGCCACATTTGCCCAGAGTTCAGCTGCACTTCTCTGGAAGTGATTTCTCTTCGAAAGCAGTTCTTTTCTCTCACATAACTTTCTGATGGTTCGTGTGAATGTTTGGTGGTGCCCAGGGTTCATTCTGTGGTGGTTACTTGATAATGTCCATGGGAGAGTTTCGATCCTGCCTGGAAATGGGCAGAACAGAGGCCGGTACTTCCAGTGTCAGCTTGAGCCACCAAGTGCTCAGAACTTGAGCTCGGGTGTTCGGTCAGCCTCAAAGTTAGGCAGTAGAGTGCAGTGTGGAAGCAATAGGGACACACGTGGGTTCTGGACTGGGCAGACCTGGGTTCAAGTTTTCTCACTCCCAGATCAGGCTCAAATTAGCTCCTCCTTCAGAAAGTCGTAAGAGAGATCCCATGGAGATAATGTGTGTGATGGATTTTAGCTTGTTTGTAATACTACCTATAATATAGCCACTTCTAATACTCATTCTCCCCAGAAGTCCAGTTTCTACAGACACAGACTGGAGCTGAGGCTCTGTACTGGACAGCCTCCCAGCCTGAACTCTCAGACCCTCTCCACCCTGAAGGATTTTACCCAGGATGTCAACAGGGTGTGGGCAGGGGCATTTATGCGAACCGAGTAGGAATGTAATACCAGAGATGTCCAAAGAGCTACCTATATTATCTTTGCTGTACTGCTTCCCTTGCTTCTGTCCTCACCCTAGGTAATGTGGCCTCCTGGATCCTAGAGCTTCTTCACAGCCCACATTTTCCTGTGCACGACACTTGGGAGTTGATTAAAATATTTGTGGTTGTTCATATCAGCACTGTATCAAAAATAATAGTAACTTCTAGCTATCGAGTACCTGTGAAGTACCAAATATGCTATCTCAAGGTGCCAAAAAGATCGGATGTGGGGGTGATCTGGCTGTGACTTCTGGCACCCCCTTGATCGCCAGGGTTGATTTGGCTGATCTGGCTGCCTGGGGAGGTATCTCCTTCCTTCCCTTGGCACTCCATGCACACCCCCCTGTCCCGAAAACCTCCAAATAAGAAAAAAAAAAAAAAATCTCTAAGTACCATTTGTATCCTTATTTTATAGGGGAGAAAACAAATGTTCAGAGAATTTGCTTAAGACCTCATGGCTGGTAATCAATGGAGCTGAGATCCATTAATCATCTCTCTCTCTCCTTACAGTACTTGCCCTTTGGAGTGCATCAAACTACCTCCCAGAAATCAACCAAGAAAATGTGGCTGGAAAAGTAGTTAGGCCCAGAGAGTATGGATTCTTAGGAGCAGGGAGGAAAGAATTTTCTAACTTGAGATTGGTTCTTCCAGATTGGGGAATGTATATCAAGTGGGAGCAAAAGCAATGGTAGAGGATGAAATCGGCGTGAGAGAGAGAGAGGTGGGAGAGAGGAAAAGAGGAACGGAAGGAACTAGTGAAGGAAACAGAGGAGATAGGAGGAAAGCCAAGAGAAGAAGTATTTCAAGATGGTAGTTCAGAATATCCAAGGCTCCACGGAAATTAAGGAGGATAAAGACTTGGAAAAGGCCATTAGATTGAATTACATCACTGGGGATCCCCTAGAGGGCCCTGTCAATAGAATGGTGAGCTCAGAATTCTGGGGGGTCAAAGGCTTTAAGGACTGAGTAGAAAAGCTATCGAGGACATTTTAGCACCAAGTGTGGTGACACTGGGTAAGGCCAGGGGCTCAAAAGGGGCAGTCGGACCACAGCAGAGCTTTTTAGATGGAAGCATGTTGCTGGCAAAGGGGAGGGGCCCAGAGAAGATAATCAAGTGTCAGTACATTCAGCAACTACTTTGGGTGGAAAGGAAAAAGGGAGAGGAACTGCTTGGAAGTGAAGAAACAGAGAAGTTGGCAAGAGATGAGGGTACATTGAGAAATAAAATAGAGTCACCAGCTTCAGAACACGAGGCAAATCCTGCTTTCTGCCAAATGTTCCTTATACCAGCCAGGAGCTGCCGAGTCTGACCCACAAGCCTATTTGGGCTTTGGTTGTGGTCCTCCCCAACCTCCAACCCACTGTTCTTTGTCCCCCATTCTCAAACTCCTCCAACTCGTAACTTCTCAGTGTGCCTGCATCTCATGTAGGTGAGTCACACAGGGAAGGACAGAAGCCCCCACCCCCTCTGCTGTGCTCGAGTGGGAGGCTCTGGCACTTTTCTCACTCCCCAGGAGAGTGCTCCACAGACTTCTCTCCCTGCAGACACTGCCCTGTTTCTCAGACACATGACCACTGGGGAGTGGCAGGGGAGGGGCTAAGGAAAAGAATCCAGGAGAAGGGAAGTTAGGGTTTCCCAGGCTTCTTGGAGAAGGTTCATTTTCCACAGTACTCTTAAGAAACACCCACTCGGATCATAAAATTTGTAATCCAATACGGAATAGTCCTACTTAGTTCACACATCGCTAGAATACTCATCAGGGGATTTTAAAGAGGGGAAAGAGAAGGTTATCTTATTCCACCGAATGGCTTGAAATCTCCTGCTGAACAAAATAAAAGGAAAACAAATGAACAGGACCTTACACGAACAGGGTCTACATCATTCTCTGAACAACTGAGAAATGTGAGACTCGGAGAGGCCAAGTGACTTCTCAGGGTCATGGGGGGTGGGGGTAGGAGCAGGAGGAACATCTCCATTTCCTGACTGTTCATGGTTCCGCACTGAGGTGCTCTCTGGTCCACGGACTTCCTTTCCCCACAGATCAGCAGGAAACTCAAATCTCATGGAGGTCTAACTTTCAGCACCTCACCCACCTCCCCGGGGACTCAGGCTGGGTCTCTCAACCAGTCTGACTGCTCTTGTGCCCTCTGAAAGGTTTCTAATCTCCCTGAGGAGCCTCTTCCTAATCCAAACACTTAGGGGGGGGGATTTTAGCAGCTCAGCAAGTGGAGAGAGATAGAAAGAGTTTAAACCCTCAAGGGCATGTTCATTTGGATCAATAAAAATTCTGGAGCCTCTAACTTTTGAACTGACCAGGGCAGAATAAGAGTAAGGCTCAGGCATACCAGTTTCCATACTTTATTCTTTAACATCCTGGCCCTCCAAATATCCTTCTGATTTTACGCTGGTAGGGTGTTTGCTTTCAGGACTTTTTTTTCCCCCTTTCTTTCTTATGTGTGCTCCTTCCTTAGCTTTTATAGGTACATGTAGTATTTATGTGTCAGTGACCTTTCAAAGCACTTTTAGAGATTGGCTGTTTACAGTTAGGAATTTTCTTTAAGGTCTACGAAGTCCTTTGTGCCTTTTCCAGGAAAGGCACTCAGTAAGAACCAAAACAAACAACAGAATACCTCAAATTTGATTGGAGCCAAATCTCTTAAGAGAGTAAGAGAAAAAGAGTGAGCATTTGCTTTTGTTGTTTCTTTTGCCCTCCTCAACCCCGTCAAAGATACTCGAGCCGTTCCTACTTAACAGTGCGGTTCGGAATTACTTGAGAGCTGTTTAAGGCTAAATTCTAAGCCCTGTGGTGGAGAAATCTTGGCACTGGGAGATTTTGCAAGGGAAACCTCAGAAATGATGAAAACAATGTTTACTTCACTAAGTCTTTGGGAAAATTTGTCCCAGTATATTTTATTATTTAAAAACATTTTTTAACGATTTATTTGACAGAGAGACAGAGAGAGCACCAGTAGGCAGAGCAGCAGACAGAGGGAGAGGGAGAAGCCGGTTCCCCATGAAACAGGGAGCCCGATGCGGGGCTCGATCCCAGGACCCTGAGATCATGACCCGAGCCAAAGGCAGATGCTTAACGACTGAGCCAGCCACCCAGGTGCCCCATCCCAGTATATTTTACATTTTTCTCTACAACCATGGAGGGTAGAGGACTATTATTGCTCTGGCCAAATTTCACATGCCTTTGGCAGGACTTGAGCTATACCATTTAGACGTGTGATGGTTATACAAGCCTCTTAAGGATTTATCACAAGGCAGGGGGATGCCTGTGGTCAGCGTTCAGCCCAAACTGACCAAATGGAATCATATTCAGTACTGCCTGCCCCCTTCCCACTCTCCCTTCCCAGAATGACTTGTCCTGTGAAAAAGTTTTCACAGGGTCAGGCGAGTGCAAGGACTTTCTTTAGTCACAAAAAATCCTAGGTTCACATCTCTTCCACTCTCTAGCTCTTTGATTTTGGACGATTACTTAATCTGTAGGAGTCTCAGTTACTCTGGTTGTATGGTAGCCATAATCACATCTGTATTCTAGAACAGCTGCGAGGATTAAATGAGACAATGAATATTAAAGCTCCTAGTACAGTTTTTGACAATTTGTATCTCCCTCAACACACTTTAGCTTTCTCTGTTTATGCCACAAAGGTCTATGAGATCTTTCTTTGAAAGACTGCGTAAGTCCAAAATGTCATGCCTCTTGGACACCATGCTTTGCAAAGCAAACCTCTGCTAATAATGGATTTGAGTTGCACATGGAGAATGACCTATGCAACTGACAGTTTTCCCAAATGAAAGAACTCTTCCCATGGTTCCTGCCACAGCCCAGAGGAGTCCGCTCTCTGGGACGGTAGCTACAGCAAGATGACCGCTGTAAGCCGGCTGACCTGGGTCTCTCTCCTGTCCACAGTTCTGGCGTTTCTAAAGTTTCTCAATGTTTAATAACAGAAATGACAGTTTCTCATAGGAAAACACCATCACACCAGAACTTTCAAGCCTGGGAAATGTAAAAGGTCAACTGGGTGTGAGCTCCTGAATGTGCAGTATTAACCCTTCTCTTTTCTTCAAGTCCCTTGTGAGGATTAAATGTGATGTTCTCTAACATGCTGTGGATGTACGTTGGCTAGCAGACAGCTAGGATGTCATTAAAAAGAACCTCCACCTCTACCTGTCCCTCCAGCCTACTTAGTTGAACATTGTAGTCTTCGGGGTCTCTGGATTTGTTTTTTTTTAAATGGTAAAAATTCATACTGAAGAGAACTGTGGTTTCACTTGAGACAGAATAATTAAAAAACGAATTTTTAACATTTAAGAAATCTGAAAATCTTACCAACAAATATGACTACAACAGAAAAAAATATATAAGACTTTTTAAATGAAACAAACAAGCAAAAATCTAACTGCGAAGCAGACTAAAATCAAATGAGGACTATGAGTCAGTCCCAATAGGCAACTCTACTAATTAGTTCGAAGGATTAGTTAATTTCGGTGTGAAGATATTTTTCTCTAAGATTTTATTAAAGAGATGCCGCTTCTTTATGAAGGTCAAATGAGTAATACAGTCACTAACCCACAGAGAAGATAAATATTTGTAGAATGAGTGAATGAATGGCCTATGGAGTTGGAATAAGAAGAAAAGACAGGCTTTTGGGATGTCTTCTAAATTATTTAAGTGAAATCTCTTTGCCGGGAGGCCTAAGGATTGAGGTTCTGGCTTTCTGGAGAGAAAGCCTCTGTTGTATTTCAGCTTCAAGATGTGGTGTGTATGCTCCATTTAAGGTAAGGACCGGTGACCCTGGGTTCATTGCCAAGCAAGACCTGGAGCAACCCACATGTTGAAAGATGAGGAGGAAAAACGAAAAGGAAGTGGGCTAATTTAGCACAGAGATGAGAAGGCTAAGGTGGGTGATCATAAAATAGCATTCAAAGAGTATAGGAAGGACGACACTTCTCTTTAAATATGTTTAAATCAAAGGGAAATGGATTTAGGTTAGGCATTAAACCTAACTGAGCTCCTAGGTTAGGACTTAGGTTTTGTTGTTGTGGCAAAAAAGCACATCACATAAAACTCACCGTTCTTCAGTGTACCATCTATGCGTGCTGTTGTGCAATAGAAAGGAGTTTTTGGACAGTGAACTGAGTCAACTATGTTTGTTTTCTTTTTTTTCTCTGTTCATCTCTTTCAGTTTGACTGGAAGAGTTCAGTCTTTCCATCTTTGAAATTGTGGAAATAGCTCACACTTGGAATCTTTAGGAGACATGATGTCTTAAAGATTCTTTCTAGTCCAGACTCCATGTTAAGGCAGCAATGGGGCTGGCCCAACGTGGACGTGGACACACTGATGAAAGAATGTTCCAGCTGCCTTGGGTAAAGTTAGAGATAGACAAAATTATGCTGAAAATGAGCTCTAGAGCATATAAACTCTGAGTCTAAATCATTTGATTTCAAAGCTGGGGAGGGTGCTAAGTTCTGCTTTAACCCGAAGCTTACAGAATCTGTACAGCTCCGTTCTACTAATTTTACCTTGGGTTTATATGCATTCAGCATTGACATCTCCACGTTTTGACCTCTGACGTGCTTCGGTTGCCTCTGGACAGGCGGGGATGAGGTCTTCTGGTTATTGCGGCAGACACAAATGAAGAAGAAGAGCAGAGCAATGGCCAGAGGAATGGCAACACTTGGCACCAGTATGTACAAGATTTCCATTTTATTCTTCTCCTTGGAATCCTTCGAATCTGGGTACAGAAATAAAAAAGAGCAAAAGTCACACGAGTTCGAATAACATGTGTAACATTACGTTGCATAGTTGAAAATGACCTCCTCTTCTGTGCGTACAAACTCACTGGAGAAAAAAGGAACCGTTACTTATTACAATTTGTTTCTATCAAACCTTCAACATAATTTATTGAAGTTTGAAAGTGTAAAGTTCAAGTGTTTAAAAATTGCAGAGGAACACTGTGAAACCTTCGCATGTGTGTGGGTCCCCCTCTGATGTTGCCTCTCTTCAGCAGCAGACCTGCATTTCTCTGACACCTTCAAAGTTATACGTCATGTGAATGGACTGTATACACCCAAGAGCATGCATGTGGACCACAGGGATCTTCTTCCTTTGGCTGCTAGCCCAGATCAACCACCACAACGAGCTCTTCTAGAAATCATGCCTTTGTCTTGGCAGGTTTGGATTTACAGGGCCAGTCCTGCATCTTCCAGAATCAATGTCACCCAGGAATCCTAGTCCCAGGGTCCATAAAGCCATTGGCCTTAGAATATGGGGGACCTGACTTAGAATATGGGGAGACTGACCTTCGAATGAACTGGGTGACCTTGAACAAATCCTTCACCTCTCGGGGCCTCACTTCTTCTCATCTGCACAAAGGAAGTATCTACTTTGGATAGTGTCTACAGTTCCCTCCAGCACAGCATCTCTGAAGAACCTGACACTTTTTGAAACCCCAGAATCCTTCTTAAATGATTTCATATGAACCCAGTAATTATGAGTGCTAACACTCTGAAGTATATTTTTGAAATCTTTTACATCTACTCTACCATTGCTTGGGAGAGAATATAGTATGTATAGGACACGAGGCATACTTTAAAAAAAATTGATTTGAGTCTGACCTTCAGATACTTTGGGCATACAATAATAAACTATTTGACTTACCAAACAAACACAAGAATGATGGGCCATAATTAAGAGGGGTTACATAATAAATGCCCTGATCCCCAATAACCTCATCAACTATCTTGCTTTAAAAAACTCCAAAGTGTGAAAATTCAGATTGACCCCAAATTTGGAGATGATTATTTACTCAACCTAGAATTAACCATGCATCCATTCACTCATCCTCTCACATGTTCAGTAAGTCAATAAACAAAAGCTACTGCTGGCAAGCACTATTCTAGATACTGGGAATGTAAAATTAAATACGGTATGTCCTTTGCCTTTCAGCAGCTCATGGTTGGGAAAGGAGAACAGAGAAAAGATAATTACAGTATGTTGTTGCAAATGCAACAAGGGAAGTAGGAATAGAGTAGTCAAGAGACCCAGAAAGTCACTCTAAATAGTGAACTTCCTTAGTGCATATAAATGAGAATATACCAGGAGAAAAACTGAGAGCTTTTCCACTAAGGTCAGGAACACGGCAGGAATGTCCATTATCACCACTGCTGTTCAACATAGTACTAGAAGTCCTAGCCTCAGCAATCAGAAAACAAAAAGAAATTAAATCATCCAAATCAGCAAAGAAGAAGTCAAACTATCACTCTTTGCAGATGATATGATACTATACGTGGAAAACCCAAAAGACTCCATTCCAAATCTGCTAGAACTTGTACAGGAATTCAGTAAAGTGTCAGGATATAAAATCAATGCACAGAAATCAGTTGCATTTCTTCACACCAACGACAAGACAGAAGAAAGAGAAATTAAGGAGTCAATCCCATTTACAATTGCACCCCAAACCATAAGATACCTAGGAATAAACCTAACCAAAGAGGCAAAGAATCTGTACTCAGAAAACTACAAAGTACTCATGAAAGAAATTGAGGAAGACACAAAGAAATGGAAAAATGTTCCACGTTCATGGATTGGAAGAACAAATATTGTGAAAATGTCTATGCTACCTAAAGCAATCTATACATTTAATGCAATCCCTATCAAAATACCATCCATTTTTTCAAAGAAATGGAACAAATAATCCTAAAATTTATATAGAACCAGAAAAGACCTCGAATAGCCAAAGGAATATTGAAAAAGAAAGCCAAAGTCGGTGGCATCACAATTCCAGACTTCAAGCTCTATTACAAAGCTGTCATCATCAAGACAGTATGGTACTGGCACAAAAACAGATACATAGGGGCGCCGGGGTGGCTCAGTGGGTTAAGCCTCTGCCTTTGGCTCAGGTCATGATCTCACGGTCCTGGGATCAAGCCCCCGCATCGGGCTCTCTGCTCAGCAGGGAGCCTGCTTTCCCTTCTATCTCTACCTGCCTCTCTGCCTACTTATGATCTCTCTTCCTGTGTCAAATAAATAAATAAAACCTTTAAAACAAACAAACAAACAAACAAACAAAAAAACAGATACATAGATCAATGGAAGAGAATAGAGAACCCAGAAATAGACCCTCAACTCTACGGACAACTAATCTTCAACAAAGCAGGAAAGAATGTCTAATGGAAAAAAGACAGCCTTTTCAACAAATGGTGTTGGGAAAATTGGACAGCCACATGCAGAAAAATGAAACTGGACCATTTCCTTACACCACATGTGAAAATAGACTCAAAATGGATGAAGGACATCAACGTGAGAAAGGAATCCATCAAAATCCTTGAGGAGAACACAGGCAGCAACCTCTTCGACCTCAGCCGCAGCAACTTCTTCCTAGGAACATCGCCAAAGGCAACAGAAGCAAGGGCAAAAATGAACTACTGGGACTTCATCAAGATAAAAAAGCTTTTGCACAGCAAAGGAAACAGTTAACAAAACCAAAAGACAACTGACAGAATGGGAGAAGATATTTGCAAATGACATATCAGATAAAGGGCTATTATCCAAAATCTATAAAGAGCTTAGCAAACTCAACACCCAAAGAACAAATAATCCCATCAAGAAATGGGCAGAGGACATGAACAGACATTTCTACAAAGAAGACATCCAGATGGCCAACAGACACATGAAAAAGTGCTCCACATCACTCAGCATCAGGGCAATACAAATCAAAACCACCATGAGACACCACCTCACACCAGTCAGAATGGCTAAAATTAACCAGTCAGGAAATGACAGATGCTGGCGAGGATGCGGAGAAAGGGGATCCCTCCTACACTGTTGGTGGGAATGCAAGCTGGCGCAACCGCTCTGGAAAACAGCATGGAGGTTCCTCAAAAAGTTGAAAATAGAGCTACCCTATGACCCAGCAATCGCACTACTGGGTATTTACCCTAAAGATACAAACGTAGTGATCCAAAGAGGCATGTGCACCCGAATGTTTATAGCAACAATGTCCACAATAGCCAAACTATGGAAAGAACCTAGATGTCCATCAACAGATGAATGGATAAAGAAGATGTTACACACACACACACAATGGAATACTATGCAGCCATCAAAAGAAATGAAATCTTGCCATTTGCGACGACGTGGCTGGAACTAGAGGGTATTATGCTTAGTGAAATAAGTCAATTGGAGAAAGACAACTATCATACGATCTCCCTGATATGAGGAAGTGGAGATGCAATGTGGGGGGTTTGGGGGGGTAGGAAAAGAATAAATGAAACAAGATGGGATTGGGAAGGAGACAAACCATAACAGACTCTTAATCTCACAAAACAAACTGAGGGTTGCTGGGGGTGGAGGGTAGGAAGAGGGTGGTGGGGTTATAGACATTGGGGAGGGTATGTGCTATGGTGAGTACTATGAAGTGTGTAAACCTGGCTATTCACAGACCTATACCCCTGGGGCTAATAATACATTATATGTTTAATAAAAAAATAAAAAAATTATTTAAAAAAATGACAATATACCATACAGAGTTTTTGCTTGTACACACCTGCTTTGGGAACTTGTCATTCAGCGAAATATAGTAGTAACTAAATCACACCGCCTTCTCCCTACAAGCTGACTTGACACACAAAGTAGGAGGGGGAACCAAGACCTGGGTGTTGGGGCTGTGCTGTGGGTTAACCCTCAGAGAGGGTTAATACTCAGAGGAGTAAAATCTGCTTATTGAATATAATAAAAATAACAGTTTAATATTCACTGAGTGTTTTCTAGATCAAAATGATGTTAGCTATTATTGTTAGTATGGGCCAGGTACTGTTGGAAGTACTTTTCATTAACTTTTATTAATTTTATCCTCACAACCAACTCCATATGAGGCAGGCGCCATCCTTATGTCCATTTTTACAGGTGAGGAAGCCAAGGGGACAGAGTGGTTATGTAACCTGCCCCCAGGATATGCAGCTGGTAATTCAAAAGCTGGGACTCCTCCCCTGGTTTCACGGAGATAGGGAGGATGAGGGAGGTCTGAGTGGCGGGGTAGGAAGCTTTGCCAGACATGTCGCTTTTGCACTCCCTACTTTATACAGTGGCAAGTGACACATAACCCAGGCATCTCTGGAGGCCATTCTGGTCGTTCTCATCCTAGGAACTATTCTTGGGTTCTTTTGTAATGACTGTCAGCATGTCTATGGGCGGATGGACAGAGAGAAAGCGATCACATGGAAAAGTGCTTACCACAGCGCCTAACAGATCGATAGATCTTCTATACCAGGAATATAATAGATCCAGAATAGATCTATCTCTCTGTCTATGTGGACTCTTGAGAGACAATAGAACAGATTAAAGGAACTATGCATCTTAGAGTCAGAAACTTCTGAAGACTGCCCTTGTCATCATCTGTGCAACCTTCAGTAGGCACTAAGCCTCTCTGAGCAAACCCATCTGTAAAATGAGAAGTGTAATACCTATTTCATAGGGTTATTGTAAACCGTAAATGAAAGAACAAAGGAAGTTATCTCCTCTAGTACCTACTACAACTCAGTCACTTGCTGTTTTAGCCCTTACCCTTAGAGTAGAAAAGGATTCAGAGATAAAAACTTTGGGCTAGGAATTCTGAATAACCTTAATCAGGAAACAACCTCTCTGACCTCCATCTCCTCATTTACCTAAGGGGAATAATTGCTCTACCAATCTTACTTGGTTTTTGTGAGAGATAGTGTTCATGACAAAACTTCAGAAAACTGAAAACTGCCACACAGTTGTTGGATTATTAACATTATAAAAACACTTCCCAATTTCTCAGTACCTTAGTGTGTGCCGGGCTGGGGGTGGGGGGGATTCCCTCTTGTTATTCTTGGATTTTCAGTGAAATCATTACGAGGGTAACGATTACAAAGGAATGAGGTTAATTTAGTACTCATGTAACGCTAGTCATTTTTCTGGCCCAGATTTTCAGCAACAAGAGAAAGTAGGGCTCTCACCTGTCTGGCAAACAAAGGAGTCTATTCTGTACTCATTCCGTATCAGATTATTCACAGAACGCCTGCGATTGTAAACGGGAGGTCTGGGACAAATCCCCCTGTGGGTCTGCACGAGAACAAACTTCAAGAAGCCGAATCCTTTAAACACAAGCAAACTTGGCTCATTCTGATTACACGGAGCATATGCAAACGAGCCCACAGTCTTCTCGCCAATGGAAATAATCAAGCAGAACGATACGCGGCCATGTTGGAAGTGACTGGAAACAAATTTCGGCCTAATGTCAACCTGTGATACAGTACATGTGATACATGTACTTCCCCACACACCTCTCTCCACGTTAGGCCAGAAGGGAGTCAGTCTGGCTCAAGAAACTTCAAATAAAAACATTCCAGAGAACAACTAATGTTACTCATGGAAAATTAGAAAACTAACATTTGCTCAACCTCTTTTTAACAGCCTTGCATTTTTATTCATCACTTCAACCAGGGACTTGGTGTCATCTCAGTTTCACATGTAGATGAATTAAGACTAAGAAAGAACAAAGAATTTGACAAAGCCAGAAAGTGGTGGAGTCTGGGTTGGAAAGCAAGCCTGTCTGTCTTCAGTGTTTCTATGCTTTCAAAATTATATTGCTAACGAAAATTAAAATACTGTATGGAATTGTTCTTCATCACTCTCCTTAAGATTCCAAGGCTCCCTTTAGTGAGGGCTCATAGCTGGTGGGGATCACACTATTAAACAGAATCACATTAGAACAATGGACCCTATTCTTATAAGTCACTTTAAAGGGTAATGGACACCCTCAGTGTATTACAATGAAAGCTGGCTGAAAATTAGAATGGTGAAGATTTTTCATACTTTGAAATAGTTGTTTAAAAGTTAAATGCACCTATTAGTTACATCAAGTTAAATACTTGGGATTTTTTAAACCAATGATTTAGTCTGGATCACATGATTAATTTCCTTTTAAAAATCAACAATTTGGTATCACAGTTCGCATCTGACATTCCTATTTTATTTTTACAAAGATATTCAATACTTTGACTGGTAATTAAATATAATAGAGAAAATACTTCTTCTTATCCTGGGGCTTAAAACAAGGTAAACATGATTTCTTATTCAAGAGGTACTTTCATAAAGTGAAACATCATCTGGGTTATTACTTTTAAGTTAAAACAAAAAAATCCTTAGATCTTCAATATGGCAAAGGTGGGGGAGAAACCTTATAGATCATTAGAATTCCAAAAATAAACAAATAAACACATTAAATTATTGTCTTATATGAAAAAAATAAAAACCATAGAAAACAAATCGGAATTGCTATCATCTATTATTTGAAATACAAAGTAACTGGGTCTGTAGCAGATGGGAGCCTGCACCAGTGATATTTAAACATATGCCTGGAAGACAAAGTAGAAAACGTGTTAACTAGGTCTTTAGTTGGTATGGTGGGTCCGCCATTAGGTCTCTCAATTCAAAGAGGAAATACCAAGAAGATGATCTGTATCATGCATTCTCAAATTAATCCTTAGAAAGACTCTGATTGGCCATATATGGGGATTAACATTTTTTTTCCTCAGCAAATTTTTTCCCAAGATTTTTATTTATTTGACAGACAGAGCAAGCAGCAAACAGAGCAGCAGAGGCAGAGGGAGAAGCAGGCTCTCTGCTGAGCAGGGAGCCCAATGCGGGGCTCGATCCCAGGACCCAGGGATCATGTCCCAAGCCCAAGGCAGACACTTAACCGACTGAGCCACCCAGGTGTCCCTCTTCAGAAAACGTTTTAACCACAATAACCACAATGTTTTAACCACAGTAAGTGCTCATTTGTGAGCACTTTAGAAAAATCTTAGTTACCAGAATCCACATGAGTTCACTAAAAGTTTCTATAAATTCTTAGGACCTCAGTTTTCTCTATAAAAGGAAAGAGTTGGGCTAATCTTTTCTCTTTTATTGAAAAAAAAGTTAAATTACAGTAAAAAAATTAACATTTACCATCTTAACCATTTTTAAGTGTACAGTTTAGTAGTGCTAAGCATATGCAGATTTTCTTAAAACAGATCTCCAAAACTTTTCCATCTTGCAAAACTTAAACTCTATACTTATTGGAAATAACTCTCCATTTCCCCTTCCCTCTAGCCCCTGAAAACAACTGGTCTACTTTTTGTTTCTATGACTTTGATTACTTTAGATACCTCATACAGTATTTGTCTTTAAATGATTGGCTTATTTCACTCAGTAAAATGTCCTCAAGTTTTATCTATATTGTTGCATGTGTCACACTTCCTTTCTTTTTAATTTCTTTTTTTTTTTTAAGATTTTATTTATTTATTTGACAGAGAGAGAGATCACAAGTAGACAGAGAGGCAGGCAGAGAGAGAGCGGGAAGCAGTCTCCCCGCTGAGCAGAGAGCCCGATGTGGGGCTCGATCCCAGGACCCCGAGATCACGACCTGAGCCCAAGGCAGAGGCTTTAACCCACTGAGCCACCCAGGCGCTCCACTTCCTTCCTTTTTAAGGCTGAATAATATTCCTTTGTACATATATACTACATTTTCTTTATGGATTCCTCCATCGATGGGCTTGCTTCCACCTCTCAGCTATTGTGAATAATGCCATGATGTACATGGGTATATATCCAGAAGTAGGATTGCTGGGTTGTATGTCTCACTGTGGTTTTGATTTGCATTTCTTTAATGCCTGATGATATTGAGCATCTTTTCATATACTGTTGGCCATTTGTATATCTTCTTTGGAGAAATGTCTGTTTAAGTCTTTTGCCCACTTTTTAATTGGGCTAATCTTTACGTGCTAAAATTCAATAGGTTTTATAAAATCAAATCTCTTTCATTTTGATAGGATTATTTTAGAGTGGTAGACCAAGTGCATTTAAACTTTTAGCAAGAGATTTGATCAGGTGACCCATGATATCCTTATGTACCAAAGATGGAGGGCTAGATAATAATATCATTAGATAGATTTATAATTTACCAATGTAAATTGGTAAACCCTATTAGGGTTACTCTAATAGGGTTAATCAGCAAATCAACCTTAAATTGTAGAAAACTAAGCTTGAGCAAACCTGCCTGTTTGACATTATCATCAATTATTCAATAATGACATATCTATCAAACTTCAAAATGACTCAAATCCAGGAAAGATATCTGACTATAGAAAGTAGATAGAAAGATATCTGACTATAGAAATATAATTTTATTTTCATTTATTTAAGACTTTATTTTTTTGACAGACAGAGAGACAGAGTGTACAGAGGGAGAGGTAGACAGAGGGAGAGGAAGAGGCAGACTCCCCACCAAGCAGGGAACCAAATGAGGGGCTTGATCCCAGGACCCTGAGATTATGACCAGAGCTGAAGGCAGACGCCGAACTGACTGAGCCACCCAGGCGCTCCTATACCAGAAAGTTTTAGAGGTTCATATAAACAGGCTAAAACAATGACCCAAAACCAACAGTTGACACTTTACAAATAGATATTATAGCTTAGTTAGGTTAAAGCTCTTGTTTAAAGAAGCCCATGATTAAGTAAATCTACTAGATAATTTTTGATGTAACAAAACCAAGGAAAAAAAGCTAGTAAATTTTAATGAAGACTTGAGGCTCAGTTGGACCCAGCAACAACACCATGAAATTGCTCCAAAAATTGTTATATACGGTACTTTTAGCAAAAAAATACCCTTCATAGGCAATACTGAGTGATGATTGAAAACATCATGGTCTTCTACCTTTGCTGGTTTAAAAACACCAAAAAAGGTATCTTCTAAGAGCAACATTTCTAAGGAAGGCTTCAAAAAAACAGGAAACGTTTAGAGGAAAAGGAAGATGGGTAAAGAAAGGTTGGAAGAGCTACATGCTCTTTAGACCAAATTAAAAATTGAATGAAGGATGTGATAGGTACCTTTAAATGTGGATAATAAAGGATTATCAGAGGTTACAGACTGGATCTAGTACATTGTTCTAGACTTCTTCCTTATTAGAGTTTTTTGTTGTTGTTGTGTTTTTTTTTTTAATTTGAAGTCCTGGTCAACATTTTTTTTTCTTTTACAACTTAATTTAACTTAATATTTATTTTTAACATATAACGTATTCTTTGTCCCAGGGGTACAGGTCTGTGAATCCTCAGGCTCACACATTTCACAGCACTCACCATAGCACATACCCTCCCCAATGTCCATAACCCAGCCACCCTATTCCGACCCCCCACCCCCAGTAACCCTCAGTTTGTTTTGTGAGATTAAGAGTCTTTTATGGTTTGTTTCCCTCCCGATCCCATCTTGTTTCATTTTTTCTTTCCCTACCCCCCACAATCCCCACACTGCCTCTCAAATTCCTCATATCAGAGAGATCATGTGACAATTGTCTTTCTCTGACTTATTTTGCTTAGCATAAAACCCTGTAGTTCCATCCATGTCATTGCAAATGGCAAGATTTCATTTCTTTTGATGGCTGCATAGTATTCCACTGCATGTATATGTGTGTGTGTATGTATATACCACATCTTCTTTATCTTTTCATCTGTTGATGGACATGTAGGTACCTTCCATAGTTTGGCTATTGCGGACATTGCTGCTATAAACATTGGGGTGCATGTGCCCCTTCAGATCACTACATTTATATCTTTAGGGTAAATAACCAGTAGTGTGATTGCTGGGTCGTAGGGTAGCTCTATTTTGAGGAATCTCCATACTATTTTCCAGAGCTGTACCAGCTTGAATTCCCGCCAACAGTGTAGAAGGGTTCCCCTTTTTCCATATCCTTGCCAACATCTGTCATTTCCTGACTTGTTAATTTTAGCCATTCTGACTGGTGAGAGGTGGTATCTCATTGTGGTTTTGATTTGTATTTCCCTGATGCATGCTCAATATTTTTTCAAAATCAGGAGATTTCCCATATTGATTTTGGTTTCAGACTTAACAAATGCAAATTTTGAGCAGAGGGATCCATCCTATAACCTCTTCGGGGTGGTGAGATGTCCCTGTTTCTGAAGGTCTCTGGCAATGTTCAGACAGAGGCTGGATGATTTCAATGGTTCCCCTCAAAGTTCTCTTATTTTATAAACTGAGTTGACATACCTTATTTAGGCTCCTATTGTCCTTTTGACTCTCTTGTGAAGCAAGTGATTAAAGCTAGTGATGAGTATCTTCCCTGAGTGTCTAAAGATCCTGTATCAGCCCTTTTCTACTCAGCTCTATGCTGAGGCTGGCTTGTATGGACAGTATCAATGGGCACCCTTGCTCTCTGGCTTCCACTTATGTTCAGCCAATAGGAGACATTGGCGGGACAAGAACTGCCCAGACCAAGAAGAGTATGGTTGCCATGTTAGTTCCCAGGCTTTCCCCTTGCTGAGCTGCAGAGGACTGACTACCCCTCTCTACCAAAGGCCACAGCCTTTGGATGGACCTCTTTTCATTCTCAGCTTTGCTCCGCAAGGTAAGGTAACTAATCATTCCTTTGACCCTTCAAGCCTAGGATGGCAATGCCTCCTACTTCTGCTGGTCCTGGGTTCTTCACCTTGTTGGTTTCCCCTAACTCTGCCAATACCTTCATGAACAGTCTCTCTACAAAATTCTCCATGGTATGTTTATTTGTGCCTTTTGTTTCCTGCCAGAACCGTGGCTGCTAGGAAGCCAATAGCAAAGATCATTGCGGTGTTATATGAGAATTCTGTCACCAAAGAGTTAAAGTGACAAGGAGCCCTTCCCATTGGCATGGTGTGGTGTCCCTGTCTGCCGGTGTGGTGTCCCTATCCGCCGAAAGAATTAAGAGCTTTCCAAAGCTTGTTGCTATAGCAGCTGACACCCTGGATAAATGACTCAATATATTTTGAGAACGACAAAAAAAATCTTTGAGAAAAAATTATTTTATGGTTAAAAATGTTTATGGAACATGACTTTGTTATAAGTTTTGGGTAACTATTGTTCTTTACTTTGTCGAAAATATATAGAGACTGGAGAATAAAGTACATCTTGAAAATCTCTGTAGCATAAAAATAACTCTTCCGGAAAACTTCAAACCGTACAAAGCCATGCTCTATTCCTCCCTCCATTCCCCCTCCCCACCGTCCAATTCACTGTAATGTTCAATTTTGGTTTGAAGAAATGGCTGAAAGACAAATTGCCTTACAACAGGTCTTCTATGAAATATGGGAGAAGGCTGCTGACAGAGTGAGTTAAAAACTCTAGTGTTCGCAATCTGGAAAACATCTGCCTTGCCCCGAACTGTAAACCACCACATTGTAGAAAATGGTTTGTGACAAAGCAGAACCCAGGGTGGGTGTTTGTAAGGTTATGGGACAAGTCAGGGCTATTCAGGCACAGAACTGGGCGCTGTGCCCTTTGGCAAACTGTTGCAAGCCAACGACTTAAAAGGAAATACGAAAGTAATAGGCCAGGTATGAAAAGTGCCCTTGGAGCCAAATGACCCCCTACTTTTCTTATCAGTGGGCGCTTGGCAGAGAAGTTGGTTGAGGAGTCAAAACCATAGCACTGCTTAGAAGTTCTAGCTGTTTGGTAGAGGGAGAGACCCTTTATTGAGGTCTCTTGGGCATGCATGCCAGGCTGGCTGGCGGAAGAAATGTGGCCTCTGGACTTAATCTAGAATAAAATAAAGGGCCAAGGTTTGACTATGAAAGCACTAATACAGTCAAGATTCCGCCTCCCCATACAAGTCAAGAGAGGAACAAATGGGGGACCTCAGTTAGTGGGGGAGAGAGAAAAAAGAGAAGTCACGTGGTAGAATACAGCTGAAGTAAAATGGTCAGACCCTGCAAAAACTGCTCCCAGAGAAACCGGCTTTTTCTACAGTTCTGCCCCAGGGCTGTGTCGAAAAGCAATGATAAGGGCTACAGTGAAACTGTGAACCTGGGAGGTGTGCCTAGGTGCCAGTTGGAAAGAACATAGGCAAATGTTTCTTTTTCGACGTAGTTTCCACCCAACCCACAGTATTTGGCTTGGAAGGTGGCCACAGTGACTAGAGGTAAAGGCATAGTGAATGAAGGTTTGCAGGCAGGCTCTCAGGGAAAATGGCCAACTCTGAGGGCTGGGGACCTGGGGCTGCCGGGAAGGGAGGAGAGCTGGATTTAACGGGAAACGGGTAGACACCGTGAGCCTTGCATGGAGCTGCTGGGGGAGCTAGTCCTCCCCGGGGCTGAGGCTGAGGTGAGCAACTAGGATCTCTCAGAGTAGATGGCTGGGAGCTGCACCCCTGCATGTGTGGAGCTGCGAACAAGAAAATCAATGGACAGCATCCCAAAGATCTAGAGAGTCCATAATGATCAAAGGAAAGAGGAAAATGAGAAAGGAATGTTTATTCCTCTGAATCATCTAGAATTTGTTCTTGGAGGTAGTTGTGCTATGGCAGACAGAAGACTGGACCTGTAGTCCTGTGGACCTGGTTTTAATGTTGGCTTTACGAAAAACAACATGGCCTCCACTTCTCCATCAGTACAATGGAGAAGATTCCTTTATCTGCGGTTATTATGAGGATTCATTCATTCAACACATTTTATTAGCACCAACTAAGTCAGAGGCCAGATGCTGGTGTTACAGAACAGACAGCAGCCATCATGACAATGCCAAGTGCATGACAGTGCACAGAAACGTTGGGAACTATAAAACAGTGCTTAATAGGATTCATATTTATTCCATCTGATTATCTCACCAGATTGTAAGCTACACGAGGGCAGGCTCTCATCTACCCTATTCACAAAGTCTGAGGCATAGTAGAAACTCAACACATACTGAGTTTCAGTGAATAACTAAATAAGTAATTAACCATTCTAATTGTTAGATGCCTCGGATAAGAAGGAAAAAGACAGGGACTGAAAAAGACAGGGAGAGGTCAGGGACAGGTCAGGTCTTGCCCAAACTATCTTTGGTTCTTTCCCCTCCTCCAAGCATTACCTGGCACAAGCATGGAGTCCTAGCAGAGCCAATTCCCAGAGTTCACAGCAGACATATTTGGTTGTGTTTAACTTTATGTTCTGTCTTAGAGTGAAAGTTTGCAGATAAAATGGTCTGTGGCAGGCCATTCCCAAATGCCTTTATTCTAGAAAGTACAACAAAGGCTCACATTCTGCATTTAATTAGGCCTATACTTCTTTTAGCCTTACTTAGTTGAAACAAAAACAAAAGTTATCAGTAGGAAAATGAGAAACCACATGGAGATTTTGAAATCTCCTTAATTCTGACTTAACTAAAGAATGCAAGAACATTCCCATGAGACTCCATCCCATTTGCAAGGGAGAAGGAAAAGGACTCATTTTAAATACACCCCACAAGCTTTCAGCTCACTGTAGGATAAAATGTTATTCTCAATATTTATCTATCTACCTATCTATCTGACACACAACTACTGGCTATAGGTTGGAATCCTTAGTTTAATTCTTATTAACCATGTGGCATTGGACAGGTTACTTAGTCTGAGTCTCAGTTTTCTCTTCTTGGGTAGAATAAAACCCAACTCACAGGGCTATAAGACTATTATAAATGACATAATGCATAAAAAAACCTTTACTATGGTCTTTGACTCATTGTAAGCACTCAATAAAAGGCAATTGCTGTTTAATGTTATTATTTTTCTATAGTTTAAACGGGATAATTCCTATCCAGTCTCAGGGTTCCTCCACCCTGGCACTGTTGACATTTTGGGCTGGATAATTCTTTGTATGGGTCATTCTGTGCATCTAGCTTGTTTAGCAGCATCTCTGGCCTCCACCCCCAGATGCCAGAAACAACTCACAACCCCCTTCCCAGGAGTGATGACCAAAATATCTTGAGACGCTGCCAAATGTTCCCTGGGAGACAAATCTTCCATCGTTTGGGAAGCACTCCTATAGAACAAAGAGCAGTGAGTGGTCCTAGAGAGAGGAGACCTGGTTTCTGTTAACTGATTTGTGATCTTGGGCTAAGTCCTACCACTTCCCTGGGCCTTGGTTTTCTCATATGGTAAAAGAGGGTGGGAAATTCCTACTTTCTCTTTCAGAATTTTTCTAAGAATGAAGAGAGAAAGGAAATCAAATACCTGCAGGAAGTGTTCGAAAAGTAGGATGCTATTATGACCAAGTTGCTAGAGGTGGTCTATCGAGGGGCAATTCCGAGAAGACCTGCCCAGCAACAACAGCTGAGGGCAACCTGCTTTCTTCTTTAATGCTCCCCCTCCCAGCAGCTGCTCCCTGATCAACGTCAAGGATTCCCTGTGCCTTTAATGGATGTACTTGTGGCTTGGCTTGAAAAACTCAAGAGGAACTGTTTCTTTTCAACGTGAAATGCAAATGCTCTTTTTGATAAAAATTATTATTGTAAGTGGCAGAAACTGCCTTGTCATCTCCAGATTGAGCGTTCATCTAAATTTATCTCTCACATGATGAGAACTAACCAGTGGTCAGAATGTTAAGTTGTCCTCTGTGGACTGATATTCAGAAAGAAATAGTTTCAGGGTTCTTAACATCACTGTACTGATTAACACTATGATAATACAGAGTAATACGAGGGGGGATTTCCTCACCAGCAAGGGAACATATTTTGATGTCAAAGCATATTACAAGAATCTGTATCCTAGAATCCAGAGGTGCAGGCTATTGTCATTCTTTTACCTATTTCTGGGGGAAAAAAAAATCTTTAAATGGGAGATAGCAGCGGGTCTGGGAAAAGAGCTGTGAGCTTTGAGTTTGGTCAGAGCTATATGTAGATAGAGGAGATTTCAAGCTCCAATCTCATCATTTGTGTGATGTAGACCCATCCTTTAGCCCTTCTGAACCTCACTGGACTTTAACACCCACCCCACAGTGTGGATATGAGTTTTAAATGCACGTGAATATGTAAGTGTGGAGCTTTGTATGGGCACATGACAAGTGTTTTGTGAGATATAGGTGATCTTTCTCTCTCTGTCTGCAGTCTGAAAGGCTGTTGAAGGATTTCTTTCATCCCTCAGAGTGTGTATTTGGTCTGATGACTTCAGGAAGGTCACTGAAATGAAAACCATACTTTTTAGGGGTAATTTAGAGTCCTGACTAAACTAAACTAATTATAATAAAGCTTGAATCAGCTTATCAACAAATCTTCCAGTTTATGAGCAAATTACCTCCCTACTTTTTTCTGCTGGGTATTAGTTGGAAATTAGGAAGACACCCAAGGACAATTGCATGTATCCAGAGAGGAGCGAACAATGTGTTCCTTCCCTAAAATAATTCATCTGGTCTCCTTAAGGACACACATCAGTATTCTGAGATAGCATGGTAGAGTAGCAGGAAGATGAGATTGGACTCAGACAGATATGCCATTTAGAAGCTGGGTGTAACACCAACGGCACAGGGTTAATAATACCCATCACAGTGTAAAGTCAACTATAAATGAAGCCTATGAAAACCCCAAGTACCACGCTTGACACGTGGAAGGTGCTCAGTTTGTGATGCTTTTTATCCTTGACTCTCTTACAGATCTTTGTACCTCACTTGGTGTAGGAGAAGGGGTGGACAGCCAAGAAAATGATTATAAATCTACATTTATTTTTATGCATTCCTATTAATGTTGAATATAGCATGTGGGAAAGTCATGAATAATTAAGGGCACACCATTTAAAAAATACGGGATAATTTGCTTTGAAGTTTCCAATGGTGGCTCTGGAAGAGTTTTACTTCATAATTTGTTCTTTATGCTGCATATGAAGGCATTTTAAAGCCCAGCAACACAAAAGAGGTCTGGTCACCTCTTTCTCAAACTTGGCATGTTTAACCACCCATAAAATCCATTTTGCAAGAGAAGACAATATAGTAACAGGTAACACATAAGAATGAAATCATAGAATAATAGTTTCCCACATTTTCATCACTAAGGTTTCTTTTTTACATTTTTATTGCTTCTTCTATGGACCTGTTTAGTATGTTTTCGCTTCCTCTGTTCCATAACATTCGTGCTGACTTCTCTTGCATCACAAGCCCTGCGCTGTGATTGTAATGTGAATCACATTGTATTTCTCTTTCAAACCCCCTGCTCCACAGTGGGCTCTCAAACAATATTTGCTAAACTGAGAGCAAACATTCCTCTATGTTGACTACATACCAATAGTAGATGCCTCCTTATATACTGACTATATGATTTGTTAAGCATTTACCACCTTCCAGACATCATACAGTTTTTTTTAAACAACCCATTTATTCTCCCAATAAGATGTTATGATTATGTCCATTTTCGTGCTATGGCTTTCCTGCAGTGACACTGGACTCTGAGCTGGGAGAACCCAGCAGACATCATCTATAAGAACTAGGACCAGGAGGGGCGCCTGGGTGGCTCAGTGGGTTAAAGCCTCTGCCTTCAGCTCAGGTCATGATCCCAAGGTCCCGGGATTGAGCCCCGCATGGGGCTCTCTGCTCAGGAGGGAGTCTGCTTCCTCTTGCCTCTCTGCCTACTTGTGATCTCTGTCTGTCAGATAAAAAAAAAAAGAACTAGGACCAGGAAGAAGATTCAGTTCCCAGATAGTCCCAACTCCAGGTTCCACTCTAATTTTCCTTCTCTTTCTCCTACCCCGCCAAACACTTTTCTAGGAAATGGAACAAACTGACTCAAGAATTTCGTTTTTTTCCCCACACTTCTGTGACATGAGAAGATGACACAAAGGACAGAATTTCTCTACACATTGCCCTGAGTAATGTGTTACTCAGAATGGCTGGTTAACACCCATAGACTCATCCTACCTTGTGGGTGTTCTCAAGGACAACAGGAAAACAGTTCTCTTTTGGCTTCTGCCCATAATATCTGTTATGCGAAAATGGGTGCACATGACATGGACCCTGGAGGGTAATGTCTTTTTCTACATGGCTGATTGTGATGAGCTGGTTTCCTTGTGCCTGTTTCACCTGCTAACTGCAATGGCTGTGGGAAGCAAGCAGTTTGCTCCCCGAGAATGTGAGCTGGTACCCTAAAAGGTGTTTAACATAGACACGGCAAGGTTTATGCGCCTTAGAAACATAGTTTGAGATCTAACAAACACCACCACTCTCCTTGGCACCTTTATCACCTCTGCTAATCACAGGGGGACAAGAGAGGCTCTTTTAAAGGTCACTGAATACGTTAAAGGCATTTACCACATGCTGGGATGTCGCACAGGTCAGACTTGAAATTTTCATCCAAGGTGAAGCACCAAGGAGCCTCCTTCTGATTTCCTGGATTGCGGCAGTAGGAATGGCCCCCATTCAGCTCCGGGAAACGGAGGGCAGTAAAGGTGTGTGTGTGCGGGTACTGGGAATTCCACGGCTGGCACTGGCGTCCCGATTTGGTCACACTGACTGTGCCCCGATAGTCCACACCTGTGCTGTTATAGCACTTGTGATCTGAGAAAGCAGAAGAGAAAGGCCCAGACTGTGAGAAAGAACCAGCAGTTGCTGAAGCTTCCGGCCAGCAGTTTCTGGAAGGGCTTGCAATTAACCTCATGGGCTAAGGCTTCCCTGCTGGTTGGGGGCCAGGTGGGCAGCCTCCCGGCTTGATGGGCTGGGACAGCGGTCCTGCCTTGCAGTTACATTCCTGGGAGGATTTAAAGCTTATGGGTCAGGAATAAAACCAGTCCTCCACAAGTATTTTTAATATTGAACACAAAAAAGTCAGAACCGGGGGCGGGACCCAGGGGGGCACAGGAGTAATTTCCTAGTGAATGGTTCAGGAAAGGTTCAAGCTAAACTCTTCTTTCCATTTTTGCTTGATGTCTTTAGACATGAATCATGGGATAAAGGATCTAGTTCCCAGAAAATGTTTGCTAGGAGCAGTGCGTATGGGTTTCTAACAAGAGTTAGGGCCACTCTGTGCTGATGGGCTGGCTCTTCTTGAGAACTAAATCCTCTTCCCAGGGGACCACAAAGCTATTTCTTGAAAGCATGGCAAAAATCCACTGAGTTGAAATAAATGAAAATATGGAGGGGTAATGATAAAATAATGGTAATGATGAAGATATTGCTATTATTACATGCTAAGCATAGTTCTCAGCATTTTAGATGCATTAATTCATTTAACTAACAGCATAATATTAAATTATAAAAGGAAACTAAAAAAACTGCCAGTGAGTTTAATTCTAGGTGAATGGGCAGGTATAGAGGAACAGAGGTGAGAGGACAGTGGATAGAGACAAGCCCCATGTATGTATTTTAAATTGTGGTACAATATACATACCATAAAATTTGCCATTAGAGTATTTAGAACATTGAAAATATTGTGCAACCTTCACCATTCCAGGACACAGGTCTCATTCCAGAACACCTGTATCATCCCCAAGGAAACCCTATACTCATTCAGCAGCCACTCCCCAAGCCCCCCACCCCATCCCTGGCAACCACTAACCTGCTTTCTGTCTCTATAGATTTGTCTATTCTAGATGTTTCATAGAAACAGAATCATGCAATGATGTCTGGCTTCTTTTATTATCATAATCCTTTCAAGTTTCAGGATTTTATTCCTTTTTAATGGGTGAGTCATATTTCATTATATAGATATACTACAATTTGTTTATCCATTTATCCGCTAATGGAGACTTGTGTTGTTTTCATCTTTCAGCCATTGTGAATAGACCTGTTGTGAACACTGGCATACAAGTTTTTGTGGGAACACCTTTTTCAAATTCTTGTGAGTGTACCTCCAGGTGCAGCATTGCTGGGTCGTATGGCAATTCTATTTAAGTCACTGAAGAACTAGCAACCATATTTAAAAATGACCATCTTCATGAAGCATCTTGAGGCCAGGGACCGCATCTAACCCGCTCACTGAATGCTCCATCCCCCACACAGTATTCAGCCCATCGGAAGGTAATCTGCCCGCCAAGAAGGTCCACTTTTCACTGTGCCACGGGGTTGCGGGCCCCCAGGCAGCACGGAAGGCCAGGAGTTACCACCTACTTTTATTGATAGGATCCGCCATGGGAATTCCAATCCGGATGCAGTTTGCCGCCTCCGGGCTCTCTGGCTGGGGGAGATCTTCACAGTTTGGCAGTTTCAGCCTCATCAGGATCATGGGATTTGATCTCGCAAAAATGTACTCTGTTTGACACAAGACGTTTTCCAGGATTTCACATTCATCGCGACACAAGTCCCGGGGCTTGGGGATGGACGCTGTCTCATCGCAGTACGGGAAGGCGTAGTGGCACAGGGAAGGAATGGCGAACTGAGAGCACTTATCAGATAAGTGGCTGGAGGTGCCGATCATGGTGAAGGCAGCTGGAAAACAAACACAGTTATTAACTCCCAGGGGCCAGGGTTTATCTCCCCCGGTTATCTAGTCAACAGATATCAGATATAAACACACACGGGAAGGAATCCCCCACACTCAAACAGAAAAGGCCAAGAGGAGATTCAGTTCAGATGTCCAAGCGGCTTACTTTCACTGGCTTGAAAAAAAATCATTTTGACTACAAAGTTAAAAAAACAGGATTAGGTTACATATGTACCATTTCCTAATAAAAAGAATTAATTAGGTTAAAGCACAATATATTTTTCATTTTTACTACAAAGCAACAGAACTTTGTGTTTCATCCGGTTCTTTTTATGAGTTTTATGAAGCTTCTAAAACATTCGACAGCTGCAGGGCAGAACTCGCTGTCTGCGGTGGACAAGCCTGATCCCAGGATTTAGTTCTGCATCTTACCTCTGAGGTGGATGACTCTGGGTAACTTGTTTAATTTCTTTGTGCCTTTGATACTTCTATTTTGTCTTCTGAAAATGAGGCAATTCTCTTGGAAGTTCTTGAAAAGCTCAACTCAGTCATACTGACCACTCAGTATTAGTGGTCACTTAGCCTGACTTCTGCAGCTTGACATCCATGTACAGAAAGAGTACCTGTCTCCCTTTGCATTGACAAGGAGCTTGTACCTCACAAGATAGTCTGGCAGGGTTTGGTACACTGTTTCTCAATGGATGTTCCTCAGTATATTCATTCTGTAGAATATTCATAGTGTTTGAGAAACTAGGGTTCCAGAGCCGAACACGTTTGGGAAATGCCGGGTTAAACAAAATTAAGCGGCTTTCTTTAACGATAGTATTTTCCAGTAAGCAGATGTCCATTGAAAATGTCGGAGAGGATTATTATACACGAGTGATGAAACATTTATATCAGAACTCCCATTTATTTTTGTGAATACTTAGTAAAAATATGTTAAAATATTCTTATATTAGGTTGTAATGTGTCTTCCATAGCCCCCCCTCATCTGTCCTGCTTCTGTCCTCTGCTCACTGCACAGTCCTTCCTCCTGAAAGTTCTTTAGCAAGTGACAACTCCAGCTTTCTTTAGTTGCTTCTCCAGATTAAACAGCTCCCTGGGGCTCCTCTTAGTTCCTTCATAGTCCCCATGGGACATAGTTTTTAGACTCCTTGCTGTTCTGTGTGCCTGCCTCAGGTTTGTTCAATCCTAAGGTTACCATAAACTATAAGGCACTTGGTTACATTTGAATTTCAGGTAAACATTTGGAACATACTTATACCAAAAAATAATCCATTGTTTACTTGAAATTCAGAAGTAACTGGGTGTCCTGTGCTTTTATTTGCTGAGCCTGGCAACCTTATTAGAATCCCATAAGGGCAATTTTAGTGGCTTGCAAGGGTATATGGAAATGGTACACAACTACACTAATGGAAGAAACACAAGGCTGTTATAACCACCGGAACCAGGTGTGCAAAATCGTACAAGGTAGCCTACACACTGCTTTTCTCATGTGTGCTAGAAAGGGCATCACTATTAGATTTCCACTAAAAAGATACTTCTGATTCAGAAAAATGAAGGGTAAAATAGAGAAGGCTAGAGCAAGAAGAGACTTTTGATCATCTTGCCTTATCACTCACTTCACCAATGAAGAGAGAGATTTTTGATGAAGAATCAGAGTTTTCCCTAAAGTCATAATAATGGTGTCCAGAATTCTAGACTCTAAATTGATTTAGAGTTTACACGACTTCTAGTCTAGGCAATGCTGTCTCTGAACAGTAAGCTCAACAGAGACGTAAACTGGCTTATTCACCAGACCGGCATATCCCCAGTGCCCATCCAGTTTCTGGTGTGCCCAAAACACTAATAATCTTTATCAAGTGTCTGAATGAATGTGAGAGTTTTCAGAGCACCCTTTTCCTCTACGAGCAACAACCTTCCGTAAAGTATTCTAGTGTTCCTTCCAGAACACGGAGATCATATCTCCTGCTTCTCTGTGGTCCTGCTCCTAACCCCTATGCCTAGCCCAATCCTTTGTCAAGAGAGGAGCTCAAGGGGCGCCTGGGTGGCTCAGTGGGTTAAAGCCTCTGCCTTCGGCTCAGGTCATGATCCCAGGGTCCTGGGATCGAGCCCCGCATCGGGCTCTCTGCTCGGCAGGGAGCCTGCTTCCTCCTTTCTCTCTGCCTGCCTCTCTGCATACTTGTGATCTCTGTCTGTCAAATAAATAAATTAAATCTTAAAAAAAAAAAAAAAAGAGAGGAGCTCAAGAAAACGTGTGGGGAGAAAAAGGGTTACGTGAGGTATCAATACAATTTCACTGGTGTTACCTACCTGTGATCTGATT
This sequence comes from Martes martes, assembly GCF_963455335.1. Classification (NCBI taxonomy): domain Eukaryota; kingdom Metazoa; phylum Chordata; class Mammalia; order Carnivora; family Mustelidae; genus Martes; species Martes martes. The sequence continues at coordinate 139,644,406 of NC_137891.1, forward strand.
TTCTATTTCCCCTTGCATGTGCAAAGACTCCATATAGACAGTGCGGTTGCCAATAAATCTTGCACATGCAATCCCTCTGTATGGCTGACAGAATCCATCTTCTTCATACTCATCTCTAAAAACAGAGCACAGACATTTAGCCGGTGAGTTGGCTCTGACTTGTGATACCCGAAACAGTCGCTAGGGGGAGAAGCTGAGCACAGGATACCCAAGGCTGGGCTAAGGAAGTCAGGCTTTTCCTCCGTTCCATCCATCACTTAAAACATCTGCTGGTCACGTTGGTCAAGTTTCCTTCACCCCCAGAAAATCATTCTTAAGCGCAAAATCATCCTTAAATAGGGGAGAAAGCACTTTTATTTTCGCAGCTGGTGGTGGGCTGGAAGATGATGTAGTTAAAAAAGTAAAGAGGAAATGAGTTGGGAATCTGGGCACATGTTCTACAATTTTTTGTTTTGTTTTGTTTTTTAAGCACAGATTATTTCTGCTTCATTTGCTACAAAGGCGTGGGCGCCTTATCCACAAGATGCACTCCAACTGACGTGTCTATTGGGGGCTCCACAGGGTGAGGAGCTGGGTGCGGCTGGAAAGAAACCAGAGGGCAGTGCAGCTATGTGGCTCCTTGCTGCTTAAGACCCATTATCTCTACCCTGCAGAGAGATGTCCAGGCAGCCCCGGGACTGCACAATTTCAAATGAGTCACTAAACTCCAGGAAATCTACAGAATGTGTCAATGAAAATCATGCTTTCGTGATCCCCGAAAACTTAAAAGATAATCTTAAAAAATCTGTGGCCTCAAAATTATAATTAAAAAAGTAGGGGGAGTAGATTTTATTCCGAAGACAAGGGGATGCCAGATAGTGTGGTTAGTGTCAGTGTGGCAAACGTCTGGAAGTGGAAGGCTGGAGGGTGGGACCCAAGATGGGAGCTTCGGCTTGAAAGGATAAAGGTCGTAACATCCCACCAGGGTCTACCATAAGCACAAGACACCAGAGTACAGAATATCCAGCTGGTTCTCAAAAGCAGACCACAGCCAGACAAAAGGCTACCTGCCAGACTTCTGGGCGGACTTCAGCCCGGTTCTTCCTCTTCTGTTAACCTGGCTGGAATCAGTACATTGTGTGAATAAAAAGATCATTTTTTCCTCTTTGGTTTCTTCTAAGTTAAAGTACTTTAGAGCAGAAGTCAGGAGAAAAGTTGTCTTCCTGGGTTTAACATCTGCATGTCCTTAGCTAATCTCTCTGAGTCCTCTGAGCTATCATTTTCTTATCTGTAAGATGAAGATTATCACTGACCTCTCTACCCTATAAGTGAAAGTCACGAGGACCCTATGAAATAATGTAAACGTTCTTACAAAGTGCTACTCAGAGGTAACACATGCTTATTATTGAAGTATTTATGATCACCAAAGAAGACATTTATTTAAAGGACAATTATTTACTAAGCTCCTATTCTGTAAAATTGACTTGGAGTCAGTCTTATGGCCCTAGACTTCCCCCTTGGGGGTTCAGTGTGGAAGTTCAGAAAGCCCACTGTAACAGGAAACCAGGTGAAAAAAATCTGATAAAGCTGATCATTAAAGGACCAGTGTCCAGAGGCTCTCCACTCCCCATTCACTCCAACAGTCTTTTTGGAGGTGGAGATTGGGGAAAGTATCTTCACTTTCGTTCCCAAAAATCTGTATTGCAAAGCTCTTAAAAACTTAACCTTTAAGGACACACACAAACGAATCTGTCACATACCTGACATGAAGACATTGAAATTTTAATGTCGTAAAATCCTGCAAGCACTCCACATGTTTACTTTCATAAATCCTAGAGTAATGTTGAAGCCTTTTTGGCTTAAATTTTACTTGGGTTGTAAAATTAACCCTACTTTTATTGGGTAACTAATACCGTAAACCTATGGGGAGAAAGAAGTTTCTCGATGACCTAGCCTTGGATCTTGGAAACCAAAGTACTGAGACCAGAATGCACTTCTACACCACCCCCCTCCCCCGACTATTACAGATGATGCCTTTCTATCCCTAGGCATTAGCTGAGGCCTGGACTTTTAAGGTGTCGTTATGAGAACACTTCTTCCTCCCCCACATTAAACTCTCAAGGCCTCAGTTTATATCTCTTGGGAGGACAAAACCCTGGAATTACCCCCAGATATAAATCCCCAACCTACTGGGAGTTCCCATATTTTATGTGTGAGGCTTAGGCTAAACTTCTTACCACCTTTCCAGTTCAAGACTCTAAAAAGACTCTTTGAATACTTTTTTTTTCCATAATAAAAAGGAATGCAGTTCCTTGGCTGCCTATTTCTTATCAAGGGCTTAGAGCTGCAGGTGTATTGAATTTTTGACTGTGCCCAGAATTCCTGATCTTCTGACCGGTCTCTTGAGGACAGAGAGAAAAAGCAAAACAAAACAAAACAAAAGAACAGCGTGTAATGTCATCTGTGAGGGAGTAGTTCTCAGCTCTGGCTTCTGTGAAGAATCTTCTCAGAATGCTTTTGAAAATACCAATGCCTACGCCCCACCTCAGACCTATTAAATCATCCTCTCTGGGGATGCAGCCGGGCAGGCGTGCTTTTTAAAAAGCTCTCAGGTGATCTGAATGTGGTTGAGAGCCACAGCACTAGAAAAACAAACTTCTATTAAGTGTCTGCCACTCTCCATGCTGGGTACTATGCTAAGTACTTTCTTCCAAGTAGCCCCTATGTAGTATTACTATTCTTATTTAACAGAGGGAGAGACTCAGGTTCGGAGAAATAAATGGCTCAAATTCACAAAGCCAGTTCATGGTGAAGCTAGGATTGAAACTTAACGTTCAAGCTTAAGCCATTACGCCATATTATCAGATCTATCATGACGTTCCTCTTTTCAGTATTACTTTTAATTAGATCAGCCCAATTATAAATAAGACACTTTCAAGTGAAACTTTATTCTGTACCAGGAACTGTGAGGTTTCACTTACATATACCACTGATATTAAATCATTTAATCCTGACAACAATCTTACAAAAAAGGGGACGTGTAATCATTCCCATTTTACAGACAAGAAAACTGAGGGTCAGAAAGAACGAAGAACTTGTCTAGATTTACACAGCAAGTAGAGAAGCTAGATTTGACCCAAACTGGCATTTGTAACCATGGTATACAGCTTCCCTCCAAATGGCTTACGAAGGTTTTTGCACTGCTTATAGGGGCTTTCTGCTGTGAAGGTGCCTTGGTGTCTCCCTGGTGGCAAAAAGATTTCCTTTGGAATATAGAGTCTCAGTCACCTTTCATGCTTTCCATTTTTCCGCCTGTCTTTTGGCTGGAGGGGAACCAATGCTCCTCCAACATTCATCAGCTCTAAGCTTTTCTCCAGCTTATGTTTCTTTCAACATTAATTTTGCGAGCAAACTTAAAAACGCAGAGCACACGGCAGCAAAATTGCAAGGGCACTTGCAGTGAGCATGCTCAAGGCTGTGTTCTTTCTACAGAGAAGAGGGTGCACTGTGAATGGGCAAATGGAATTTTGCACCAACATGTGCCATCGACCTCACTGTGATGTTAAGAAGCAGGGATGCTTTGTGATGGGGATTCATGCTATCTAACTCATAAAGTAATTTAGTTACCATGTTGTCAACCCCGATAGCCTTCCACCTCCAGGGTCTCCCCAAGGAGCTTATGAGGGATGGGCATACAGGGCTAACTAAGAGTGACCATGATCAACACGGCAGCAGTAGGGGCATCTACCCAGGATCCACTGGAGACCAATGAAAGGGAAATGCTGCCATTACAAGTCACAAACCAAGGGGGTTTTACAGTGACAGTGAAGATCAACAGCTACAAATTCCCGGGCCAACTTCTCAGGTTAGTTGACTAAAGCAGAGAACTCTGATGATGGAAAAAGCACATTGCATGGTACAGGGCATGTGGAGACTATCTTGTTTTGTGAGCAGGAAGAAGGAAACGAGGAGAAAGGATAGGTGGGTGGGGTAGGAAAAGTGAAAAGATGGAGAATACCCCTAATGGATGCCCAAATGGGGTTGTGCCAATTTTGGACCATGAGAGGTCCATGATGGCTCTCCTCAGAGCTTCCAGGGAGGCTACCTCTCCAAAGGCTGTCTTCATTTAAGGGATGCAAGAGAATAAACTCAACAGTTGTCTTGGTTATGTGATTTAAAAAGAAACCCTGAAATATGACTGGAAAAACTGGCAAAATTCAAATAAAGTCTGTAAATTAGTTTATATCGGAGCCAAGATCAAGAGTCAGCCGCTTAACCTGCTGAGCCACCCAGGTGCCCCAATAATTTCTTACTTTTGATCATCACACTATGTTTATGCAAGACATGAACATTAGGAGGAATGGGATGAAGGACATACGGAAATTCTCTGTACTATTTTTGCAACTTTTCTTAAGTATAAAAATATTTCAAAATAAAGAGTAAAAAAAAAACCTCTTATAGGATGGGGGAGGGGTGGGAACCTTATTGTGCATAGACAGAACTGGAGATGCTATGGGGTGAGGGGGTCAGGAAGGCTGTCGGATGACCTCATTTACTCTTTATAACAAACCTTATAACACTCCCTCTGGGCCTATCCCTGGGTGGCGGAATTCTCTTCACTAACAATGCACTTACTTGTTTGAGGCTTGGCCTACTTCTAAATTCAAACACTTCCAGGAGAGATGACCTATTTGGTCAGGAAGACTTAGTGTAGATTGATTTTTGCTAGCTGCTGCGGGCACTTTCATCTTTCCTGGAAGCTGTATGGCAACAAAGGTGGGGTCAACGGAGAGGTCTGTGCTGGAAGAAGAAGGCGCTCTTCCTTGACTTGACAGTTAGGTCTGGACCCAGCCTCGTGCCGGGATGACTGAGAAGGCAGGCTGGGAATGGAGGGTGTGGGACTCACTAGTACAGGGGATCTCTGTCATCTCGTTCATCATTTACTTTGTCACAAAGTGATCTTTTCAAATGCAGACCCAATCAGGTCATTTCCTGCCTAAAATTACAGTTTCCCACTCACTTCAGTTTCCTGACTGCAGCCTCCAAGACCCTTCATCATCCAGTCCCCGCCCATTTTTCCACCTTGCTCCTGCCAGTCAGACCTACACAAACCTGATCATACTAGCAACAGGAATGACCTTGCTAGTCTCAAAACAGGGGAGGCAGTTCGCTGTTCCTCTGGCTTGGCTTCCTCTCTTCCTAAGGCTTAGAAAGCCTTCCACCCTCTTTTTCTCCTTGTGAATGCCTTCTTGTCTTCAAGTTCCAGAGGCTAAGTCCTCCACGAAAGTTCATCCCTGACCTCCCCCTAAGCCAGTGTCTTTATCACACGTCACACCCCTCCCGCACACCTCTGACCCCATGTTCTGTTTGTCTTTTTAGTGTCCATTTTGCCGCCACTCTAAGGCAAGGACCATGTCTGGTTCACCTTCCCACCTCAAGGCCCCCTGTATAATGCACAACTCAGGAGCCCTGCTTAATGAAGGAAAGGGGGCTGCCAAGAACTGTCCCCCTCCAGATCTTCCAAAGTCAAAAAGAAGACTCACTGCCTGACGGGCCAACACCTGACACAGATGTCATAGATGTGGGGCTGTCCCAGGCCAGCCCACCAACATGTCTGAAGCACCTTCCACATTGGAAGCCACTCTCTTCCTCCTCAGATTTTACACAGGAGCATGGGCAGGCCTAACAGACTTATGGACGAGTTAGCCCCTAAAAAGCTCCCCATTGGGATAATAAGACCAGTTAAAATGCACACCTCTCCTTAGTGGGAAGAGAATGGATATAAAAGTACTTTGCTAACTATAAAATCTTAAACAAACAAACAAAAATAGTAAACAGGTACTCAAACAAATACTTGAAAGCAAATATTCATAGCAGTGCTATTCATATAAGACAAAAAGTGGAAGCAACCCCCAAATGCTCATCAATAGGTGAAGGGGTAGATGAAAGGTGGTAGGTACACACAACAGAATATTATCCAGCTATAAAAAGAGGAATGAAGGACTGAAACATGCTACAACATGGAAGAATCTTGAAAACATTACACTAAGGGAAATCAGCCAGACACGAAAGGCCACCGATTTTAGTGAATCCCTTTATATAAAATATCCAGAGTAGATAAACTCAGAGAGACAGAAAGCAGATTGGTGGTTACCAGGAGTGCTGGGTGGAGGGAGCAATAAGGAGTAACTACTCAATGGGTATGGAGTTTCATTTTGCTATGATGAAGACATTTTGATACTAGGTAAGTGGTCATAGTTAAACAACATTGTGGATGTGTTACCTGCTACCCAGTGGCCCCCCCTTAAAATGATTAATTTTCATGCTATGTGAATTTCACCTCAATTAAAAAAATTATTTTTATATGCCCAAGGGACAAGTTTGATGGACCTGGGAAGAGGGCCAAAGGTTGGAATTTCCAGATTCAGATCTGGGGAGAAGTTTTGGGGATGGCTTTGTGGGTTGCTTACAAGCAGAGTGACCTGCTATTAGCACAGGTAATCTACACAGTCTCCGCAGGTTTCTTTGTTCTGATTCTCATGGCTCTTTATGAGAATGCTGGAGAGAGTGGCCTGTGATCCCACAGCATGGCGGCCTCATGTATACAGATGGCAATAAAGGTAATAATTCACCACTTGTGGATATTCCAACACTCACTCCCTCTTAAGAGCTCCATTCTGAGGCATGAAGATGAAATCACATCAAACTGCCCACCCTCAAACGTCTGAATTTGGGTTTGAAGGAAAGCTCTCACAAAGTTCAGAGTATCTCTAGGTGTGATAGAGTATCCCTAGGTGTGTTCCAGTGAGCAATTTAGCAAAGTGTGGGTTATCCTCTCTCATTTGTATAGTAATTTCTTTCTTCTTTTATCTACCATCAAAACATTTTTATCGAGAGGGAGGAGTCAAGATGGTGGAGAAGTAGCAGGCTGAGACTACATCAGGTAGCAGGAGATCAGCTAGACAGCTTATCAAACCATTGCAAACACCTACAAATCCAACAGGAGATTGAAGAGAAGAAGAACAGCAATTCTAGAAACAGAAAATCGACCACTTTCTGAAAGGTAGGACCAGCAGAGAAGTGAATCCAAAGCAATGGGAAGATAGACCGCGGGGGGAGGGGCCAGCTCCCGGCAAGCGGCGCAACAATGGAGCACAAAATAGGGACTTTTAAAAGTCTGCTCCACTGAGGGACATTACTCCAGAGGCTAAACCGGGGTGAAGCCCATGCAGGGCCAGCATGGCCCTAGGTCCCGCAGGGTCACAGAAGGATTGGGGGTGTCTGAGTGTTGCAGGGCTCGCAGGTATTAGACTGGGGAAGCTGGCTACAGAGGCAGAGCCGAAGAGTGAGCTCTCAGCTCGGGGGTTACCTTGAACCGGTCGCAGGCTGGGTGGGCTCCGAGCGCGGCCAGAGGCCAGGGAGACGGGAGTGATTGGGCTCTTTTCTCTGAGGGTGCACTGAGGAGTGGGGCCCCGAGCTCTCAGCTCCTCCAGGCCGGGGACTGGGAGGCCGCCATTTTCATTCCCGTCCTCCAGAACTCTACGGAAAGCGCTCAGGGGACAAAAGCTCCCGAAAGCAAACCCGAGCGGATTACTTAGGTCAGCCCCTGGTAAGGATGGTGCAATTCCGCCTCGGGCAAAGACACTTGAGAATCACTACAATAGGCCCCTCCCCCAGAAGATCAACAAGAAATCCAGCCAAGACCAAGTTCACCTACCAAGGAGAGCAGCAGAATTTCAGAGGAAGAGAAAGCAAAGCACGGAACTCATGGCTTTCTCCCCATGATTCTTTAGTCTTGTGGTTAACTTAAAATTTTTTTTAATTTTATTTTTTTTCTTCTGCTAATTTTTTTTAACTTTTACCCTTTTCTTTTTTAACATTTTTTAACTAGTTTATCTAATATATATATGTATGTATATATATAAATTTTCTTTTTTATATTTTTTCTTTATTTGTTTTCTTTTTTTTACTTTTTTTTTTTCTGAACTTCTTTTTATCCCCTTTCTCCCTCCCACGATTTGGGGTCACTTCTGATTTGGTTAAAGTGCATTTTCCTGGGGTCTTTGCCACCCTTTCAGTATTTTATTTGCTCCTTCATATACTCTTATCTGGACAAAATGACAAGGCGGAAAAACTCACCACAAAAAAAAGAACAAGAAGCAGTACCGAAGGCTAGGGACCTAATCAATACAGACATTGGTAATATGTCAGATCTAGAGTTCAGAATGATGATTCTCAAGTTTCTAGCTGGGCTCGAAAAAGGCATGGAAGATATTAGAGAAACCCTCTCTGGAGAGATAAAAGCCCTTTCTGGAGAAATAAAAGAACTAAAATCTAACCAAGTTGAAATCAAAAAAGCTATTAATGAGGTGCAATAAAAAAATGGAAGCTCTCACCGCTAGGATAAATGAGGCAGAAGAAAGAATTAGTGACATAGAAGACCAAATGACAGAGAATAAAGAAGCTGAGCAAAAGAGAGACAAACAGCTACTGGACCACGAGGGGAGAATTCGAGAGATAAGTGACACCATAAGACGAAACAACATTAGAATAATTGGGATTCCAGAAGAAGAAGAAAGAGAGAGGGGAGCAGAAGGTATATTGGAGACAATTATTGGAGAGAATTTCCCTAATATGGCAAAGGGAACAAGCATCAAAATCCAGGAGGTGCAGAGAACCCCCCTCAAAATCAACAAGAATAGGTCCACACCCCATCCTCTAATAGTAAAATTTAAAAGTCTTAGCGACAAAGAGAAAATCCTGAAAGCAGCCCGGGAAAAGAAGTCTGTAACATACAATGGTAAAAATATTAGATTGGCAGCAGACTTATCCACAGAAACCTGGCAGGCCAGAAAGAACTGGCATGATATATTCAGAGCACTAAATGAGAAAAACATGCAGCCAAGAATACTATATCTGGCTAGGCTATCATTGAAGATAGAAGGAGAGATAAAGAGCTTCCACAACAAACAAGAACTGAAAGAATTTGCAAACACCAAACCAGCTCTACAGGAAATATTGAAAGGGGTCCTCTAAGCAAAGAGAGACCCTAAAAGTAGTAGATCAGAAAGGAACAGAGACAATATACAGTAACAGTCACCTTACAGGCAATACAATGGCACTCAATTCATATCTCTCAATAGTTACCCTGAATATTAATGGGCTAAATGCCCACATCAAAAGACACAGGGTATCAGAATGGATAAAAAAACAAAACCCATCAATATGTTGCCTACAAGAAACTCATTTTAGACCCGAAGACACCTCCAGATTTAAAGTGAGGGGGTGGAAAACAATTTACCATGCTAATGGACATCAGAAGAAAGCTGGGGTGGCAATCCTTATATCAGATCAATTAGATTTAAAGCCAAAGACTATAATAAGAGATGAGGAAGGACACTATATCATACTCAAAGGGTCTGTCCAACAAGAAGACCTAACAATTTTAAATATCTATGCCCCTAACGTGGGAGCAGCCAACTATATAAACCAATTAATAACAAAATCAAAGAAACACATCAACAATAATACAATAATAGTAGGGGACTTTAACACTCCCCTCACTGAAATGGACAGATCATCCAAGCAAAAGATCAACAAGGAAATAAAGGCCTTAAATGACACACTGGACCAGATGCACATCACAGATATATTTAGAACATTTCATCCCAAAGCAACAGAATACGCATTCTTCTCTAGTGCGCATGGAACATTCTCCAGAATAGATCACATCCTGGGTCATAAATCAGGTCTCAACCGGTATCAAAAGATTGGGATCATTCCCTGCATATTTTCAGACCACAATGCTCTGAAGCTAGAACTCAATCACAAGAGGAAATTTGGAAAGAACGCAAATACATGGAGACTAAACAGCATCCTTCTAAAAAATGAATGGGTCAACCAGGAAATTAAAGAAGAATTGAAAAAATTCATGGAAACAAATGATAATGAAAACACAACGGTTCAAAATCTGTGGGACACAACAAAGGCAGTCCTGAGAGGAAAATATATAGTGGTACAAGCCTTTCTCAAGAAACAAGAAAGGTCTCAAGAACACAACCTAACCCTACACCTAAAGGAGCTGGAGAAAGAACAAGAAAGAAAGCCTAAACCCAGCAGGAGAAGAGAAATCATAAAGATCAGAGCAGAAATCAATGAAATAGAAACCAAAAAAACAATAGAACAAATCAATGAAACTAGGAGCTGGTTCTTTGAAAGAATTAGCAAGATTAATAAACCCCTGGCCAGACTTATCAAAAAGAAAAGAGAAAGGACCCAAATCAATAAAATCATGAATGAAAGAGGAGAGATCACAACCAACACCAAAGAAATACAAACAATTATGAGAACATACTATGAGCAACTCTACGCCAACAAATTTGACAATCTGGAAGAAATGGATGCATTCCTAGACACATATAAACTACCACAACTGAACCAGGAAGAAATAGAAAGCGTGAATAGACCCATAACCAGTAAAGAGATTGAAGCAGTCATCAAAAATCTCCAAACAAACAAAAGCCCAGGGCCGGACGGCTTCCCAGGGGAATTCTACCAAACATTTAAAGAAGAAATAATTCCTATTCTCCTGAAACTGTTCCAAAAAATAGAAATGGAAGGAAAACTTCCAAACTTCCAAACTCATTTTATGAGGCCAGCATCACCTTGATCCCAAAGGTCAGGAACACGGCAGGGATGTCCATTATCACCACTGCTATTCAACATAATATTAGATGTCCTAGCCTCAGCAATCAGACAACAAAAAGAAATTAAAGGCACCCAAATTGGCAAAGAAGAAGTCAAACTATCACTCTTCGCAAATGATATGATACTATATGTGGAAAACCCAAAAGACTCCACTCCAAAACTCCTAGAACTTGTACAGGAATTTAATAAAGTGTCAGGATATAAAATCAATGCACAGAAATCAGTTGCATTTCTCTACACCAACAACAAGACAGAAGAAAGAGAAATTAAGGAGTCAATCCCATTTACAATTGCACCCAAAACTATAAGATACCTAGGAATAAACCTAACCAAAGAGGCTAAGAATCTATATGCAGAAAACTATAAAGTACTCATGAAAGAAATTGAGGAAGACACAAAGAAATGGAAAAATGTTCCATGCTCCTGGATTGGAAGAATAAATATTGTGACAATGTCTATGCTACCTAAAGCAATCTACACATTTAATGCAATCCCTATCAAAATACCATCCATTTTTTTCAAAGAAATGGAACAAATGATCCTAAAATTTATATGGAACCAGAAAAGACCTTGAATAGCCAAAGGAAAATTGAAAAAGAAAGCCAAAGTTGGTGGCATCACAATTCCGGACTTCAAGCTCTATTACAAAGCTGTCATCATCAAGACGGCATGGTACCAGCACAAAAACAGACACATAGATCAATGGAACAGAATAGAGAGCCCAGAAATAGACCCTCAACTCTATGGTCAACTAATCTTTGACAAAGCAGGAAAGAATATCCAATGGAAAAAAGACAGCCTCTTCAATAAATGATGTTGGGAAAATTGGACAGCCACATGCAGAAAAATGAAACTGGACCATTTCCTTACACCACACACGAAAATAGACTCAAAATGGATGAAGGACATCAATGTGAGAAAGGAATCCATCAAAATCCTTGAGGAGAACACAGGCAGCAACCTCTTTGACCTCAGCCGCAGCAACTTCTTCCTAGGAACATCGCCAAAGGCAACAGAAGCAAGGGCAAAAATGAACTATTGGGATTTCATCAAGATCAAAAGCTTTTGCACAGCAAAGGAAACAGTTAACAAAACCAAAAGACAACTGACAGAATGGGAGAAGATATTTGCAAATGACATATCAAATAAAGGGCTAGTATCCAAAATCTATGAAGAGCTTAGCAAACTCAACACCCAAAGAACAAATAATCCAATCAAGAAATGGGCAGAGGACATGAACAGACATTTCTGCAAAGAAGACATCCAGATGGCCAACAGACACATGAAAAAGTGCTCCACATCACTCGGCATCAGGGAAATACAAATCAAAACCACAATGAGATATCACCTCACACCAGTCAGAATGGCTAAAATTAACAAGTCAGGAAATGACAGATGCTGGCGAGGATGTGGAGAAAGGGGAACCCTCCTACACTCTTGGTGGGAATGCAAGCTGGTGTAACCACTCTGGAAAACAGCATGGAGGTTCCTCAAAAAGTTGAAAATAGAACTACCCCATGACCCAGCAATTGCACTACTGGGTATTTACCCTAAGGATACAAACGTAGTGATCTGAAGGGGCACGTGCACCCAAATGTTTATAGCAGCAATGTCTACAATAGCCAAACTATGGAAAGAACCTAGATGTCCATCAACAGATGAATGGATAAAGAAGATGTGGTGTATATACACAATGGAATACTATGCAGCCATCAAAAGAAATGAAATCTTGCCATTTGCAACGACGTGGCTGGAACTAGAGGGTATCATGCTTAGTGAAATAAGTCAGTCGGAGAAAGACAACTATCATATGATCTCCCTGATATGAGGAAGTGGAGATGCAATGTGGGGAGTTAGGGGGGGTAGGAGAAGAATAAATGAAACAAGATGGGATTGGGAGGGAGACAAACCATAAGTGACTCTGAATCTCACAAAACAAACTGAGGGTTGCTTGGGGTCAGGGGGTCGGGAGAGGGGGATGAGGTTATGGACATTGGGAAGGGTGAGTGCTGTGAAGTGTGTAAACCTGGCGATTCACAGATCTGTACCCCTAGGGATAAAAATACATTGTATGTTTATAAAAAACAAAACAAAACTTTTTTATCATAGCAAAATAAAACCTCATATTCATTTAGTAGTTCCTCCCTATTTCTCCCTCTCCCCAGCTCCTGGTGACCATCAATCCGCTTTCTGTCTCTATGAAATGATCTATTCTGGAGAACAAATAATAACTTACTAGTGCCTACCCCAACGACCATGATGGCCATAGGTGGATGGGAAGTATCCCTTATAAAATTTATAAATCAGGCTGCATATTAGGTGCTCAGTTAAAACATAGCCCCAGCAGATCCTCACACATCGTGCTCTCCAGGGCCAGCTCTAGTAACTTTGGGCCTGGGGGCAAAGCTTCCCACCTCAGAAACAGGGATCTCCTTGGGAAGTACAGTCACATCTCTCTCTCTCTTTAAAGATTTTATTCATTTATTTATTTGAGGGGGGTAGGATCAGAGGGAGAGGGACAAACAGACTCCACACAGAGTTAGGACCCCAAGATCACGACCTGAGCCGAAACCAAGAGTAGACCGCCCAACCGACTGAGCCACCGAGGTGCCCCAGTCACATTTCTTAAAGGTAAAAATCTGCTGTTTTTTATTTAAAAGGGGGGGAGAACATGATAAAACTAAGAATCTAAGTAAAGAATGCAAAATTATTCCAATATGGATAAATGATCAGAGACATGGAAACTTTAAGAACAGATTAGAATCCGATGTGGTCTAAGAAGTTAACCACCTATCCAAAAATACCTCTATCTTGTTCCTGAGAAGACTCTGGGCCATGAAATATCCTTGGTTAACTGCAAACCAAGAGGAAGGAAAAGAATTTAATTCTCATCAGCTATAACTACACATCCTCAGAGAAGGGGCATCAGGACAAATACAGGTGGAGACATGGAAAGAGCTGGTTAGAACGAAGGAGAGAAGGTGAAGGTCCTAGAAGGGAAGGTGTCTGGTGTGTCAAGAATAGACTTTGCCTCAGGCCAGCAGTGGCCAAGAGATAATGGGTTAAATATGTGATCCCAAACTTATCTCACAAACTGTCCTCTACAGACCTGTCTATAAGTGGACATCAAAGAGGGTAATGCGTTAACATAGTTGACCTTTAAGGTCAGCTTTCAAAGTAAGCCAATCCAGATCGTCAACCCAGAGGGGCAATGACTCACAGAAAAGGCCTCAATCTATCAGGCTGAGAACTCACCTAATTCTTAACATCCCTTCTCTCACTAGAACACCTCTGCGAGCTCAAGAAATTCTGACGTGACTGTGTCAAGTATCACGAGCTATTTCCCACACCTGGACACTAACAATTGTTAACATTTATTTCCTTAGCAAAAGCATCCCTTGCTCTTTCTCACAGCACTTATTTGCTTGAAATAATTAAATTTTAAGGGGCACCTGGGTAGCTCAGTTGGTTGAACACCTGACTCTTGGTTTCAGCTCAGGTCATGGTCTTGGGGTCGTGGGATCAAGCCCCGCGTTGGGCTCCACACTCAGCGTGGAGACTGCTTGCCCCTCTGCCTGGGCTCCTCCCCCTGCACTCTCTCTTTCCCTCTCTCTCACTCTAGAATAAGTAAATAAAATCTTTAAAAAAAATTAAATTTTAAAAGTTTTTTTTCCTTGGCCATGAACCATTAAAACAAACAAATGAATAATGTTCTGTCATAGTTTCCAGAGCAGCACATAATAGTTACTTGTGTCCAACTTAGAAATGGGAAGGTATTGGCTTTGCTTCATAACGATGTTTGGAAACACAAGGGTTACATTTCACTCTGGAAAAGGAACAGAATTACCCAGGCTTGTATCTCACAAATGTGATTTGAGGGAAAATTATGCATGTAATATATTTTATTCCTATTTAAAGACACATCTAAAAGGATAGGACTGCCCTAGTACCTATTTGCAAGAATGTGAAGATCACTAATAAAAGAATGGGTGATTTTTTGCCCTCTCTTATTTACTGAGGTTTTTGTGTAGGTTAGCTTTGTACCTTCTAAGAAGCCCTGGGGTGTTTTCACTTTTCCTTCTATGAAGGGCCTACATTGTCCCTCACCTTAAGGCTGGAGCTGGGAATGCATAGGTGGGACTTGGAGCCCCCATCGCCATCCCCCCACCCCCACCAACCGAGTTCTCATTAGAAGCTCTTTGGATGTTTTCTGGCAGTTCTCCAAGTATCAGGCATTCAAAAGATCCCTAAATTTGCCCACTGAGACTAAAAGGAGTTTGGAAGAATATGAAATTCACACATACCAATCTGGTCAGATTTTCTACCACAAATGTTACTAAGATTTCTTTGACTTGTTTTTCACTTTCCTTTTATGCCTTCGGTCATGGATTGAAAAAAGAGGAGGTCTGTGGAAAGAGTGGTAAAGGGAATTTAGGGACTTCTTAGGAGGGTTTAGTTTCATATTGCTACTCAGAAGTGGGGTAAAGCCCAATTCCTAATTCCTGCTTTTCTGTTTCCGCTCAGCTTTATTTCCCATAGCTTCTGTGAATGGCAGTTATGAAAGATTACCAGCCTCCATAAAAACCAATGGTGAACTCAACGCTGCTCCCAACCTCAATCCAAAATACAGTAATATAGAGGTGCCCATGTCAAGTCTAGAATTTTACACGTTTAAAAAAAACTGTAGTAGCAGCAGAAATTCATGTTAAAATAAGGATTGATTTGTGATGTACCAAATGGGAATATAGTAATTAGACCAGCAATATCTGTTAGACAAGAGGTCTCTGGAAAAAATTTATGAAATCCAATGGGTTCTTCAAGGAGAAATGTGGAGTAGTGGTGGGTTGGTGGGAGGGGCTCATATTTTTGGTATTCAGATAGCAACAATATAATCTCTGCTCACTAGGACTCTACACTCCTCTTCCTCTTCAACCAACAAGTTTGTTGAAGCCTTGAGCTGAGAATAAAAGGTCATCCAGTTAAGGCTGGGAAGGCTTCTGGAGGAGGTGACAGCTTAAAAGAGGAATAATTCAATAAATCATGGATTCAATGCAGTTGGCCTTGAACAACACAGGGGCTGGGGAGCTGAACACTGTACATCTGTGAATAACTTTTGATTCCCTAAAAACGTAACTACTATTAGCCTGCTGTTGACCACAAGCCTTACTGATAACATGAAGAGTTAATTAATTTATTTTATATGTTACAGGTATCATATACTGTACTCTTATAATAAAGTAAGCTAGAGAAAACATTATTAAGAAAATCATGAGAGAAAATACATTTATAGTGTTGTACTGTATTTATTGAAAATAACCTGCCAAGAAGTGGGCCCCCAGTTCAAATCCGTACTGTTCAAGGGTCAGCTATGGTATGCTAGCCAAGGTAAGTGGAGTCAGAGGCAGAGTACAGCTAAATGGGACTAATGGGAGGAGGGAGTGGGATAAGCCCAAGGGTTGGGTGTTAACCTGCAGAGTCTGGGCCAGTAAAGAGGTTCGCCATTCCATTATTTCTCTGTGCACTCAAATCTTGGATTTTTACCTTGGAAACAAAGGGACACCAGAAAGTGATGTGATTAGGGTTAGTGTGGCAAACGGTGGGACTGGAGATCTAAGACTGCAGATTAGGGTTCAACCCTTTCTAAAGGTGAAAGAACCAAGAGTGAGTGGCTGTGTGATTTGATCAAGTTCACCAAGTAGTTAGATGGACAGAGTGAGTGTGGTGGAAAAAAAGGCCTTTGGGGACCCACAAAAATACCAGGTTCAATCTTAACACCTGCTTCCTAGCTGCACGTGGCCCTGGGCTAGGTATGGAGTCTCTTGGAGCCTAGATGTAGGGAAGAGAATTGGGATTAGACTGCCACTTCTACCTCTACTTGGTCTGCTCCCTAAACCGCCTCCCATCTCATTAGAAGGTATGGGCCCAACCATTGCCTTGCACAGGCGGATCTTACCCCCCTCATTTACTCATGGGCATTGCTCTGGCAACTGCTCTTTTTCTCTGTTTACCACCATTTCCTTCCATCTCTATCGGATCATTCCCATCAATACACCAATGTGCTGTAATAGCTCCCATTTTATTTTATTTTATTTTTTCCTTTTATTTTTTAATTAAAAAAAGATTGATTGATTTATTTGCTTGTTTGTTTGTTTATTTATTTAGAAAGCATGAGTGGGAGGGACAGAGAGAAACCTAAGTAGACTCCACATTCAGCATGGAGCTGGAAAGTGGGGGGTGGGAGATTGATCCCATGACCCTGAGACCACGACCCCAGCTGAAACTAAGAGTCAGCTGCTTAACCAACTGCATCACCCAGATGCCCCCTTATATTTTCCTTTTAAAGATTTATTTATTTATTTTATTTAAAGATTATATTTTCCTTTTAAAGATTTATTTATTTATTTTATTTAAAGATTTATTTACTTATTTAAGAAAGAGAAAGGGATAGCACAGGACCAGGGGAAAGGCCAAGAGGGAGAGAGAAGGGGAGGGAGAGAAGCAGACTCCCCACTGAGCACAGAGCCCCATGTGGGGCTCAATCTAATGATCCTGAGTTCACCCGAGCCAAAATCAAAAGTTGAACAGTCAACTCACTGAGCCACCTAGGCATCCCTATCTCCCATTTTAAAACAAATTCTTTTTAGATTGTGTCCCTGTTCAACACCTCCATATTTTTCTGTTCCTGTTTATAGCAATACTTCTCTCAAAGGAGTTCTCTACACCTGTTTCCCCCCAGTTCTTCCACTTGCTCTTGGACCCAACCCAATCAGGTCTTTGCCTTTCCATCCACTGGAAGAGCTCCTGTCAAGGTCAACAATCTCCATGTTACCAAATCCAATAGTAAATTTCCAGTCTTTATCTTTAGTGATTTAGCAGCAGCATTTGACACAGCTCATCACTCCTTGAAACCTTTTCCTTCACTTGGCTTCCAGGATACTGTTCTCACTTGGTTTTCCTCTTATTTCTCTGGCTGTGCCTTCTTGGTCTCCTTTGCTAGTTTAAGACTTCAGTCATTGAGAGCCCTATACTCAGTCCTCAGACCTCTTCCTTCTACTCCCACTCCCTACTTGATCTTCCCATTTCCTAGCTTTATTTTTTATTTTTATTTTTTTATTTTTTAGATAGAGAGTGAGCAAGAGAGCATGGAGGAGGGACAGAAGGAGGGAGAGAGAATCTTAAGCAGGCTCCACACAACAGCAGGGAGCCCCATGCAGGGCTTGATCTCATGACCCTGATATCATGACATGAGTCAAAATCAACAGTTGGACACTTAGCCGACTGAGCCACCCAGGCACTCTCTCCTAGCTTTAAATGACCACTTCTATGCTGAGGACTCCCCAAATACATATCTCCAGCTGAGAACACTCTCTGAACTTCAGCCTCCATACCCACTTGGGTATCTAAAAGGAATTCAAACTTCACGTGTCTAAAATTGAACTCTTTATTTTTCAACAAGACCATTCGTGAGTTCTTCCATCATCCCTGTAAATAATAATTCCTTCCTTCCAATTGCTCACAGCAAAAACTTCTGGGCTCTCCTTGACTCTACACTTTCTCTCATAGCCCTATCCAGACCATCAGCCCATGTTTTCACCTCCTTCAAAATTTATACCAAACCCACCTTTACTGCTACCCTCTAGTTCAGGCCACCATTACCACTGCATGATCTTTCCCAACAGCCTCACAACTAGTCTTTCTACTCACATTCTTGACCATCCTCCACCGTCTATTCTCAACATGGTGGGTGGAGGGAATCCTTTGAGGACAGAAACCAGTTCATGTCCTTCCTCTGCACAAGCCCTTCCAATGGTTTCTCACACTTCCCTTCTCACATTACGTGGAAAATGGAGTCATTACAACACCCTTGCATAGTCTCCTGCCACCCCCACCATTTTTCTGACCTCAGGCTTATCGCTTTCCCCTGACCCTTACCTGTCTAATTAGTATCTTAGTATCAGATATATTCTCTATCTGTATCTGTATCTATTGATACCTTTGTTTATTCTTTATATACAAACTTCATGGGGACAGGAACTTTGGTTACATCCCCATTGTGCCTAGAAAGTAACTAGTTGTTGACAAAATTTAAAAAGATGTTAAAAGAGTGAATTAAATCTCCCTCGCTTTAATTTTAACTTCTGGGTGGTGGCAGCAAAGAGGGAGAGCCTGAGTTCATCCAGCAACCTGAATACATAGTCAGATTTTCCACTTCCCCAGCTGGGCAGTCAGCCTCCCCATGAATTCTGTTGAATGGAAGGAGAGGGGGTGACCTTTACCAGTAGCAATATTCTAACTTGAAAACGAAATTTGTTTTCAAAGCCCTTCTTGAATTTGAGCCCTCTCCTCCCTCCTGGCTTAGGTGCCCACCACCTCTCAGCTGTTCACCAGAATAGTCCCCTGACTAGGAAGTTGGCCTCTAGTCTTCTGCTCTTCCCATCCACCCTTCATGACGCTGTCCAAAGCCCACTTAAAATGGAAATCTGTGTCACCCACGTAGTTGACACTCCCCATAAACCAGACTGGGATCCTCAGGTACACAATAAATATATCACTTCAATGAATATAGGACTGGAAGGCCACAGATTACTTAGCAAGTCTAGTTTTCAAGTTACAAGGGTTCTCTCCCCTCTTCTTTATTTCTTCCACCTACCTTCATAAGATATCAAGATCTTCCTTTATGCTCAATGATATTCTCAGCTTTGAGGTAGATTTTTAAAAGTAATCTTTGACTTCTGGCTATGGGCATCATTTGTAATCATACCTAGATGTTTGCAAAAGTGCTACATTGCTCCACACAGAAACAACAACATCAACAACAAAAAGGTGGGGTAGAGGGGAGAATGGATGGTTTTTTTACACCTACCATGTGCCAGAAACCCCCCTCAAGGTAGTAGTATTTTCCACATTATCTAGTTGAGGAAACTAAAGTTCAGGGATTACATTTCTTGCCCAAAGCCTTAGGACTCACTCCACATTTCCTGCTGTTCCCATTATGAGAAATGCTATAAAAAATATATATGAGAATATATATTTAGTACAAAAGACACAACACAAAACAGCATCTGCACAGATAATGCTGTTATATAAAATAGTTGTAGGTACATAGTCAAGGAAGGAATTTAAATGGAAAGAGTTGATGTTGATTTTATTGGACCACGTGTCTTCTAAATTGTCCCAGAGCTTAATAATGATACAGTAGTTAGATTAACAGTATTGAGAAAACAAGCTTGAGGAAAGGTGCTCACTTGTATGGTATACTGCTTAGTCAGCAGACGGGAGAGAATTCCTCAAGCAGTAGTTGGAGAAGGCTTTCTGGAGAAGAAGGTAAGGAACAGATTTAAAGCCAGACAGAAAGAAGATGAACAAAAAGGATCCCCCCTGGCAGTCTGGCTTGGTTGAAGACCTCTCTACCCAGCAAGGACTGCTCCCACCTCCTAGATACTGACAGGAAAAATGCTGGCCAAGTAATGTTTCAAGTTTCTCTGGGGCATTACCTAACATGCAGGATGCTGGGACTGATCTTGGCATTGCTGACTGGAAAAGTCACTGGGCTGGAAATCAGAAGGCCAGGGTCCTTGGTCCTGATTTTGCTGCCAAAAAACTTTATTTCCATCTAACCTTGGATAGGTCACTTAGCCTCTTTTGTCCTCATTCACTCCATTTGTAGATTACAGAAGTCAAACTATACAGTATGTTCTTTCCAATTCTAATCTTTTATGGTCACTCCAGTTTGAGGTCTCATTGTGTCCCACCAAGACAGTTGTGGTCACCTCCTAACTGGTGTCGCTACCTCTGTTCTTTAGCTTGAAGACTGATCTTTCATGCTGCCACAGGATGAGCTACCTTGTAGGTAGACCAGATCACCTCTCGCTTACAAATGCAGTGGCTCTCCACTGCAGAAAGTTCACAGCGACAGCCCTAGTAGGTTAATAGGGATTATAAGGCCCCGAATGACTCCCTCCATCCACCTCTTCAGCACCTGCTACTGCCTCCCTTGGAACTCCAGGCCCCAGTGATAAAGAACAGCTCATAGTTTCCAAGGACACCGTGTTGTTACAGACATTTATGCCCTGGCCATTTCCTTCCAAGAAATCCACCTTTCTTCACCTGGTTCACTGCTCTAGCTCAGTCTTACCATCTTTAACGTTCTTTCCAGAAACCTCCCCGATGAGTCCCTGAGCAGATAGATATGCTCTCTCTAGCATTCTACACCTACTTTATGCTACTGTGATTGATGTTGATATGTCGGTTCCTCCGCCAGGCAGAATGTTCCTGAAGCACAGCAGCCATTCCTATTTTTCTCTGTAGTCTGAACACATCCCTGATCTCCCTCCCAGGACATTCAGCATGGTTGTAGCAGGCATCCAGTAAGTATTTATGAAACTGCACTCTATGCTTCTCAGGTACAGCTACAAAGACTTGCTTGGAACTCCAACGCCATCAGCCTTTGGCAAGCCCGTGTTTGAATATGATCCCTAAGGTGGACTAAGACAGGTTCCATCCCTATTTCTCCAGTGCACTTCGTTAGCTCCCCAAGAATCCTGCAGCCCCAAATCTGTTAGTTTCAGAGTCGGCAGGTCAGAGGTAGCTTCACCCCTTGCCACCTCCTTCCCCCAGTTCCTCTAACCAGAAACAAAAAGGCCTCGCAGTTCTGGTGTCCAGGTTGCTGTTCTACAGGCCTTGTGGTACAAAAGTATATCGGACTCCACTTGGGTATTATTTTAAGCATTACTAACCACCCCTAGCCTATCGACTCCTGGCTTTGTAGTCATTTCCAGTTGGAATGTCTTTAGGCTGAAAAAAGACAGGTTTGTGAAAAGACATAAACATCTCTGGTGAGAGGTGACATATGTTTTCTCCTAGTGAAAGCAAGGCACTCCCGTAGATTCTGCAATTTTTGGACACCGCATAAAATACATCTCTTGGGCAATTAATCTCCTGGCAGGCTTTGAGTGAAGCAATGACTCCATGTTTTCCTTTGTCATTGTTTGAGAGTTTAACAGTGCATCTATCTGCTTTATTCGCGTCCGGAAAGCCAAAGACCGCCTTGGACCTCTGCAGCAAGCATATGTAAAAACACTTAGTGTTCACACGTTTGATTTAAATATTGACAAATTTTTTCATTAGAACATTAAACCCTTAGCTTTATTCATCTTAAATGCTTTCCAGGAGAGTGACTTCCCCCCCGCCCCCGTAGGGTGACTCCCAGTAACTCAATACAAACCCTATGAGCACGAGTAGCACGGAACCTGGTAGTCTATTGTGCTCACATTCTGTGGTGAGGCAGCTGTAACTGGTTAGAAACCAGTGCTGGAAATAGTATTTGGAGCTTTCTTGGCAGATTTCTTACATCGTTATTCAGTATGAACTGCAAATCATATGCTCGTAGTTATGAAAATGTCAGGAAACTCCTAGTGTTCATGCTTTATTTGACAAAGCTATTTTAGAGCAGTGTTGGAAGGCAGAAGAACCCAGCATTTGGGATGTAGAGGAAAAGAACATGCTCCCATACCCAGCCCTTACTGAGAAGTTGATAATTCAGTCCTATATGACAAGAGCTCAGCTCTGAACTGATGGACGTACATTTCACGCAGTCTTGATTGGTCCAGGATGTGTGTCAGAGCTACTAGAGAGCTGGAAGGAAATGCAAGAAACTTGTTCACTTCTTGCTCAGTTTGGATCAACTGAGCTTCAGAGCAGGGTCAGCAAACTGCTGGACTCTTACTCCTGGCGGCTGAGTGAGGCCCCCGGGGACGGGAGCAGGACTCAGGCAGAGCCGAGAGAGAAGGGTAAAAGCAGTAAGGGGAAGAGAAAGGAAAAGACTTGGTGGAGAGAAGGGAAGGGGGAGGAAAGGGAAGCAGGGGGAACTTCCAGAAGGAAGTGGTAAAGAAAAGCAAAATATGAGATTACTTTCACATCTAACAATAATGAAGTGGATTTGTACGACGCTTCCACATAATCATAATTTAAATTTAGATTCTTATCATGCTCTTGTAAAATATGCAATTCTTAATCTACCCTTTAAAGACAATGATTGTTGTGCATATTTTGAAAAACAGAAGCACAGAGAAGACAATTAAAATTACCTTAGATTCGGAACCCCCAGATACTTGCTATTAACATATAGCATATATCTTTATGCACACATAGAACCACACAAATAAATTCTTTTATTACAAAGTAGAAGCATACTGGACATAATTTCTTCTCTTTGGTGTCATATTCATTTTCTATATCATTTAATATTCTAATAAATCCTAAATGATTTTTAATGGCTACAATTAAACATTTAGGTTGGGTCCAAACTTTCATTATTTATAAAAATGTTGAGGAGAGCCTGGGTGGCTCAGTCTGTTAAGCATCAGACTCTTAATTTTGGCTCAGGTCATGATCTCGGTGGGTCATGAGATCGAAGCCCACATGGGGCTCTGAGCTGGATGTGGAGCTTGCTTAAGATTCTCTCTATCCCTCCTCTCTGCCCCTCCCCCCTCACTCTCTCAAAAAAAATGTTGAGATGAATATCCCTGTGTATGAGTCTTTATAAACATCTATGGTTATTTCCCTAGGCCAAAAACAATGAGTGGAATTATTTTCCAGGCCAAAGGTAGCTTCAAGGTTTTTAGATAATTCTAAATTTGGATAATTTAGATAATAGCTTCAAGGTTTTTAGATAATTTTTAAAGAGTCTTCTAAGAAAATTGTTATGATATCTATTTCTACCATCCATCTAGGGCAGTGTCTATTTCCCTGCTCTCACCGCTAACAAGTACCTGCAAGGTAACTACTATGTCATCACTTTTTAAGACTGTATCTTATTTTTATCCTCAGTGAAGTTGAACAGCTTCTTTATATGTTCATGTTTGTAAAACATTTGTATTAGTTATCATGTAAACTGCTTGCACATTTGGTACATTTTCTCTGTTCATTCTACTGTTGCTATTATTATTCTTGTTAGGTGAAGAAACAGATTTTCAGAGGCTGACCGACTTGTCCTAGATCACATAGTTAGTAAGTGACTAATTTGGGTTTTCTAAGTTGGCTTCATGTCATGACAAGCACAGTGCTTACAAGGATCATCAGAATCTCCTAAGTCTAGCATGGTAAAACCAAAGCCCCAATCCACTGAACACCAAAACAAATAAAATCAAGGAAATTCGCAACAGTACAACGGGGTGCAATGCCCTGTAATAAGGAGTGTCAGATAACTTGTTCCTTGATTATAGTCGCCAAGCTCTGAGCTTAGAATATTTGCAAAGAATAGCAGTAGCCTAATAACCACATTTATAATGTGTTTCATTCGACTGATCTCTAGTTTCCTTTCCAAATTGGCAGACCTTAAGTAAATCTGCAGAGAGATGATGTGCGGAGAGATGTCGAGGAAGGTGAGGCTCCCTAGGGTACATGCGGATGGCATATTCTACTGGTGAGAGAGGGTAGGAAGCTTCCAGAAAGGCTGATTGAGGCTGGGGCATTCAAGAGTTGGAATGTGTTCTGAAATGAGGGAGGAGCCGTCCTGTCTTCCTCTATACTGGTCAAGTTCAGCTAGAGCATCAGGCTCCACTCTGGGCACCAGACCCATACATACACCATCATTCCTGGAAAGCAAAGAGACCAGGTTGGTGAAGAGAACTAAACTCAACCACAAGAGGAATGGTTGAAGGAGCCAGAGAGGTGACTAGGGAGGAAGACCTGAGGGAACAGGAGAACGTTCTTCAAATGCTTGAAGGATATGCTGTGTCCTCTACTAGACAGGTATGCTCTTCAAGTTCCCCCTTCACCTCCCATCTCCAGTATCCTGGCACATGGCAGTCAGCCAGAAAACATATTTACTGACTGATAGCCTACTAGGTGCTAGACACCCTACCAGTGGGGGAAAGACAGAGCCCCTGTCTTAAAGGAGTGCATATATTCAAGGTATCTAGTACATGGCTATTGAGGGTGGAGGGATATAGAAGTGAAAGAGTGAAAAACTATACTTATCAAAATGGCGAGCAGGAGGGAACACATGGACTGAGATGACAAAGGAAGAGTGTGTCCTCAGAAATGGCTGAAGAAGACCGGGAAATGCCCATGCTTAGAAAGCTGAAGCCAGGTTTGCAGAGAAAATGCCAATTAGTTCCTTCTCCTCCATTCTCACATTACCAAATCACATCTTCAACTAAGCTCCAGCTGGGTAAACTGCATTTCCCGTCCCCTGCTGTTTTTATGACACAGTGCAAGTTGCTTAACCTGATGCATAAGGCAGCTCACAGACTGGAGCCTGTCTGTCTTTCCAGTCTTAGCCTCTGCTATTCAGACGAAAAGAAAAGAATCGAACAGAACACTCTCATCTGGAGTCTAAATGCAGGTGAGGGTGGCCGAGGGAGGCACCTTCGATTAAGTTTATTGGTTCCTTGATTCAACGGGGATTAATTGAGTGCCTGATCTATATCTATATCATAAGGGCTACTACCTGGTAAGGAGGGAATAGCAGGAAGAGATACAGCAGTAGTTCTAACCAGTCATGCTGCAGTACTGAGTGCTTACTATGTGTCAGCCCCAATAATAAGCACCAGCACTCAGTGGCAAACCCCATGCGGGGCAGGGGAGCTGTCTGATCGACGCAGCAAACACAGGGTACAAGATCTATGGAGAATTTAAAAACGATAATGAAAACAACTATTTAGCTAGTCTGCTTTTATTACCATCATGGAACTGTGATTCAAACAGTGTCATATAAGATACTCCTTCCCACCAGGTGGATGATCCCACTGCCTGTCCTAGGTATGCCACTGCGGATGCTACTGCAGCGAACAAAACATCCCCCAACTCCTGCCCCCATGAAGCTTACATTCTAGGGGGTGGTGGCAGGGGCTCTTCTCTTCCATCTTGAATAGAACTGCCCCTGTTAACTGGTCAGAGATTAGAGTTACATGTGGCTGTGTACCTACATCCTAGCCAGAGAGATGTGAGCGTAAGTGAAACGTACCACCTCTTGAGTCAAGTCCTTGCAGAAAGAAAGTGAGAGAGGAAGGAAGGAAGGAAGGAAGGAAGGGCGGGGTGGGAGGGAGAGAGAGGAGAGCCATGGATAGAGAGGGGGAGAGAGGGAGGGAAAGAAGGAAGGAGGATGGGAGAGAAGGATGGAGAGAGGGAAGGAAGGAAGGAAGGAAGGAAGGAAAGAAAGAAGGTTGGTTGGTTGAAGAGAGGAAGAACAGAGGTCTGTGCTCTTAGAAAGGAAAGGGTGTGTTCCTGATGGGAATGTGGTCATAAAGATGCTGAAGCCATCAAGGACAAGATAAATGCCATGGGTTGAGTTTGGCAGAAAAATAATAGACTGGGTCTGGGTCTCAGGATGGGCATGGGGAACACAGCTACACTTCTAGCTCTGGGCAGCATCTTCTGGATGAGAGAGAAATCAATTTCTATCTTGTTTAAGCCATTTCTATATCAATCTCTATCTATCTACTTACCTATCCATCCATCCATCCATCCATCCATCCATCCATGTGTCTATGTTCTATGTATTCATTAATCTATTACAACAGCCTATACTGTATCCTAATTAATACTGAGAGTAGACTATAAACAAATAAAGGAAATACCCAGTGTGTCTGGTGTAAGTGTACGCAGAAAACTGCAGCAGGGGTGAGGGAGAGTGAGTGCTGGTGGATGAGAAGCTACAATGTCACTATTGCTTTTAG
This sequence comes from Martes martes, assembly GCF_963455335.1. Lineage (NCBI taxonomy): Eukaryota > Metazoa > Chordata > Mammalia > Carnivora > Mustelidae > Martes > Martes martes. Next base: position 139,670,772 of record NC_137891.1, read on the forward strand.
ACCTACATGGCCCATCACAGTAATCGCTAGCCACACCTGCCTATCGTTGAGCACCTGAATGTGACTAGCCCAAACTGAGATGCATGGTAAGTGTAAAATATACTCTGACTTCAAAGATCTAGTACCCAAAGCATGAAAGCATAATATCTCATAATATTTTTTATATTGATTACACACTGAAATGATAATATTTTGGATCTGCTGGGTTAAATAAAATATATTGTTAAGATTAATTTCACCTGTTCCTACTTTTTAAAATGAGAAATGTAAAATGACATATGTTTGCATGTGTGGCTCACATGACGTTTCTACTGGATGGCGCTGCTTTAATCTCCTATTAGCAACTCTGGTCCTGTTCTTCCCTCTTCCCTCTTCCCCAAGGCTGCTGCTTCCATCGTGTCATTGACTACCCCCAACCCGCCCAGGTTCTAGTCTTCCCACAGTCCTCTCCAGGGGAGAAAGTCCTGCTCTCTGGGTATGAAGGTTCATCAAGAATAATCATGATCATCCATTAGACTACTTCAGAGACCCAGGAGAGGGAGGCCCCACTCGTGGGCAGAGAGCAAGCTACCTCTTTGGAGAGCAGCTGAGAAGCACCAGAAGGCTTTGTCTCTCAAAAAAGCACCCCTTTTCTCAACTGGGCCACTGCAATACATGACCTCACCCCATGTAGGCTTTGCCTTTAACTTTAATGTTTTTGTTTCTAGAAGGCCTGGTCAAAGAAAAGTGGTCTTTGGAAACTGAACTACAGTGTTCAAGAGGAAGGGCTTCGTGTCATGTACAGCAGGGTTCACTTTCTAGCTCTGCCCTTCCCCACCTGTATGGCCTTGAATAATTTCTTGGCCGTTTCAGGCATCCATTTCTCCAAAGCCAGGAAACTATGACCCACACCTCACACCACGGTTCCACCTTTAACACACGTGCCATGGATACAGTCCAACTCTCAGACTAAAGACCCCAGGCCCCTAGCCATCCCTCTTAAGAAGCTGTTTAGAATCAGGAATAAGGATAAAAAAAAAATATGACTATAGGGGTATGAATCACCTTTGCTTCCACTGCCTCACGGAAAAATTCTGCCAACAGGGAGTGGGCTGGGAAAAGCAGTAAAAGGGGAACCACATTCCCATCAAGTACACACAATAAATGTCAAAATTCCTGTCATGCACGTACAGCATTCTACCTGGAGGCTAAGGGGTCAGAACTATGCATGAAAAAAATTAATTGAAATGGTTCTTCAAGAAGAAGGGAAAACAGGGCAACATGGCGTAGCCTCAGTGAAATGTCCTTTTCACAATAGCCCTCGGGTTACACCACCCTGAGAAGGCCTGTCAAGGTGATGCTGGCTGACGCACGATGAAGTGTTTCATTAACACTGTCAAATCATGACAACATTTACGGGTCCAAATGCTGCACCTTCACGTGTTACTCAGACATAAATCTTACCTGACTTCACATAGCTGGGAACAGTTGACATACCAACAGCTTTCATCCATGAATCACATCGGGGAGTCAACGCTTTCTATGCATTATTCCATTTCACTCTTACCGCAACACTGGGAGCTGGCTAGACTTAACCCTAGTTCTCCAAGCCTCAAAGAGCCTTCTCGGATTTAACCCTGATCTGGGGAGCACCAGATTGAGGGTTAGAATCGGCTCCCTCTAACAGTCCGTGATGCTGCTAAAAATAGAGAAAAGTCAGGTGCACCATGTTTGCATTTATAATGCAGTATTAAACTCCCAAGGATGGAATTTTACCTTGAATATTTAAATTATTTTTAGGGAGACGAAATGCTAGTGAATTGATCCCCCTGACTAGGAAGCGGACTGGGAGCACATCCGTGATCGGGAATGTCTCTGGGAAGGCCGGGCACACTGCACAGGGAGGAAGGCAGGGACGGCAAACATGCCGGGGTGAGGTCGGGGCATTTTTTAAACCTCTGGATCAGGGGCGCCTGGGTGGCTCGGCAGGTGGAGCCTCTGCCTTCGGCTCAGGTCATGGTCTCAGGGTCCTGGGATCGAGCCCCGCATCCGGCCCTCTGCTCAGCGGGGAGCCTGCTTCCCCCTCTCTCTCTGCCTGCCTCTCTGACTACTTGTGATCTCTCTCTGTCAAATAAATAAATAAAATCTTAAAAAAAAAAAAAAACAACTCTGGATCACTTTGCTTATCAATGAAATGGGAGGATTTGTCTCTGCACTGCCTGGATCCCTGGGGTTTTGTACGGCAGTGTCTGTGAAAAAGCTTTCGTTGGCCCTAAAACTCCACCTGAAGTCTACCAGACTGCTCTGTGGACGCAAGGGGATACAGAAGGGCAATCGCTGGGGGAGATCTGACTTTTCCTACAGGCCTGAGTGATTTGGAAAATGTGATTTGTATAACTTCTTCCCTCCCTCATTGGTTTGAGGAAAGAAAAGTATCCCTTTTTTAAAAAAACCCAAACCAAATTGGAGTTGGATTAGAAAATAGTGTTATACGGTGGGATCCTGCTTACAAAGCACTTTCCACGCATTATCTCATTTGATCCTCAAAACCACTCTCAGAGGCAGATGTTTTAAAGATGAGGAAAATGAAGAGAATGATTGGCTTCCACTGGATCACTGGCTGTCAGCTGGCAAGATGAGGGGCCCGAGACCAGGTCTGTTGGCGTGAAATCTAATGTCCTTTCCTTGCTTAGTTTCCTTCGAGCTGAGCCTCCATTCTCCCACTTCCCCATCTATTCCTTGACCAAAAAACTGTTCAGCAGAATATAATTCAACATCACTGGTCAATCACTGGTCTTTTTAGTTAATCAGGTGTTGGCTGAGGAGCATATTTGTTTTCTAGTACTCTCCAATATCTCAGAGGGTTTGAAAGACAGATTAGACTTGGCCTCTACCCTCAGGGAGCATGTAGTCTTTCTAAACAGATAAGATATAAAATGTCGGAACAGCAAGAGAGACAGTGCATTAAATCATATTGCACGGAATCTGAGTGTAATGGAGGCTGGGGGTAGTCAGGGAAAACTTCCTGGAGGAGGTGGAACTTAAGCTTCCTCTCAAAGTCATGGCAGAATAGAGGCCAGAGGCCAGTTTCTGATTCCCAGCCGAGTATTCTCCTTCATATAGGTTGGTGCTGAAGGGAGGGGAGTTTATATATTTAAAATATCTTTTACTTTAAACACACACGCACACACACACACATACCACTCGTGTTACTTGGTTGTTCAACATAAGTCCTGCCAAGCAGAGAATGCTTGTTATCCAAGAGTGGTTCATATACTAGTCAAAATGACCATCATGACATCAGTAAAACTGGACAGTGCTCAGAATGACATATTCACTGCTTTTGTAAAAGAGCTATACTTTCCGAGGTCATACTCATTAAAAAAAAGAAAGAAAGAAAGAAAGAAAGAAAGAAAGAAAGAAAGAAAGAAAAGGCATTCTTTTATGTGGCTTTCCCAAAAATGCAGCCGGGAAATCTAAACACCCAAGTAGTAAAGCTGCCCCTTTTGAAACCTCCTTTATATCTACCATGTGCAGATTCACCAGGACTAACATTTAAAAAACTGGGACACAAAACCACGGCCCCCTCCTTTCAAGTTTGATACAGCCGCTATAATGTTCGACATCACTGTTCATAGAAACACTTTTTGATCTGAGGAGATAGGAAACACAGCCATCCCCTGGCTGGAATGTAAGGATCCTACAGAATAGCAGGGATTAACTTGAAAGTGCAGGGGAGTGGGATGGCCTGGTTTCCTTAGAGACCGAGAGTTCACAAGCAATTCCCTGTTTGTTTCAGCACATTGTAAATCTGTGTCCCTCCTCAAGCCAAACTCTGGGTCTGGCATAAAATAAGTACTCAAGAAATAAATGTTGAATGAATGTTAAGAAATGTCGAATGAATGAGGAGCTGCTTTCCTTGATGATTTTGTACTCTCTAGTACTTTGAGAGCCCTTATTATAAACATAATAATATTGACCATTCATTGGCATGTGTATGGTAAGCACTTTAGAAATATGATCTTATTTGCACCATACAATAATCACAAGTGGCAGATTATCATTACTCCCATTTAATAGACCAGAAACTGAGGCTTAGAGAAATGAAACAATTTGCCCAAGTTCACAGCCAGGTCCTCGCAATGCCTAAGCCCATGATTCCAACCTCTGTTTACAAAGCTGCTCAATCTTGATGTGTATCAGGCAGGAAGAGAGAGAGAGAGAGAGAACAAAGGCAGATAATAAAAGCAATGTTAATAAAAATACCTAGTATTTATCAAGTATGTATACTTTTTAAGTAATATACATACTCTCTCCCCTTTAATTATCATTACAACCCTAAGAGGTAGGTTCTAATGAGCCCCTCATACAGAGGAGTAAGATGAGACATATATATAAGAACTTAAGAAAGTTGCTTAATGTCACCTAGTTAAATAAGAAGTGGAATAGGGTACTGGATACAAAACTGCACATATTCACTTTTCCTTTACTTTAAAAAGAAAAATCCAAACTGACTTATTTTTGGCTCACTTACCCCTACTTTACGAAAATCGGACTACAGCAATTTAACAGTCAAATGATTCTGGTTAATTGAATATTCTAGTTAATGGAAAATTTATCGCCAGTCCGGTGATGTCCCAAGCCCTGGCTTTCTCACCTGAGCAAAGGGAAGGTTGAACATGGTTCATGGTACCCGCCAGGAAGTGACTTGGGCAACACTAGGAGCCCCTCCTCACTCACCACTTCTCTGTGGTGTTGAAAGGCAGGTGACGCGTATTTGAATCGTGTCAATCAGAAAAGGCCAAGTGCCAGGTTTGTTAACGCCACTGTAAACCACTCTTCGGTTGATCTGTCAGCACTTCCAATACCTGGGCCCTGGGTGCAGAGCAGAAAAGACTGAGCATGTCTCCCCCACCTTGTCTTTAAGGGTGTGGCAGGGCCACGGGCCAGGTGTTCTTCCAGTCCTAACCTTCTGAGGAAGCCAGCTCTGTCCTTCACACCTGCCCTGGGATCCTCTGTACTCTCAGCGATGCGGCCCCTCCCCCATCAGTCACTCCTCCAGAAAGGACTCCTCTTCTGCTTCTCAACATTTCATACGATAGTATCGATGGGGTGTTCACTGTCTGGCAAGTGGCATATTTGCCTGAAGATTTCTATATATTCAAGGAGAATTCGAGGAATTCTGCTTGACCGACACAGCTATATCTATGTTGGTCGTCTTGCAAGTTGCCAGTGGCCTCGAGTTGCTGAGATGGGCAGCAAGTGTAAGAAGCCGGTGTCTTCCAGCACCATCTCATGATTCAGTCATCAGCTGGGTCTTTTTGGTTCTCTCCTCCTCACAGGTGAGATTCATCTGGGGCCCAAGTTCACCGATCGTGACCCCACACATAGCAAGTTAAAGGCATGGAGGCAGAATTCCCAGTAAGAGGAAGAGAATGGATCGTCTTCCCCATGCCAAGCACTTTGAACTTTCCGCCTTGTCATCGGCACTTGTCCCCATAAGTCATAGTGTTAGTACCTTCGTATTATAGGTGCAGGTGGGAAGGGGGTTGTTAAATGTTCAAGCTGTACCTCCAACCCAGATCTGTCTGACCCCCAAAGAAAAATCCTTGGATATTTTTAACTTGGTGCTTTTATTATCTGAGACTAAAACCTGGAACTCCCCCAGATGAACTTGCATCTGGATTTCCTCCAAAGTGAGCTACTCTTCGGAGTTTCAGTTGGGGGTTCTTGACAGACACATGGAACTTGAGATGTTGTGACATCTGACACACTAAATTGGACACACTGGTAATCGTTTCTGTGCAACATTCCCCCCAAATTTCTCTTCCTCTTTGTCCCTTGTTTTTCTTGATTACACTGGATGGGGGGCAGGGGGAGGAAGTCATGATGGGGTTAATCTGTCTTCCAGTTTGGAACTGTAACACTGGCTTACTGACTTCTGAGGAGTGAGATCCTGGGTCATTAACTACCACATTAACCTTTAGCTTCTTCATCTGTAAAATGGGGCTAATGACCCAACCTCCTGCCTGCTTATTAGCACGCTGTGGAATAAAAAAAGAAAAAGTTTCTATCAAAGCCCTTCATAACCTGCTAAGCGTTAGGTCCACTTTTACTAAGTGACTCATTCTTTCAACAGACATTAATAATGCCTCTTTGTGAAAAGCACAGTGTTAAGCTATCTGGTGCATACAGAGGAACAAAAATGTAATCTCTGCTCTTAAAGTATGTACATATTTGAAGAGACATTTACATGAATAACTATAATACAATGTAGGGAAAAAACAGGCATCAGAACAAAGAGAAACCTAAGAGGCTATGAAACCACTGAGCAGGGTAAGTGATTCAGGAACATGAAAGAAGCAATCTAGAAGATAAAAATCTATGCAACTTGGCACTGTCTCATTAAATTTTGCATTCATGGGGTGCCTGGGTGGCTCAGTCAGGTAAGTGTCCGACTTTGGCTCAGGTTGTGATCTCAGGGTCCTGGGATCGAATCCCACCCCAGGCTCCCTGCTCCATGGGGAATCTGCTTGTCCCTCTCCCTCTGCCTCTGTCCACTCCCAGCTTGTGCTGTCTCTTAAGTAAATAAAATCTTTAAAATAAAACAAATAAATTTTGCATTCATTCATCCGTTAAACATTTACCACATGATTATGTGCTGGCTAGTGTGTAAGTTACTGAGCCAGCATGGACAGTCTGAATGGGAAATGCTGGCAGGCTGTCTATGGGGCAATGTCCCATGGGAAGTTGGTAATGCAGGTTTCAAGCTTAGGAAGAGTCAAGGTTGGTTGGCAGACTGCAGTCATCCTTACAGAGCTAGCAGTTGAAGCTATAGGTACTGATGTGCTCGCCCAGGTATACAGGTGAGATTACACAGTGGATAAGTTGGAAGGGTAGGGACAGAAATTGTGGGGTGTCCACAAATATGAGGTTGAAAGGAAAAGAAATTAGAAGAGCAGGAGAAAAAATCTCAAAGAGGTAGAGAAAGGGTGAAGAAATATGAAAAAGTGTAACCAGCACCATCCCATTCAACAAAGATAGCACATTGGCCATGGAGGAGAAAACCACTGGACTTACCAGTTAGGAGCTTTCCAGTGCTCCTTGCATTAGCATACAGTAACCCCAATAGCACGTATGGATTTGCATCCCAGTTCTGTCCCTTATTAGCCAGGTGACTTGGACAACTTAACCTTTATTTCTATGTCTCAGTTGAGGAAAATACCTTTATTTCTTGCCTATGATTATTAAGAGGACTCAATAAATGCAATAGCCCTCACCCACAATAGCCCTTAGGACAATTCATGACACATGATGAGCTCTCAGTAACTGTAGCTGTGACAGGCAGGCCAATCCATGTAGAAAGGTCTGTCTTTCCCAAGCTCTTGACCTCTGACTTGAGGGGCCAAAGATCAGATCAACCCCTTCAGCCTCTGCCAAGCTCCCACTCATGTGGGACATCCCCTGCTTCCTGATGGAACCCAAGGCTCGGGGCTGGCTTTCTTGGGAAGGTATGCCATGTGAACCATACCATTTTCTGGGGCTGTTGCTGCAAAGATGACCAGTTTTTGGAAACATAAGGACTTTTGATTGAAGAGCTCTGGGTAAACCACTGGAAATAAGTCTTAAAAACCATCACAGTAGACCAGGGGGTAAGTTGTGGAAAGTGAACCCAGATCTGACACATGGTAATAAAGAAATAAATAACAGGGAGATTTTGTTACTTTTAATCACAGCTTTTTAATCCACAGGTTTTCTGTTAATGGGGTCAAAGAATTTAATTAGCTTTTCCTGTTCTTTGTGGCGCCTCATTTGTCCCCGTTATTTTACAGTGGAGGCACAGAAATGTGGAATGACCAGCTCACATCTATCTTCTCAGAACCCAGTTCCCTGACCTGCCCTGTGTTGCCCAGTTGTGGGCCTGCAGACATGTACCAAGGCCGCGAGTGTCACCAGGTTAGAGGACAATTCCCTAAGGCTTCACAATGGCCTACAGGCCTGTGGCCCAGCCTGTCGGGGATCTGTGCTCCTGAGTGTTTTGGGGAAGTGAGGCAAAACTATTAAGGTGCCTTTGAAACCAGTTTAGATGATGGGAGTAGGAACCTGGGGAAGCTAAATTTACTTACAAGTCAACTGGATTAGCCCTGAAATAATTTTCCTTGTGTAAACCCAATTTTAGGGTAATGCATGAGCTAAATTTGGAGCAAGGGGCTGAGACACAGATTTCCTGTGTTGTCGAGCCCCTGCAGATCTCAGCAGATAACAAAGCTATTATCCTGGCAGAAATGGAAGCATCCTCAAATCCTGTCAGAGGGCAGCACTGACAAAAATTACAACCAAATGTCGTTTTACACCGATTTGCTCCTAAAAGCTGGCTCCTAAAAGTAAAATATTCTCTTATAGGAGAAGTTTAGTAAAAACACAAGAATGCTCTTGCTTAGGAAATCACCAGGGAATGCCCGGGAAGGACAGCAGATTTCTGATAGAAGAGAGAGGATCTGGAGCAAGTTTCTTTTTTTTTTTTTTTTTGGATCAAGTTTCTGAAACAGCACCACTGTCCCTTCCTCCTTCCTTCCTCCTTTCCTCCCTCTTTTCCTCCCTTCCTTCCTTCCTTCCTTCCTCCCTTTCTTTCTTTCTTTCTTTCCTTTCTTCTTTCTTTTTCCTGAATTACTTTGGCTCACAAAATACAGTCTGAAAGGATTTTTCAAAAATTATTTCAAGTTAAAGGTCTTTACCCCACTGCTCTGAACATACTTCCTTAACCCTTATCTACTCTTGGCCCCTCCAGAACTATCCTATATTCTGCTTCCAAAATACATGGCCCTTCTGGGGAGCTTGTGAGAGTATTCAGACGTCCTTGCCTTTGTTTCTTATCTGGTGAAATGAGGAAGGCCAAAGTTTAACCTTCACAAGGAGAAAGAGAATATGTCGCCAATGAACACTACATGATTTTTCATTAAGATACGCTTTAATGGCATTAGCACTAACCTTGAAATTGAAAACAAAAACAACGCTCATTAGTTATCCTTTTCAGGTAGGAAGCAAGAAACATGGGCACGGGAGTTAGAAGACCTGAGTTCTAATCCCAGCTATTATACTCCCTAGTTGCCTGCCCTTGGGGTTCAAAGTCAGAGAGACCTCTATTCAAATACCAGCTCTACATCTCATAGTCTGTGTGACCTTGGGAAAGTTACTTGCCATCTCTGACCTTCAGGTTCCTCAATGTCAAAGGGAGGAAGTAATATTTACCTCTGGTGTTCTTTCTTCCCACATTACCATCTATCTACATAATAAAATCTGGTTAAAATGGACAATATGGATAAGAGGAGAATAGGTGGGTTTTAGAACAGGCATGGGAGGAAAGTGAGCCGCCTTCATTGCTTTGGATACTAGAAAGATTTACACACTGATTCCAATCACAGCTGCTCAGTCATACATTCATTCCACAAATACTTAATTAAGCATTTGTATGTGCCCATTGTATATATGAAGAAAACTTGCCCTCGGGAGCAGTCAGACAATCCTATGCAGAGGGGACAAAGAGGGGAGCCTGGGGAGTGAAGAGGGCATGTGACCTTGAACTGGCGGGGGAGGGGGGTGATGTGAAGGCTTCCCAGAGGAAGTCATGCCTAAACAGAGAGTGAAGGGGAACAGCAGCAGTGAGAATGTTCCAGACGGAAAGAGCAGCCCGCACGGAGACTGCTGAGCGAGGGACAACTGAACAGTCATTCAGGGTTCTGAACTATAGCGGGGTCGGGGGTGGGGATGAGGGCAGAAGAGGCTAGAGGGGCAAAGCAGGACAGGGCAGATTAAGAGTGTCTTTATGCGTCAAAGAAAGGTGTCTGTACTTATCCTGAGGGCAAAAGAGAAATACAGGAAGATTTTAAACAACACAACCATTCTGCAGCTGGGAGAGTCACGTGACTCAGAGCTCCCTGCGGCTGGCTTGATTGTCTTTACCAAAGGGCATCCTACGGAATGTAGGCCTGTAATGATTACGAACCAACCTTTTGGGCCAGTAACATGAGGTAGATCGGTTCCTAAATACAGTATGCCTCAGACCTACGAGTGGTAAGTGCTTACAGTGATTACTTTTAGTGCTTAAAATTGAACAAATCCTCCCGGGTCTTTGGGCGGGGCCTGCCCGGATCAAAGGCTCTAACGATTTGCAAATTGCAGCCCGTATGCTAAATGCCACTCAGAAATATTATTTGATGGTAGTAGATGGAAACCCGTTTCAAGGATGGACATGAGTGGTACATGAGTGATACATAGGGTCTGAGTTTTATCAGCTTGCAGGATCAGAGTAAGACCCTTGGAGGTCAAAAGCCCAAAAAAGACCACATATTCCCTGCCCATCCCACCCCACCAAGGTGCTGACAAAGCTCAGGGAAATCCTGGGCACAGTGCTTCTCCAACTGAGGTGTCCAGAAGATGCACCCGAGAGAGTGTACACTTTGGATACCCTAAGAGGGCGGGCCAACGATGCAGACTGTCAGGAAGTGCTCCTGGGGATCTGACTCAGAAGTCCAGGGTGGGATCCAGAGCTGTTCATTTCTCACAAGCTACCTATGGGCTGCCCACCAGACTTCGAGAAACATGGGGCTGCGGCTAGAGAAGAGTACCATCCCCCCAAAGAGAATAAGGGATGAGGGTAACCCTGAGCTTCCTCTAAAGCAGGGCTTTATTTTGGAATTTGCCCTGGAGTTTCTTCCCTATGTCTATACCCTGGCCTCAACCCTAAAGATTCTGATTCAGCAGGTCTAGGGAAGATCCCAGATCCCTGAGGCCCTTTGAAAAATTCACTTCCCCCAGTTCTTCTAGACATTTGGATTCAGTAGGACTAGGGTGGGGTCACGTCCCCCAAGGGATGCTTGTGATCCCATGTAACAGAAGCTTGTTGAAACTAGTTGCTAAACCACTTCCTCCTCTCCCCCTGTACTCGTAAACCCCAGGATACAGGATATCCCTTGGATCTCTGCTCCCTGACTCTTCACTATCATTACTGATCGCTATCACTAGTGATCAATATCCAGTCACTTTTTTGTTTTAAAATGTGGTATTGGGGTGTGTGTGTGTCTGTGTGTGTGTAGAGTGGAGTAAAGGCTCACTCAACATGTCTTGCTCAGGGCTCAGGAGCCCCATAGTGATTCCCATTGCTGGCTTCCGCTCACATCCCTCACCTCTATCCTGGACGTGGTGCGCCGAGCAGCCGAACACATCTGGTTATTTGAGATTTTGCTAGACCACATGTTTTGCGACCTAGCACTTAGAGCTAACAAGTGAGTAAAAACAAAAACAACAAATGGCTAAAGTATGATGCTCAAATCAAAACGAAAGTTTGTATAACTATATAATATAATTAAACATGTCATTTCCTTGCCATTAAAATGATTATTATTTAGCACAGGGCCAAATTTTGACCACTGCCGCTGAATATTTATGGCTGGCTCTCTCAGAACACAGAGGTGGCTAGAGAAATAGGCTCTTTCTCTCCCCTACCTCTGCTTGATGAATGATTATTTTACTTAGTCATACAGCAAGTGAGACCACATTTGAAAATACCTCAGAGGTGAGGCCTAGTACAATTATATTTATAAACATGGGTTATTGTAATCAGCCCTAAGCGGAGGGCTTAAAATAGAAACTTAAAAAGTGAATCGATTAAAAAAAAGTCTGTACAAATCAAAGGACTTAATTTGCTGGCACTTTAAAGCGTGTTCTGAAAATGTATTAACCAAACCAGACTTTCAAAAAAGAAAAAATAGACCCCTAGATCCCTGCTTTAACATTGAGAAAACAGGAAAAGTCAAATAGAATAGGCACCTTACAAAGATTATCTCAGTGATAAAACTAAAGCACTCAGTGATAAACTCTGGAGCACACATAGGCTGTCTAACCTTTCTAATCGAATCTAAACTAGTTTCTCAACTAGTTATCACTGCTTGTGATAATTTTCACGTTCGCGTAACTGCTTGACCGATGTGGTCGAGAGGGGCTATGCCTTTCAACCAGACCTCAAGTTCAAACATGGGCTCTGCTTCTTAGTGACCAGCTGTGCTCAAGCAAATGACATACCTTTTCTGTGCCTCACCTTCCTCATGGGTAAAATGGGAACAACATCTACTTGTAAAAGTTATTCTAAAAATTAAATGAGATAACGCATGCAAAACACTTAATATAACACGCATGTAATAAATGGCAGTGCTGGGCGCCTGGGTGGCTCAGTGGGTTAAGCCTCTGCCTTCAGCTCAGGTCATGATCTCAGGGTCCTGGGATCGAGCCTCACATTGGGCTCTCTGCTCAGTGGGGAGCCTGCTTCCTCCTCTCCCTCTGCCTGCCTCTCTGCCTACTTGTGACCTCTCTCTCTCTCTCAAATAAATAAGTAAAATCTAAATAAATAAATAAATAAATAAATAAATAGCAGTGCTATTCTTCTTCTCCTCACATGAGCATTTCAACAACCGTGCGACAGCTGTATCATCCCCATTTCAGATGTGGAAAGGGAAGTTCATGAGGCAGCAATGACTTGTCACCTGCATGTTCCTCCTTAGTGGCAGGGCAGGGACTCTGGAGGGAGAGACCAACAGAGGGCAAAGCACATGCACAAATGTCTGAGGCAGGAAAAAAAAAAAAAAAAAAGCCATAGCTAGAAAATAGAAGAAAAGCAGGTGTCACAAAGGACTGTACCCGTGGGCCAAGAACTGATTATCTATGCGGGGCCAAGACTTGTAGGACTTCATACTGATGATTTTCCTTCTTTACTCATCAGCATTGTCCTTGCGAATCCCAACACACATGGCTTTAAGTAAAAATAATTACAAGAAGAGATGGAAAACTACTCACAGGAAGATAGCTGGGCATAGTCCAGATGACCAGCTACAAGGGACAGGGTGTGCAAATGGACACTGGCTCTTGCATTTACTAGTTGTAGGATCTTGAGTAAGTTCCAACCCTCCGCTGAGCCTCAGCTTCTTCATCTTCAATATGCAATTCACAAGACTGAGGGTTTTGTAAGGAAGGGCATAAGGAAGTCTACGGGATAACATCGATAAGTAGCCTAGTTCCGCCACTGATGTTTTGTGTTGGCTGGTTCTCTGCTGTGGGGGGCTGTGCTGTGCATCGCAGGGTCTGTTAGGCAGGATCCGTGGCCTCTACCTGCTAGATACCCACGGTGTCCCTGCAGCTGTCATAACCAAAAATGTCTCTAAACATTGTTAAATGTCCTCTGGGGGGACAAATTCACCTCTGCTTGAGAACCACTGTCCTAGTCCAATGCCTGGCACATAATGGGTGCTCAGTACATGTTCTTCCTTCCCCTCTTTATAGCTGAAACTTAATTTTCTGGTGAGGTAAGACCCAACTCATTTGGAGTCAGTGTTAATTCAAATATTGGCAGGACTAAAGCCCATATTTTCAGTAATATGGGAAAAATTAGCAGTATACACAATAATCCAGAAGACAAAGATTCACTTATGCAAACATACTATTTATAAAAGCACTCACGTGAAAGTCATTTTACATTCAATTAGTGTAGTAAGTAAACATAATTCTTAAACATTTATCAAAGCCTTGAAAAATGCATTGACTGCCAATCATTTTTAACCAGACTTAATTTGATAACTACACTTAAAAAGTGTTGAAATGGCAATTATATTTTAAAAAACCCCAGCAATTTCTGATTTTGCCCCCTAATGCAGGTTAACTTTGCCTTTAAAAAATTACCTTTTTTAAAAAACTGGAGTATAAATAACATCCAGTGTTATATTAGTTTCAGTGTATAATATGATTCAATAATTCTATGTATTACTCAATGTTCATCACAGTAAGTATTGCCACCATCTGTCACCAAACATTATTACCATCTTACTGACTATAACCCTATGCTGTACTTTTCATCTCCACAAATTATTTTGTAGCTGGAAGTTTGTACCTCTTAATCCCCTTTACCTACTTTACCTATTCCCCCACCCACTTCCCCTCTGGCAACCATGAGTTTGTTCTCTATATTTAAAGAGCTGTTTTTTGGTTTTTTTTCTTTGTCCATTTGTTTTGTTTATTAAATTCCACATGCGACTGAAATCATATAGTATTTATCTTTCTCTGTCTGGCTCATTTCACATAGCATTACATCCATTAGGTCTATTCACGTGGTTGCAAATGGCAGATCTCATTCTTTTTTATGGCTGAATAATATCACATTATACAAATATACCACATCCTCTTTATCTATTCATCCACTGGTGGACACTTGGGTTGCTACCATATCTTGGCTGTTGTAAATAATGCTGTTATAAACATAAGAGTGCATGTATCTTTGAGTTAGTGTTTGAATGAAACTGGACCACGTTCTTACACCATACACAAAACAAACGCAAACTAGATTAAAGACCAAAGGGTGAAACCTGAAGCCATTAAACACCTAGACAAAAACGTATGCAAAATTTCTCTTACATTGACAAATATCATATCCAATAAGGGGTTAATATCCAACTATATAAAGAACTTACACAACTCAACACAATCCCACCCCAATAATCCCATGATTATTATCCCAGAAACATGGACAGACATTTCTCCAATGAAGACATACAGATGGTTTCTGGTTATCCCCAAAAACATGAACAGACATTTCTCCAAAGAAGACATCCAGATGGCTAACAGACACATGAAAAGATGCTCAACATCACTCACCATCAGGGAAATGCCAATCGAAACTACAGTGAGATATCACCTCAAACCTGTTAAAATGGCTAAAATAAAAAAGACAAGAAATAACAAGTTTTGGCAAGGATGTGGAGAAAGAGGAACTCTCGTACACTGCTGGTGGGAATGTAAGTTGGTATAGCCATTGTGGAAAACAATATGGAAGTCTCTCAAAAAATTAAAAATAGAAATACCATACTATCCAGTTATACCAGTGCTGAGTATTTATCCAAAGAAAACAAAACACCAACTTTCCCTTTTAAAAAGCAAAGGAGTGCCTGGCTGGCTCAGTCAGCAGAGTGTGGGACTCTTGATCTAGGGGCTGTGAGTTCGAGCCCCATGTTGGGTGTAGCGATTACGTGAAAACAAAACCTTAAAAAAAAAAATAAGCGGGTTAATGAGGCTTTGTTTCACTCACATATCTAAAGTGGAGGACAGGGGTGCCTGGGTGGCTCAGTTGTTAAGCGCCTGCCTTTGGCTCAGGTCATGATCCCGGAGTCCTGGGATTGAGCCCCACATCGGGCTGGGCTCCCTGCTCAGCGGGAAGCCTGCTTCTCCCTCTCCCACTCCCCCTGTTTGTGTTCCCTCTCTCACTGTGTCTCTCTCTGTCAAATAAATAAGTAAAATCTTAAAAAAAAAAAAAAAGTGAAAGATATTTTATAACTGCTGCACTGAGGTTTTCTACCCTCTAACTTTTTAGGCAGGAAATTCTTTTATATGGCTAACCTAACATCTTCCTGCTGCCTTTTAAGCCTGTTTTCCATTGTTCAAGCTTCAGTGGAAAACGAGACCAGCTGTTCGTCAGAAGAGCTTCATTCTCCTACACTTGGAGACTCTAAGTAGCATCAGGCCTGGTCTGGGACTTCCTCTTCTGGACCAGTGGTTCTCAGTAGGAGGCAGGTTTGTACCACAGGGACGTCTGGCCATGGCTGAAGACATTTTTGGGTTTTGTTGCCACTGGGGGCTAAAGAGCTACTGGCATCCAGTGAGTAGAGGTCACAGATATTGCTAAACATCCTACAATGCACCAGACAGCCCTCTACAACAAAGAATTATCCAGCTCCAAATGTCAGCAGTGTCAAGATTGAGAAATCCTGTTCTAGACTTTGGCTCTGAATGATTTTAGCAAATGAACAATGAACAAACTGTCTTTAAAAACAAAAAACAAAAAACACCAAAGTCAATTAAATCCTGCTTGTCTGGCCTTGAGATACACGTTGCCTTCTTCAGGAAGTTTTCCTTGTCTGACATTGGGGGAGGCCCTCTCCGGACACCACAGGCCTTTGCGCCTGCCCCCATTGTAGCATTTTATGATACCAGCGTAATGCTGGCTCACGGTGGATGTGTAATAAAAGACAGCTGAGTAAATGTACAGCTATAGGACCCAACAATGAGTCCTTGAGCATTTAGGGATCCTGGGGTTCCCTTGACCTTCCTCTCTGGACAGGTCCCATGTATCCTCTGAGGGCCTCTGAGGGACTGCTCTTGGTGACAAGAAGGGAGAGGGGGTGAGAAGGAGCGGGGTTTGCTCGCCTCACTCTTCCCTGTCTACACCAGGAGCTGGAGTTTATTTTCCTTCTCTGCCTCACAGGGACAGGAATATAGATTTGGTTCCATTTAACATTTCGCTTAATCATCTGAAATGTAAAAACTGAACAAAGAGATCTGATTCCACACTTTTCACACTCCTTCTTGTGGTGCTGCTAAGTAGAGCTGTTAAAACAAACAGGAGAAATGTGGACGTCAGGATTCTGCTACTTGTAGTAGGCTGGCTGTCCATGCCTCAGTCTCCCATTCTCCCCAGACCTACTATGTGCTTCCTGAGAGCAAGGCCTTCTTTCCCTCATTGACTGAACACAAAGGTGCTATGGTTATTAATGGGCACCAGCTCTTAATGGGCAGCCAATAACTATGGAGGATTCCAACACGTTGATAAGATAATCACAGTCTATCTTAAAGCTGTACTCAGTCAGTTGCTAAGATTCTTTGCTATTCCTTGATCATGCCAAGCTTGCTTCCATCAGGAAGCTTTCACACTGACTCTCTCTCCTTTGTCTGGAACACACTTCTTTCCCATAGACTCCCTCACTTCACGTAGACCTTTACTCAAACGTTACCGTATCAGAAAGGCCTCCCCTAACCAGCCTGAGGAAGGTAGCCGCCCTCTCCCCTATCACCTCATTTCCTCTTGTTCCACTTCCTCTTCTTCTTAAGCAATCATTCCTTTCTGGTGTCTTTGGGTTTCCCCTCAAGAACGTAAGCTCCGTAAGAGAGCGGAATCTCCGTCTTTTTCTCCTACTGTAGATCCTCATCTCCTAAAATGGCAGCTGGCTTGTAGTAAGTGCTCAGTAAATATTTGTGGATCACATGAACGTCTCATGGCCAAACTTGGTCAGGAACTTGTACATGACCACCTCCAACCTTCCCCACTGCCATGAGCATGTGATGGGTTACTGAGTGTATGTGTTAATTCTCCCTCTCTTAATCAATTTCACGTGTTCACATCTGGTCATTACTTAGTGTTTATCAAAACAGCCTAACTAAAGTCTCCTGAAGAAACCTTAGCAATGAGACCAGATTATGGTGAGCAGAGACCCCCCTGTTCTCTCATGGCACTGTCACCCTCTCCATGCGCTCAGGTATAGAGTCCCTTGAAATTTCAGTTTTCAGGTCTTTATTGTATTCTAGGCATAAGTTAAAACTCTTTCCCAGTTTACTTTATGCATTCAGAACAGTAAAGTATTTTACAGAACCATCACAGGAGGTAAAAATAAAGGGGAATTTCTATCCATAAAACTGTAAGATACTCTCATGGTTTCATCTATGACCCTGAACCTTTCTTTTTTTCCAAACCCCTTTCATTTTCGTAAAAGAATTCACTATGTGTAGGCATCCGGCTTATAAAAATAAATACAGCAACTAGTTTTCCTAAATACTGTGGCCTAATTGCCGAGTGTTCCTGAAAAGACTTGTCTCCTGAGATGTGGCAATCTTCTGGAGCAATCTATTCCATAGTCCAGGCACAAGAGAGGGCACCTACCTGGGCTGGATAATAGGCTCCGGAATGTCTGGATTTTGAATCAGGACTAATTCTGGACTCCACAGAGTTAGATGTTTTCTTTCGGAGGCCCGATCACTAGTATTCACTATACCCTTAAAACGGATTTGTTCTGACTCAGATACGTACATATAGGTCTGATCAGTTGTGGGCATGTAACTAGCAGGGGTTCTGATATTTTCCCAGCTTAATTTTATAACTTTACTTAAATACAGAATGAATGGTGGGAGCATTTATTTATTGAAATTAAGTGAGATCACATGAAATCATTGGAGATCAATTACCTATAAATCAAGGTATCAGCATCAATATTTGGGGATGTTGCTGATAAACATTTTTTAAAAACCACCATATCAAAAGATTCAATTTAATTCAATTTAGCTCGACATACAATTCTTAAGTATCTACTGTGGTAATATTTTTAAAATTAAAAAAAATTTTTTTCTAATTTTTAAATTTGTTTCCAACAAAACCCCCACAAATATAGTTTAATAAAATGAACATGTGCTCCTTGAAATGTTACAAATAAGTATTAACTACATTTATTTCAGGGGAAAAAATATCTGTCAGTATGCAAACTTTAGAATATTGGACCAGACAACTAATCTGCTGTCATTATTTCTGTTTTTTTACAACTAACTGGAAAATAGAAACACTTTGTTTTTGCTTTTATAGTTTTCAGTTAGAATGCAGAATGTTCCTTCAGCAGCCTCTGATTAGTTCAGATGCTCAAATGAGTTTTGCCATCCTTGTCACGCTACATTAACGACTGTCATAGCAAGGGGTGTTGACAGAGCACTTCAAAGCTACTAATGTTT
The DNA here is from genome assembly GCF_963455335.1 of Martes martes. Lineage (NCBI taxonomy): Eukaryota > Metazoa > Chordata > Mammalia > Carnivora > Mustelidae > Martes > Martes martes. The sequence goes on from NC_137891.1 coordinate 139,689,333, forward strand.
ACCGAGGGCTGCTTATGGGCCAAGGACTGTGCTTGACAACAAACCAAGGATCACTGGGATTTAAGGCAGATCTAACATGGCAATTTGTGGAGCTTTGGCAAGACTCTTAACCATTCTGGACTTTGGTTTTCTCATCCTTGAGATGGAGGCAGGATACTCTGCCTGCCTCAGAGCTGTTTGTTGTTAACACCACCCTGTGAACGGAACATAGCTTGGTGGTAGAGGGATGCTCTGATAGGCAAGATTCCCCGTTCTCTCCTCAGCTGGCTCACCATGTAATTCCAGAAGGGTGTAAGCCTCACTTCCTGACGTATCTACAGCCCTGGAGCCCCCAGTAAACTTTTCTTGATTAAGTGGGTAATATACGTGAAAGAGCTTGACAAATGGTAAAACACGCAAGATTCCGTTATTTTTATTTATAACATTAATTCTCTTCGGTAGTTTGTTTCGTTCATAGCCCTAATATTTATTCCTCAGAGTTATGGGGGAGATGACTTATTTATTACTAGGAGAAAATTATTTCAGGCTGACAAAACCCTGAAGTAGGAAAGGGTCTGCTTTAGCTCTGTAACAGTACCACAAAACATTTGGGATGAAAGAATAAGGTGTGCAGCACGTTCATGAACAGCAGTCCCCTCTAGCCAGACTGCACGAGTGGAGCCGAATGAGCCTGAAGTCTTAGATGTTATCCTCGTGAACATGGAGGGGTGATCACTGAGGAAACCTGAATGGGAGAGTGATACACGAAGAGGCACGGACAAAGCCAGGCCTGCACCAAGCGCACTGTTCTCAGTTCTGGCCTGTGCTGTTGTGCGTGCTTATTAGCCAGGAGCCCCGGTCTGCTCGGAGGCTCAGCTCAGCTGTGAATTCTGGCCTGTGAAGGAACCCGTGAAGTGGGGCATTTGAGTTTCTGTAAAGGAGACTGAGGAACCTCCATGAGCAGACCTCAGGATAAGAGAAGGGTTAGGAATATCCCTTTTCTATTGACCCCTGAGAGAGTGCCGAACTCGGGCTGTTTGCATTGTACCATCAGACCCTCTTCTTCTGCCATTTCAGAGGCTGTCTGGGAGGACGCCATGACTGAGGGCAATGAACTGGCAGGGGGGACCGGTCTCTGGGCAGTGGCGCAGCACAACTAAAAACCCAAATGCTTATGATGATGGTCTTCCTCCCTGACCACAGCTGTTTGGTTCCCTCACAGTGCATGCCCTCAGGTCCTGTCCATCATGGCTGTCACTTAATTTCATCACTGCCCTCCATCTCCCCCTCCCCAATTACCTGGAACAAATCTGAAAGGACTTAAGTTTGCGTAGAACCAGAGAAATATTGCTTTGTGACAAGCACAGGACCCAGGGGTGAGGGTTAACTATAGGAGAGATTGAGGCAAAAGTTAAGCCTTACAGATGAGTAGCAACTGTGTGTAGATTAACGGAGAATGGGGGCTCTTGGCAAAAATGTATTTATCAAGGAGCAGTTAGTAATGCAGCTACTGCCAGTCCTCCACAACGCACATGCTTCAAACTGCCCACCACAGCTTGGCCCCGGGACTTTACAGAGCTTGGAGAAGCTGAGAGTGGGTTTGGAGAACACAGGCAGTGGGTCTGGAAGTCTGGTTCCTAGCACTTGACTCTGCTTCAACCAGCTGCAGAAAAGTAGACAATTTATGTCACTTCTCTTTTTATTTATTTTTTTCCCATGGCAAAATGAGACTGATCATACCCAGAGTAGAATGACTTTGTTCTAGATGATGCATTGTTTTCAGACATGAAACTATATATATACACGGAACACTATTTTGAAAAACGCATAAATACAAATCTACCTGTGATAGGCAGGACAGTGGTCCCCAAAGGTGTTCATGTCCCAATTCCCAGCACATGTTAGGTTACATGGCAAAGGGGGAATTAGGGTTGCAGATATAATTAAAATCAGTAGTCAACAGACCTTGAAATAAAGAGATTATCCTGGATTAACAGGGCCCAATGTAATCACAAGCATTCTTTAAATACGGAAGAAGTGGCAGAAAAGTCAGTGTATGATGATGCAGTGCTGAGAAAGATTCTACTGGCTCTTGTTGGGTTTGAAGATGCAAGGGGCCACAAGCCAAGGAAGGCAGGCAGCCTCCAAAGGCTGGAAATGACAAAGACATGCATTCTCCCTTAGAGCTGCTACAAGGAACCTTGATTTTAGCCCAGTGAGACCCAATTTGGACTTCTGACCTCCAAATCTATTAAGATAATAAATCCATGTTGGTTTAAGCCACTGAGTTTGTGGTTAATTTGTTGTAGCAGCAATTAGAAAACTAATTTCAGAAATTAGAAAACTAAAGCCTTATCCAAGAGTATTGATCCAACTGTATTGTCCAACTGTATTGCAGTCATCATTGTTGACCTTGTTGTTATTGGCATTGTTATCATCCCTGAGATCATCTCCATCATCATCATCATCATCATCATCATCATCATCATCATCATTGAGGCTTTATTTCAAATATTAGCCTGGGAATGAGATTTCTAGTGACATAAAATTTTGCCAAAATTCTCAGAAGCCAAACCAGGTGGCTATCTCATGGAGTGGGTCAAAGAGGGATTTTGTCTTTAGAAATGCTATCATATTTCCTCTAGCCGACACTGATAGTATTGTTCACATTATTTATTTATTTTACAAACCCTTTGTTCCTAATACAAAAGTACACTTCAGAATGAATTGATTTTAGCGTATTACTTTTTAAGAGGTTTATTTGGAAAATCTTTTTTAACGTAGCTAAGAGATCTAAGTACTAATCTTGGCTCTATCAATTAATTATAAGCTGTAAAATTTACAACATATTACTTCACTTCTTTGGCCCAGTTTCTCTTTGTGTAAAACATTGACAATTAACCTAGATAACTCTTTCTTAGAGCCCTTCTAGTTTTAAGAACGTTGATTTTAAATACTTATTTTGTATAGTGTGAGACCAAGACCTAAAGGAATTAGGTTTTGTGTCTAATCTAGTCATTTTGACTTTTTGGGGGAGAAGCTCTTAAAATCAAAGAACAATATACATACATAAATGAGTACAACTAATAAATGCAGAGCTTAGTGAATTTTTATGAAGTAAACACACCCATGTAACTACCATCTAAACAGAGATCTAGAACACGACAGCCTCCAGAAACTTCCCCTGTGGCCCTGTTGGGTTATTCCCCCCAAAGGTAACCATTATTCTCACTTCTATCATCTTATGTTAGTTTTTCATCTCTTTGGATTTTATAGAAAATTACTTAATTATATAATTTGTACTCCCTTGCACTTGGCTTCTTTCTTCCAATATGTTTGTAGGTTTCATCCATGTTGTTGCCTAGAGCTGTTACTCATTTCTTTAGGTTGCTGTGCAGTATTTCACTTTTCGTTGCTATTCAATATGCTATGACTATATAATACCATAATTTATTTATTCTATTGTTGATGAAAATTTGGGCTCTTTCCATCTGGAAACTATGATAACTTAGATTTTGCTCCCCAAATCAATCTGTTTGTGAAACATAAAGCACTTCATTCTACTTAATTTCAGCTTTGCATTCCTAGCTTATTTATTTTGGACATACATATTTTACATTTTCTGTCCTTGTTTCTGTGTAAACAAAGAGGAATAAAATAACTCATTGCCAAGGCCTCTAATAACGGTAGCATTGAACGGTTCGCACAAACAATAAGCATGGCTGGCACAGGAAGGCACTCTGAGGTCACCTGAAGAATCCTCAGATCTCTGGATTTGGAACATTCAGTAGGACTGTTTTTGTTAGCAAGTAACAGAAACCAAAGCTTAAGAAAGGAAAGGCAGACTGTATTATGTAGTTAGAAGGGTGTCCCATTGAACTGAAGGACAGAGAATAGAACCAAGACGGATGCCATCACAGGATGTCCCTCCATTTCTACCTTTGGTTCTTTTTTCATTGTTCAGTTCCATGTGGTGAGTAAGCCTCTTGATTTTACATATTGATTCTCTCTTGGTCTTCATTCCTACCTTGGCCCATTCAAGACCTGATGAATCAAACACTAAAATCATGGCTTTAGAGGCCCCAGTTTCTAGATGGGGTAAGGTGGGAGAGTGACGGGGAATGGTCTCTTAAGAAGGGGTGTTGTTGATTGAGGTTTGGGAACACACCCTCCGAGGTGTTCGCAATAGACACAGAAACTCTAGAGAGGGGTGATCTGCAGGAGTTATTTAAGAAGAGTTACACAAAGTATCTCAGGAGATATGAGTCAGACTTTACTACCTCAGCTTGTCATGTTAAGACAAGGCTTTATTCATGACATACATTATTTTGCAGTGTTTCTCCTAGGATAAAACAAAAACAGCTTTTAAAATCAGATAAAACTAGCTTTCAATCCAAGTTCAGCCACTTCTGGCTGAGTTTCACTGGACACGTTACTTAACCTCTCTTTGTCCACATCCCCCATCTATAAAATGATAATACTAATATTGCCCTCTTCACAAAGTTGCTCTGAGAATAAAGACAGATATAAAAGTATCAACCACACTGCCTAGTATGTAATTTTTTGTCCTGCTCTTTTTGACTATTTAAAGGTGAGGCTCACAGTAAATTAGAGGTAGGGGTGGGAAGGATGGAAAGATGGAAGGGGGGGGAATTAAATTAGAATCAGAAACCCTACAATATGATACTGACATGACTAGCTGTGGGGGCCTTAGGCAAGTCACTAAAACTCACTGTGTCTCACTTTCCTGACTAACAGAGAAGAGGGGCTCAGGGGAGGACGATACAGTGGATTTATAATCATTTCTAGGACTCACAGGGTTCCTCGTGATGCTTAGGTGTTGCTGAGTGTGTGTGAGGGAGAACAGCAAGGGAAGTGCTATTGGGTAAAATTCTCCTACCTCCCCTCTTCTTTCATCTGTTTCATAAATTTAGGTTTTGCATGAGATATGTTTCACGGGGGGAAAGTATGTTGCTGAAAAAAATTAAAAAGCATCTTGAAAACGCCAGATGACATACCCTCTCAAGTCTTTCCTGCTCTAAACCACGAGGCTCTGCTAACTGCTTTCCACTGTTGGAGCCGAGCTACCTCTAGGGCCAGAAGCAGCCTGGACATTCTCAGCAACCCATTAAGTTGACTGTCTTGGGACAGCAGGGGAAACAAACCCTACAAAGGGCTGTGGCTAAAACAGAAAGAGGGAGACTCCTCCAACGTGTCCAGAAGACAAACCAAACAGCACCTTCTCGAAACACGTGACTAATGCAACATAGGAAATATCAGCAGGACCATAAGGATGTCTTTTTCAAAGTGGCTGAGCAGCCTAGGCTTTGCCTTGATTATGGCTTATGACTTCTCAGCTAACAGAGGACGGCTCAAGAGCCCAAAGCCGTCCTACATGGTCACCCCTAAGCAAAACAGTTGGCCCTGTGTGGCAACTGTGAAAACATGTATGTCCTTCTTAAGCCCCCCACTGGCAGATGTGTTTAAATAGGAGATACTCACAAGGGGATAACAGGGCTAGCTTGGGTATTTTGTGGTATATTGAGCCAGGTCAGAAGCTGGATGAAAAGGAGATGACTCTTGTGATAAGAAATTTTTTCTTAGAGCAGCAAGCGCAAGAGAAAGAGAAAGTCTCCATTCTTTCTGTAGAAGAAGATCATGAACAGATAATTTATGTATTGAAAACAGATATGCCAAAAGCACCTTAAGGATAATCTAGTCCAGTGGTTTTCTACCTTTTTTGGAATAGAATTTCTAGCAGAAGCTCAAAAGAGTGACTGTTTAACAAGAACATTTATTCTGGTTGAAGGAGGGATGGGGGGATTAGCCCTGCTTGTTCCATACAACCTCACCTTTCTCTGTCACAACATCCCTCTTGGGACAGACCCCGAGGCACCTCCATGAATATTTGAGGGCTCCTACTCCTCCAATCACTCACTAGTCCAAACTTTCCTATTTATAGATGACAAAACGAGGAACAAAAAGGCCAAGTGATTTGCCCAGAACTCTGAAATGTGAAAGGGAAGACCAGGGCTAAAGCCAGACCTCCTGATATCCAGCCCAGTGCTCTTGCCATTATATAACACGGGGTCACTCTGAGAAGACATGTGAAACCACCTGCACTTTACCTCGTGTGAGTCATCCCAGCAGACACAAACTGCTTAAAGTCTCAATGAACTGGTTGGTTTCCTCGCTTGTCTAAAGGATATTTGGAAAGGAAGAAGGAAGAGAGGGAGGGATGCAGGAACAAAGAATGGAGGGGAGGGGAGAGAGAATTAAATCTCAACATTAAAAGTATGTTCAACTACCCCATCCTCCGTAGAATCACGCTCAAAACTGTATGAATAAGTACTGTGAATGGGGGAGAAACACATAACAAAATGATTATTTGTTTATTAAATTCAATGACTCTGATGAGTCTTGAAGAAACTAAATGGTCCAAGGCTGCATCTATCCACTGATTCATCCCACCAACGAGTAGACTCTGTTCAGAGACACTACTTGCTGCTGGGGTATCAGGGTGAATGATTACAGATTCAGGAAATTCAGTCTTGAGGATAAAAGGCATACTTGGTGCTAAATCGTATTCTGGGAATAGAGGGAGAGAAGGGCAGGGAAAGGGAGAGAATAACATGGTGGTCAGTGGTTGGGGGTCAGAGGAAGAATGCCATGTAGGCATTTTATGTGTGGGAGGGAGGTACATGAGAGTATTTCCATGGCCCTGCTGGCCCAGAAGGGGATATGAAAAACCAGACTGGCAAGCAGTAGGCTGTGAGAATGATCTTTGGGATCCCAGGACAGAAAGGGACCGAAGTGTGCCATTTTCTTCTCCATAGCAGTGACCTCAACGAACAAAACATGATTACTAATATGATGAATTTTAATAAATTAAAGAGTTTATAGTTACAGCTCTGGTATAGTCTACAGTATATAACCTTAGTATTATTATTTCTGGTGTGTTAATGTAATGTGAAAGAAACATGTCACTGGTTTTATTCTGTGGCTGGGCCCAACCTGTGTTACCCTAGAGTATACAGACCTTTCACACACTTCTGCCACTAGGCTAAAGTGTGACTGGCTGGGGGATGGAGGAAGCTCATTCTTAATAACTTAAAAAAAAAAAAAAAAGCATCCATGGGTCAGAAGCCGCAGCTTTGTATGTGAGGGGGTGGACTGCACATTGCAAAGGGTTTAACGGTTAAGATGTTGGCTTCAGACCCAGACAGACTGGTATTCAAATCCTAGCTGCCTCTACCCATCTACAGGATCTTTGGCAAAGTATTGAACTTCTCTGGGTCTCAAACAGGGATGATGACAAATGTATCAAACCATTTGGGGTGCTCTGTAGGCCACTTCAACTAATTTAGACAAATACCTATTATTACAATAGGTCCATAGAAGTGTGGGTGGTAATGTCAGTGCCCTTGGATAGAACTGGAACTCTCTCAGCTGTAAAACCAGAAAGAGGATGTCCACCAGGGAAGAAGAGGGGAACTTGAATGACATCGATGGGCTCAATAGAATCCCCTCCCCTACTTCCTCACCTTCTTCTATGTTGGGAGTAAGACTTCACATCGATTTTCACTGAGGAAAACCATCTCAGTGCTTGCTTCTCACCAGGACAACACATTTTTTCTTTCTCCCTCTGTGTAATCAAGTGCAAACAAAATCCAGATTCTGGTTGGTAACAACGGCCACATGGGTTGTAGAAACCGATTTCCTCTTGGAAAACACTTAATGCTAGAACATTGAGCCTTTGGGTCATTTCCTCGCACTCTGATGATATCATATCCTGACTTGTTTATTTGTTCATTATTAACTGTTGCTCTATGTACATTCGACAACAATCGGGGGTACTTATGTACTGACTAAACAGAGCATCAGAGAGTTTCTACCAAGGCAGCTTAGGGCTCATGGGATATCTGACATAATTAATGTTTTAATGAATCAACTAAAGTTCATCCAAATGTGACTTCTGAGATCTTCTGCTTTTTAATACTTATGAACATGATCATGTTTCTCCCCAAAGGCCTGTCATGACCCACTGTGGGTGTTCCTTGAATGAGCTCTGAGACATCCTTCAACTTAGGATAAAAGCAATTGATCTGGACACTGAGAACATAACAGGCACTTTCTCTTCAATGTGCAGAAGACTTTTTCATTTCCCTTGTTCCACTGGGAATATCAAATATTTTCCTGTCTTCAAAAATTATAAGTTGTGGGCAGATTATCACATATTATCTCCTCATTTATGAAAAGTATAGATATAGACATAGAAACGTACCCCAGTTATTGTCAACACTTTCAAAGAAGATGAAAAATGAGTTTGATATGTACATTCCAACCTATTTATTCTCTAGTCAATGACCCTCAATAGAAGTTGTTCATACCTACACATCCTAACTAACCTACTGGCTTGGTTATTTAGCTAATATTATCAAGGCTAACTAAGATGATAACCAGTAACTTGTGAAATAAAATAGTATACCAAAGATTAAATGTACTGTGATCTTTAGTACAATCATGTAAATCACTTTTGAAGTAATCTGTCTGAAAATACCAATGATAGTCTTAAGTCATGATGAAACGTATTCCAAAACATAGTGAAACATGTTCTTGAAAACCTGGGTCCAGAACAAAGCAGATTTATCATTTTTAAGTCCTGCTCTTTCACTTCTGCAGAAATCATTGTAGAGACTGATTTGCCCGTCTCTACATATGCATATGCATTCTCCTCATTTTGTTTAATGTAAACCTTGCCTGAAGGCTTTTCCCAATTATCAGGTAACTAGGGATCGCATTTCTTTGGCCCAATCTTCTGATCCTTTATATCACCCAGGATTCTTGGTTGCAAATGACAGAATCCCAGCTTGATCTAGCTTAAGCAATAAAGGAATATTTGCTGGCTCACTAGCCAATGCCTGGGACAAGTAGGGGTGGGGCTGGCTCAGGGAAGTTTGCATCCAAAGAATCAGATAATCCTATATCTCTCCTATCTCAGCTCTTTGGTTTTAAGGCCATAGGCAGTTCCGGATTTATACTGCAATTACAAATCTAGAAATACAAGGAAGCTCTTTTGTCAGCTCCATATTAGAAAAATTCTGTGGAAAGATTAGGACTGGCCTGGCTTGTGTCACTACTCATCCTTACACAGGTCTCTGTGGTCTAAGTGTGAAGTAATCTGATTGGCACCACCATAAGAATTATTACAGTTGGTAAGGAGACAAGTATTTCCTCCAAAGGAAGAAAAGGTGCTCTAGACATACAAAACTAGGTGCCCATGGTCCCTTTATGAGAAGGTGTTAACACTAGCTGATCACTTCTTTCCGGATCATTCCTTATCTTGCTTCATGCTCAATCATTGGGAAGCAGTAATCGCTGGCATGTTCTTTCGATTAAGGAGATGGAATTGACTTGTGCCTGTATGAAAAAGGCTGGATTTTAAGTCTGGCACACACATTTTAAATCATGTTATCTCAAAGCCACAACTGGCAAAAATGCAGCCATGGAAGAGGCATAGCCCTCTTCCAGCAAGCCCAGCAAAAGCAGAAGCCTCCCCTTACATAATCACAAGTGTTCACAGGAGACCCAGTCTACCAGCCTGCCATTCTCAGCCTTGATTCACCAGCTGAGTCATTACCCACATGCAGAAACCAAACAAAATCTCATTACACATGTAGCTCATTTGTTAGCCATCTCTTCACAGTCAGAAATTATCAGTTACTTGTTGACAGACTGACTGATAAAGTTTCCAGAAAAAAGGAGGATTCCTTCTTCCCTCCCTCCCTCCCTCCCTCCCCCATTTCTTTCCCTCCTTCCTTCCTTCACTTCCTCTCTTTCCCCTTTCCTTCTCTCCTCCCTTCCTTTCCCCTTTCCTTCCTTCCTTCCTTCCTTCCTCCCTCCCTCCCTCCCTCCCTCCCTCCTTTCCTTCCTCCCTTCATTCCCTCCCTCCCTCCCTTTAATAAACTCTGTCACACTCTACAGGGCTCTCCCCACTACGTTTTGAATTTTGACTCCTCACATATATTTCGTATATATGTAAAGCACTGCTTTACATCCATTACCGCTTATCATGCGACAATAATAAATATATGTCTGTGTAGATGGAGGAATGTAAGTGAAGATTAGACGACATTACTTGAAGTGGAAACTATGCCATCAAAACTGAAACGGTTCAGCCTCTACCTAGTTTCCCGGACCCCCGTGGCTCCAGCTGGGTTCTGTTTTTCAGCAGCTGACCCATGCTCTGGATCTGGCCCACCGCCTTTTCTCAGAATGGATGCCAACTGCTAATATACTGTGAGTGGTGGTCAGACCCCAGTGCATTGGACTCATACTAATGTTTTTAATAAGCCAGTTATCACAGGCTGACATGAGCCTAGCACAGCCCTCCTGACTTCAGCCACTCTCTGATTTGTCACTTTTCTAAAAACACAGGGATTCCTCTGCAACGTGCTTTATTGGGAAAAAAAAAGTGCTGTTATGGACTGCATGTGTAGGTCCACCCAAAATTCCTATGTTGAAACCCTAACCCCCAGTTAGGTGGTATTAAAAGGTGGTACTTTGGGGAGGTCATCAAGGTTAGATTAGGTCACGGGGCGGGGCCCCCATGAAGAGATCTGTGCCCTTATACAACAAGGAGGAGACAAGAGAGATCCCTCTTTGTGTGCTCATACCAAAAAGGCCACAAGGAGACTTAATCAAGAAGAGGGCCCTCACTAAGAACCTGACCATGCTGGCACCCTGATGTTGGACTTCCAGCCTCCAGACTATGAGAAATTAATTTCCCTTGTCTAAGTCACCCACTCTGTAACATTCTGTCATAGCGCTTGAACTAAGATGCCGTTTTAAGAGGAACACAAGATGGAGGATGGGGCAGGGAACAAGATGCACAATGATCTCTGCAACGAAGGTCTGACTGATTGGACGAATCACTGGTAGAACAGCTGGTAGACCGTTGAGTCCACCTTACGTAGCCTTCATATAATGTAACAGGGGCTTTCGATGTTCTCTGTGTGTTTTAGGGGAGGAAAGAAAGATTCCCTCCGCCCAAGTACCTGGTGGAAAGAAACTGGACTTTTGAGTCAGACCATGCCAGAATCCCAGCTCTGCTTCTTACTGACTTCGAGAACTTGAGCAAGTTTTTTGGCCTCATAAGCCACATCTTCCTCAACCGTACAAGGGGACCTCTAGCTGGGTTGTTGCAGCATTACGGAGACCACGTAGGAATAACATTGAGTGCAGTGTTCAGTAATTGAAGCTGCAGGAGTTGAGCCCTAAATCAGGCCCTCAGTGATCGTAAGATTAGAGTAGTAAGGAGTTTCTGCAGCAGAGAAAAAGCCCATGCACTTTACGTAATGGGTTGTGTCCGATGGAGAGTGGAAAAGGAACATCAGAGAGCAGCCTTGCCTTCAAATGGTTTCTCGTCCAGTTAGGGGAGCCAAAGGGAAAACACATGCGTGGAATAACAAGACAGTATTCAACAGTAAAATAAAATGCCAGATGGCAGATGTAGACCACGCACGTGAAAATAGCTCAGAAGAGAGAGTGGGTCTCACAAGCTAGGGTAATGCCCTCTAAAACACAGACCCCGCAATGGCAGAGAAGCTGTCACTTTGGTCCTTTGCTCCATCTCCAGCAACTAGACCAGTGCCTGGCTCTTAGTGGGTGGTATTAAATGCCCACTGAGTTGACCGATGCATGGACTGTTTGAGTAACCAGTGGAAAAGTTCTGGACCTGGAATATGAAGACCTGGGTTTGGATCCCAACCTCTCTGAACCTCAGTGGCCTCCTCTGTAAAATGGCTATAACATCCCTATACACCATGCGGAACTGTCACACTGGTAAATAATACATTGTGTGTGAAAGGTAAGTAAAATGTAGCTGTAAGAAGGAACTAGAACCTTCAAGATGGCCCCAAATTTTGACAAGTGGAAAGAAGCAGTTTCAGTGCTGCATTTACCCATATGTTCCTTAACTTGGGCTCCAAGACCAGCAAGGGTGTCCATGAAATAACAGGATAGAAGGCTATTTTTCTTTCCTGCCATGGTAACCAACGGCACATGCTCCATTGCTGTTAACAAGATCAATAAACTTGCCACATTCAGAAATCGACAATTAACCCCTTTTACAACACTTAAAGTCACAGGCCTCTCTATTTTATATGGCCAAGCAGGCTGCTGAGCACATGGTTTTTATTATTGCCTCCCCCCCCCTTAAAAAAAAAAAAACACCCTACTACTAATAATTTAACACCTTATAGAACCTGTCCCTCTCTTAATGATTTTGCAGGGAAGCTCTGTGCCCTGCAGCTGTCTTTGCAAGGGCCACCTCCAGGTCCATGCTGCTGGGGGGAAACCATATTATCTTTAGTCCTGCTTACCTTTCTAAATGTTTTATGGTTTACAGCTGTGGTGAAAAGCATTTTGGGGTCGGCAGAGATTTATTCCCCTTTTTAATGTTTTTACTAGGCTGAATAAACACATTCTCAAGGAATGAAACCTCTGGCCATGTTGGGAATATGGAAACTGGGGCTCCACTCCGTAATGGCAGCTCTTTCGTGACTGACACTTGCTTATAACAACGAGGGCCATTGTTGGCTCTGAATGGCCCTGTGGTCAGGAGTCCTCACCGGGTTCCACAGCACCCACCTCACAAGCCACCCTGTCACAGCCCTACCTGAAATCGCCTTCCTCTTTGCAGGATCCCATTAACACCTGCAGAAAAACGCGGCATTTTAAGGGCTCTGGAGAGTCTGGAAGGTTGAGAATGTATAACTGATACTATTTTTTGGGCACTTTTATATCCAGCATGCGCTCATTTGAATATTTTTGGCCAATGAGTTTTGATAAAATGAGTCTTTCTCCTGAACTCAAACGAACCCTTAATTTTTATGAGGTTTGTAAAACGTCAGCAAAATGATTTCTTTGAAAAGGAAAAAAAAAATTATTTCCTCAAGCTTGCTCATTCCGTTGATTTTGGCTAAGACTGCTCATAGAATTGCTAGTGCGCTATGAGAAAGATTATTCATATAGTGATTGGGAGCTGGGTGGAATCAGAAAGTATTATAAATCTCTTCACTGACATTCCTGCAAACTTGGCCAGCCTTGGAATGAAACAGGCTTGGAAGCCCACAGGCAGCACCTGCATGGCCCGCTATGAGGCAAAAGCTGGCCTAGCATCAGACCTTATCGAGATGTCTCCAAGGGGTGCTTCCAAGTCCGAAGAATAAAGCACTCTGTCTCGTTGCAGGACTCTGGGGGGAATTAACAAGCATCACACTTGCAGACAGTATCACTGGTCTTGTTGGAGAAACTGACATGCCTCGCTCATTTCTTTGCTTCCCAGCGGTTTTCTCAGGACCAGTGGAAGGGCCCCTCTGTGAATTGGCAACTAGAGCCACATCTGGCCAATACCGATGAGAGTTGCCGTGGATTCTGCCTTTCAGGTGATTTTAGGCTACTGTGCTGGGCTCTGCTCTGGCCTGAATGTACAGTCATGTTCCTAAGATATCATCAGTTTGCGGATATTATTACCGAAAAATTTCTCTCAGTTATTGAAATTACAATTCTCAGTTCTTGAAATAATTATTTCAATAGGAAAAATACTTGGGAGCAAGGCACTTCCCTACTTAGTAATAAGGATTTTTTTTTCCTGTAGGAATATCAATAATAAAATTCTCCTTTATAGCTAGGAGTTGAGAAGACAGGAAAGAGCTATAAAGCCTAAACACTGTGCAAATCCAAACTTTGGTTATATGGACCTTTTGCTCAAGAACAACCAACATTTCTTCTCTGATCATACCAGCTCTGTCATAGAGCATGGTGATTCTCAGGCTTTCTTATCATCTTTATCATCCATTGTTATGATAAATAAAGTACATGGTCACCCAAACAAAGCAAATGTATAGCTGTGCACTAGCTCTTTTTCTATGAGTACTGATCATCACAATAATAGACTGTCTAATGCCAGTCCTTATCTCTGAACACTCAGGTTATATCTGAGCTGGGAAAACCCAGACTGTGAGGAAAATGTCAGTACTTATCTGTCCTTTCTTGCCAATTAGAGTCACAGTCCTTTGGACCAGTGTTTTTATGGAGATCCAACTTCATGCATTCAAGGCAAGAATCTCCTTCTCCCCATGATGCAACACAGTGTGCACACCAGTGATCCCTGACCTTTCTCTCTCTCTCTATACATTTTCCCCAACTCATTCCCTTAATCTCAGAGGTTGTCCTTGTCATGGTCATAATTGTAAGCTACATTGAGCATGCAATTCCTCCTTCCCACCCGTTATTCCCATCCATCTTTGTCATTCCAGCCATATTCTCTTTCTTCTCTCCAAGTTGCAGAGAAGAGACTTCTCCCTTCCTGTTGAAATGTAACCCCTCTACCTGGCCTCAGTAGCTTTTTTCTTCCCATTGCCACCAGGATTTTAATCCCACAGTGGTCATTTTTTCTTTAACATCTTCAAAGACCTCTTCCAGATGTTCCTAAACACACACACACACACACACACACACACACACACACACACACACACACACACAGTCTTACTTCTCATTATCCCAATTTCCCTCCTTCTAATCTTGGTCAAACACTGTAAACATGGTCTACCATCACTCCCTTCAATAATTTCCCACTGTGTTTCTTCTTGATCACTGTAAATTTGGCACCTATTCCCATTATTCCTCTGAAATGATCTCTCAATGGCCAACTACAATTTCCCTCTCTAAATGCAAGATCTTAGGTTCCACCCAGAGTTTCCTCCAACATCCCATCAGTTTATCATCTGCTCCTAAGAAGTTCTCTTCCTCTTTCGTGGTCTCTTTGATCTTGTGCTTTCCTGGTTTTCCTTCCATTTGTCAATATTTTCCCTCCTATATTGAATTCTCTTTCACCTGTTACCCGCCCCCCCCCCCTTTATGAGTATCACTTAAGGCTCAAACTTTGGTCCTCCATTCCTCCCTGTGATAATGCTGTTGGGGAGGCCCTTGTAATTCAGGTGTCCCTCAATCCTGATCATCCTTAAGATACATACAATTTTCCCTCCCACATAATTCCGTCTGGATATGAAACCATCACCTGTATCCGTTCCAGCCCTCAGGAAGCAGATGCAAAGATGGGAGTTAAAAGTACAAGAGATTTATTGTGGGTAGCGTTTATGGATGAAAAAGGGGGCAAGATTGAAGCAGGCAGGGAGATATTTCAGATTGTGATGCAGGCCTGATGTCTGAGATAAGGAGGGGGAAGGAAGGAGGGTTGGGAAAGGAGAAGCATCAGCCCACATGGCTGCCCTGAGAGTCTGGCCCAGCCCAGCGGGGAGCCTCAGGGCAACAACTGCTGATCAGAAGAGGCAACATGGGACAGAAAGGTCCAGCTCTATTACTCCTTCTGAGCTTAGTCACTGGTTGACTGTGAGCTGCCTGGGAAGTGTGATCCTGGCTTGTACACTATGGCAGATCCCCAAGCTGCTGCAGCTAGAGGCTCTCTCTTAAAAGGAAATCTCAAACACAATCCATACAAAGCTAAATTTAATTTTTCCTTTCTTCTCTTCCACCCTCTATGCTTTCCTTTCAAATTATCCCATCTCTGCCTTTGATATCAAAACCCTTCCATCTTCCAAGCTAGGTATCTTCAAGGTATCTTTGGCTTTTCCAATACCTTAATCTTCTATCTCAAACTTGTGACTCTTAAACTCTTTTCAGTTTTATCACCTCATCTCTCTTCTCAATCCAGCTGTTCTAATCCATTGAGATAATTATCTCATACTCAGAGGAGTATGAGTATCTTCTCATACTACTGCTGCCATAGCTAAGTCCCTTCCCTGGCTCAATTTCCTCACTTGCATACATGTTGTGGTTTCCCAGGATTCAGTCCTTGACTCTCGTCTCCTCTCACACTACAGTCTTGTTCTAGATGATCTTATCCATTAATTGACTTCTACTGAAGTACCTACGACTCCAAAATTTTCATCTCCAGCCCGTTCTGTCAAGAGTTCTGAATCAATGTTTCTCAAACATCAGTGTTATATGCTCTGCTTTAAAAGGGAAAAAAACTGTATTGTATATCCCAGTGTTAAATTATTTTATTTAAAATGTTATATATGTATGAACACAAAACTAAGCATAAACTTTTGGGAATAGTTTAGTTTCCTTCCATACTTTTTTCCTACAGGTATTTTATATAGGTGAGATAATATATGGATATAGGTGTGTATGTGTTGTTGTATCTTGCTTCTTACTCTTGATGTTAGAACACAAGAATTTTCTTAGTCAATAAAACTCTTCATGATCTATATTTTTTGTGGGTACATAATATTTCAATTTGTGGGTATGTCATAATTAATGTTCTATAATGATGTCTGATGTTAAATAATGAAGAAATAAATAACTTTGTACCAAAAGTTTTATCTGAAATTTTTAGAAGAATATTTTCTCAGAATGGATTTCCAGAAATGGGAAGGTAGATGTCTTCATTTCAGAGAAGGAAAATCTAGGTTTTAGGAGTTTGAATGATTTTCCCGAGGCTACTTCAGCCTGTAAAAGGCTGAAGGGATGAAAAGGGAAATGAGTCTCAGCCTTAGGTTATTTCTACTGGGACAGGCTACCCATAGTGGATCATGAAGGGATGCTGTCCTAGGATTCGTTAGGCGACAGAAGATCTAGAAACTACCAAGGACTAAGTTATCTAATTCCCTGAAAACTTCTGCCTGATTTGGGATCGGTGGTGTAAGAACGTGTAGCGTGAGTTGCATGGGCTCTTTCAGAAGGTCAGAAGATTAGGTATAACCTAGTCCAGCACTATTTTCTCAGTGTGCATTTGTGCCAAAGTCACATTTGCATGAGTACCACTGTCTTGGTTTTGTCCTGGCTTGAAAATGCTGCAGGGGACTTTCATGGTAGAGCTCTGACACCCAGTCTTTTAAAGATGGTATGAACTCTTACTCAAAATCAAATAAATGGCCCACATAGTTGTATTTGTAACTTGTCCTCCATTGGTACCCTTGGCCTAGAGCTGCTGCAGATAGGAGATATCTGATGTTGTGATTCTGGAAGCTATGGCATCCCTGCCTTTATCTTGGGGGAGATCTGGTTCTATTTGGACCCCAACCAAGAAGTGACTCTCCTGCCGAAGGGAGTCAAAGATGTCCTTCTTATTGCTACAGCATGAAGGAAGGGGGGCTGGTGGTGAGGTGTATAGTTAACACAGTCAGAGCACTCAGCCACACAACAACTCTCAAATTAGACAATCAAAGTAGGCCTCTGGGGTTTTACAGAATGTGTTGATAGCAGCTGACTTAGAAGACTTAAAAATAGACCGGGATTTCTCAACCTCAGGACTATTGACATTTTGAGCAGGACAATTCTTTGATGTGGGGGCTGTCCTAAACATTGTAGTGGCTGACCAGCATCCCTGCCTTCTACGAACCAGATGCCTGCCTATCCCCTCTCTATTCGTGACAATCAAAACTGTCTCTGGGCACTGTCAAATGTCCTCTGAGGGTTAGAATCACGCCTGGTAGAGAATCACTGAGGCAGACTAATAGATTTCAAAGAAGAAAGCAGCCAATTCCAATGCAGAAGGCAAATGAAAAGAAGGTGACTTGACATGGAAGATGCATAAAACGTCTTATGAGAGTAGGACTCCAAAGTAGATAAGGACCAAAGGTCTTCTTTTGTCGCTCCAGCTAAGGGTCTTCTTCGGATCTGTGATGAAATGGGATGGGCATAAAAAGAGAAAAAAGGCCTCTCGACGGTGATCATAGGTTTTATAGACGTATCATGTGTCCTAACTAGATAGTATCATGTACATAGTCCTTAAGCCACACCATGGCTTCTGCCAATCTTCACAAAATTCCTCCTGCAATTAACAAAAATTCTGAAGCTGTTTCTACAGTTACGGAAATGCACAAACCCTACTGAACATTATAATCAAGAGGTCCATGCTCAGAAAGCAGGACAACCTACAAGAATGCTGAGACCAGCTTCCCCTTACTTTGATACTCTCCATGTTATGCAACCATAAAATCTTAGTATTAAAAGGATCTAAGAAGCCATCTGATTCAGCTTACCCAATTGCCAGCATGACATCATTGGCAGATGGTGGAAACGCTTTGCAAAGCAGATGATCCCATTGTTGGGTAGCACTATGTACACGTTTTTCTTTCAGGGGCTAGAATCAGCCTCTGCAAAGGACCACTTGCTGGACCTGGTGCAGTGTCCTGACGCATCATGGACTAAGTCCACTTCCTTGTTGAGAAGTCTGTAGATCCTGAAATCACCTAGCAAGTCCTCTCTTCATCATCTTTTCTCCACTCCTATCAACCGTTCCCAGTATACTCAACTGTCTCTCACATGCCATCACCTTCACTCTCCTCTCTCTCCTTTGAACACTCTCTCCTCGGGATCCAAAGGGGCATCCTGAGCACCTCATAATTGCCCTCAACAGTGATTCCACACCTTCACCCCTTTCGTTGAGCCCTTAAAATGCTCCGTCGCCTCTCACTCTCCTCAGACTTGTCTTTGATCTCACAGATGGAACAGGCAACAGGCAGGTACAACTCTCCAAATCACACACTTTCCTTCTGCCTCTTCCTGTGTGGTCCCCCCCACCCCGCCCAACCCCACCTCATAACACCTATTCTTATGAACTTACTTATGTCTTTAGGTTTCTTTTTATCTTTCTTCCAATCTGGGGAGGGTGAAGACCTGTCTCCAACCATCATTCTTTCTGTTCTGCATTTTTAGTTCTCCCCTCTCATTGCCTCTTCTCAAGCCTAACTATATGTGTTGGCTTTCCATCTCAAAAGCCAGCCAATCTTTATGGTCATCCTTCCTTCTACCTAGAGTTCTGTAGAACTGAGTCTCCTTCCTCTTCATCATAGCTCTAAGAGTCATTGGTACTTGAAAGCTCATCTCATTTACTTCTTACTTCACTGCAATCAGCATTCTCACCCAGCACACTCTCCCTCTACTCCCTCTGCATCACAAGTAGGGAATCTGCAGGTCTCCAAACAGACCATTTTGTTTTCTACGCCTGGAATGATCCACTCACCATGTGCAGTTTGCAAACTGCTATTCTTTTTTTTAAGACCCTCAGATGCCATGTCCTTTGAATGGCCTTCCCTAGAGAGGTAGGAAGATAATCAGACCACTGGAACATCCATTTTATAGTTGTGTTTTAAGAATTAAATGAGGTGATCAATGTCAAGTGCTTAGCTCAGTGAATGGCACAGAATAAATGCTTCACAAATTATAGCTATTATGATTATTAGCCCCTCAGGTGGGCTCTATTTCCTTTTCATTAGGCGTCTATCACTGTCTCCAGGACATCAGTCTGTGCTTACCTAAGCAGGAGACAACTTCTCTAACAGTCCACCAGATTCTAAGGACAAGGATGCCATTTTTTCATCTATATGTTCCAACATGAAGCATAATACTTAGTAGAAACTCAATTATCTGATGAATGAGTGAAGGACAATTCACTTATAGGACTACAAGGCAATTCTTATGTCTTTTAATTAGCAAAGGGTATACTGGTTCCATGCTGATGGCTCTGCCCTTTTCAGCAGTGATATCGCATTTCAAACCTCCAATTTACCTCCACAAAATCTGGAATGCCTTCAAATGCCAAAGGGGGAGTCAATATTCCCTGACATTCCCCAGTGGGGAGAACCCCTGTGCCAGATCTGGGGGGCCAAGTGAACTCTTGGCTCTGGTTGGTCCTGGCTGTCCTTGGTGGGCCAAGTTGCCCAGAACAGCCAGCATCTCTGGGTTCAACTGTGGGCCAGCCACGGAAGGTGGAACAAAAGCCCATTGATGCCACCACTCACGGAGAAGGCCCTTGGACAAGGATCAGAGGACTTGCCCATCAGCTTCTCCCTTCCTGGACATAGCGCTCAGCTCTCCTCTGCCTTTGGGAACTGGAGTAATGTCAGCTAAGAAGAAAAGGTATGTGACGCCAGGTGTGAAAGCACTCAAAAGAATGTTGACTGGTGACTACAAAATGGAGATGAATTTAGTGGATGTATCACTCTGAAGATAGTGTTAATAATTATTTTATTTAAGTAACCAACGCTAGTCAGAGCCAAGGAGCTGTCCTCCAACATTTTCACCACCGGAGAAGTCTTTTTTTAAATTTTACATCTCCTTGCCCCTAAGGGTCCATGCTTTAAATACTTTTGCCTAATATATAAATTTGTAGTTTTCAGGGCAAAAGTATTCACACCACTGAACCTTTACTGTGTGCCATGTACTTTGCCTCCATGCTTTGCATATTGTATCTCTTATTGCTTATAACAACTATAGGAGAAAAGTATATTATTTCTATTTAATAAATGAGGAAACTGAGTGAGGCTAACTTGTTCAGGACCACGCACCTTACAAATGACCTTGTTAGTAGTGAAGCAGCTTGTCCAAGGTCATACGGATTTTCAGATGATTTCAACTAACTAACAGCTAATTAAGTAAAAGAGTAATTGTTTCCCTTATTGTTATTAAAACAATAAATATTTTTGTAAAATATAAAAATAGTTAAAATTTATTTTAAAATATTGTTGGTCAAAGCCTTCAATTAACATGAGAATGCAAATGTTTTTGTCACTTAATCTAATTCAAGACAAATAAGTTTCTTGCTCTAGTTGTCTCATGTTGTTTTTTAAAGATGATGGTAATGTCCAGTTACCATTAAGACTTTTGAAATTTCATGAATAGTTCACGGACTTCTATCACTCACTGCAAGAGCCCACGGGGCTTGAAACTTCCAGGATGGACCACTGCTCTAGGGTGCTAGGCTTTGCTGTTTATCCTTTGAAAACGACTTCTCAATGTACTAAATAAATGCTGAATGGCATTTTTGTTCTTGGTGACTTTTTCTAAACTTAGGCAAGATTCTGTTCATCAGGAAGGCATGCAAAGGTCTTTCCTTTGACCTGAATGCTTATCTGGAGAAAACACAATTTTAGGATTTCCTCCAGCTGTTTGCATGATCCCTGAAGGTAAAGATCATAAAGATTTCAAAGGAACCTTAGGACCCGGGGGAAGAAATGAAAAGCTCACCTTTGCCCTTAGTTTTGTGTGTCCTGTGTGTCCCTCAGCCAGGAGATCTGGGGGCTGGGCTTACCCGTGACTCCAGGTGTATGCAGGAGGGTCCAATTTCAAAGAACTCTGGGACCTAAAGAAAGGCTTGAGGCTTTCATTTACAATAGAAAGACAGCCCGAAATTGTTGTGCAAAGTCTGTCCTACTCCAAGAAACAAGATTCATAAAGAACAGGGAATCACTTGTAGCTAAAAGGTATTGGGATTCCTCTCAGACCCAAAATAAAAACCATCCGAAAGACAGACGGGGCACAGAATATCACACCAGAGGGAATTCACTGATGACAAATTCATGACAATCATATCTTCTGATAGCCGTCCATCGAAACTGGCATAACCCACCACTTGTCAAAGGTCTTCACTAACTTGGGAGTCACTTTCTGAAAAGCTGCGGGGCAGAATCACAAGCTGAGTTCAAAGAAACAGTGTATGGAGACTAAGCCCTTACAAAGAGCCGTACGTACAAAGCTGTGAGCTGCCGCATTATTTACAAATGTTTAGAAAGGGGGGAACAAGTTGCTAAAATGATAGTGATTTCTGTCAGGACAACACAGATATCAGTCATGACAGACATAAAGATAACGTTACTATATGGAAAATATCTAAGGTAAAATATTAAGTGGAAACAGAAGATGGAAGCAATTGTATGTACAAAGTTGCAATCATATGGAAAGAGTATGGGGAAAATGACCAGAGGGCACTGATAACATTTATTGAGTTTGTGTGTTATGTACTAGGCGCTCTGCAAAGCATGAATTATCTCATTTAATTCTTACCAAAAACTCTTATGAGGAAACATCTATCCCATAAGGATGGGTGAGAAAATGGAGGCTGAGGGAAGTTAAAGCAAGTTGCCCAAGATCGCACTGTGGTTAACTGCTGAGACTAGAAGCAGTTGCTAACCTCTCTATTAGGAAATCACTTTGGTGTTCTAGGTACCGGAGTTATGTTTACATTCTTTTCTTATAATTTATTCTGCACATGTTCTATAGTGAGATTATATTAAATTCAAAACATTTTAAGGTGTGTGTACAGAAATTAGAATGTGTAACCTCTAAGAATGTTCAGATAATATACTGAGATCTCATTGGGTGGTGAATTTGAGCTCCGATAAGGCTTATGGTTCCATTAAGCACAGGAATGAAAACGTTACCCCAGATCAGATGCAGCAAACTTTTCTGAGCTCGGACTATCGGGAGGATTGATGAGATAAGGCATGTCAGGTGCTTAGCACAGTGCCTGGGGGACACTAGAAAGCCCTCAACAGACACTATCTACGATTAGTGCCGAGGGCCAGGCACTGCTTGAGAACTTCTCTTAGCTATTATTATCTGCATTTTGCAGAAGATTGAGATTCAGAGGGATTAAGTAACTCAACCATTGTCACTGAGCTATAAAACGGTGCAGCCCAGTTCCGGGGCCCTCCCCATTCCCTGGATCGGTTTCGCTCCAACACAGGTGAAACGTACATGGGGGCATGTACTTGCCTAAACCAGAAGCCTGGGGTGGATTTCCCCCACCTGAACATAAGCCCACGCTAGCGAACTGTCCCGGGAAGCTCAAACTTTTCATTCTGGGATTCCCAGTCCTTTGCTATTTGCCCCGATCCTATATATGTCAAAATCCACTTTCCAATTCTCTTTCACAAAGGATCTCCCTTTTAACGGAGATCCATCCCCCCAACCCCCGCCAACACCGTGGCTTCCGCAGAGCACTGCATTCCCTCAGTCTCCCCCTCATGCTCTCCCATCCTTTAGGACCCAGTTTAAGTCCAACCTCCACCAGGAAGCCCACCCATTCATATCCATTTCTCCCGCTCTTCGCTTCCCACAGAACGTACTCTCTACACCATTTATACACCATGTCATTTAATCCTTTAAATAGTTAGTCTCTAAGACCTGATACTCTAAGGTTGTTGGTTCCTGAGAGCAAGGCAATTGTATATGTGTTTCTTTTCTACCTCTTCAGAGTGCCCAATACAGCACAAGTTCCTCTAATATTTCTATTAATCAGGATTCATAGGTGCAAAGGACAGAAAACCCAACTCTACCTGGCAAGGCTGGAACCAACAACAAAGCAGGGTCGGGGGTAGGGGGAACAGATGTTTATAGGTTCACGTTGTTGACAAATCCCATGGCTTGGGCCATAACTGGATTCTCAAATACACCAGTGGGGCTGCATTGGTCGTAGGGTCACCCCAAAGTGGGTACTGTGCCGGCCCCACCCAGCCCAAGAGTGGACAAGGGGCAGTTTTCCCCAAAGGAGAAGCAAGCTGCTCTTGTCAAACGAAGGATGAATGGCCCCTGGACAGGCAAGAACAGCAGATGTCCCTTACCTTACTGAATCAAATTCCTCACCATTTACTCACTACTACTACTACTAACTGTCCTTCACTGGTCAGGCACCAGACTGTAACCCCATTAGGAACTGCCAGGCTGCGACTGAGCTCAGCTTATTAACCTGATCTCCACTGAAGTGAGCCAGGCCTGGGGGCAGAGCTACAAAGGAGAGCTTACAAATCTCGGACACAGCATTTTAATACCACAGGGGATTTTTCCCTTTCCCACAAATTGTGTTAACCCTTCAGGAACAGGAGGGCAACCCAGCGTAGAGCTCATTAGTGGCTTTCCTTCAGAGCTCTTCAAAGAGGCCCTGTCAATTGCCAACATGATTTCTCTTAATATTGTGCAGACGGCAGGCTAATCCATCTTCAAATGATCTAATTGCATCTAACTTTCTCTTAAGAAACACTGCGTGGAGTTGCAAAGTCTTAATTGTGGGGTGTATGCTGAATGTCTCCAAGATTACAGAGCCAAGCACTCAGACCAAAGCTGGGGAATTTCCAGTGGAAACTTTTGGGGGAAGGAAATGGAAGGTGACGAGTGGTGAACTGGGGAGCCTCATCAAGCCCAGTTCTTGGGTCCCAGTGCTCTTAAAATTGAAGAAAACGCCTCAACTTACCGCCTAGGAATTTCCACTGGGTGCTCGTGGAGGTTCCCTCTGTGCCATCAAAGACTCAGGCTTCCCTCTTCGATGGAGGGAATGGGTAAAATAAAGGGGCACATGGAGGGGAAGGGGCAGGCAGAGGACTTGTTGGGCGCTTCTGACCAGCTGGGCCAGAATAAGGACCTAAGTAGACAACATTTTCTAAGAGGTTTCCCCAGACGTTCCACTCTTTTAGCTGAGCGACACCTTGCAAAGGGCCTAATGAAATAAAAGAGTTACGTGGAGGAGGTAAGCTAACCAAAGTAGGGCTGGGGGGTGGGGGTGTGGGGGTAGGGCTATGGGGGGGCCGGGGGCGGAGCCAGGAATCGCACCACTTCCGGTGTTGGTGGGAGAGGGCACACAGAAGCAGGTGAGGTTAGTGCAAATACCAAAGGGTCTCTTTAACTGAGCATTTCTTTAAAACATCGCTTATTTATCCTGTTTATTCCTCACAACTACTCTAGAGGGTTTCAGTTGCTTTCGGAGTGTGTATTAGGGAGAGCTGAGGCTCCCAGATGAGGGGTCTGGGACAGCTGGTGGCTGGTGGAGCTGGGAGCCAGACTTCTGACTCCAAGGTGGACACCACTGGCTGAGCCCCTCCCTCAGACACACCGGGAAGGTACTGGGGGGCTGAGTCAGGGTCATAGGCAGGCTGCCCCCCTCCCCAGATTGCTGGCATGTGTAGGTGGGAGGGAACACATCTCTCCCATTCCCTGGCAGGCCTGGGGGAATTACCATTTTTACTAGGATGAAGTCATA
This sequence comes from Martes martes, assembly GCF_963455335.1. Taxonomy (NCBI): domain Eukaryota; kingdom Metazoa; phylum Chordata; class Mammalia; order Carnivora; family Mustelidae; genus Martes; species Martes martes. Next base: position 139,714,156 of record NC_137891.1, read on the forward strand.
TATTCAACAATAACGTGGTTTCTGTCAACATCGGGCCTTTAGGCCTTTGTTCTGTCTTCCCCCACAAACATATTTATATTGGCCCCAGCTAACAACATCCCACTTTCCACTTGCATTTGCAATCCCTTATGTCTCATCTAGTACCCAGTACGCAGGAAATCAGGCTGTAAAGGAACTGGCGGTAACCCTAAGGCCCTTTATTAATTCCATTTTCCAGTCCCGAGTGGCAGTGAGAACTGGGAGGGCTTACTAGGTTCTTGCATCAGAGCCCTTCTTTCTTGGACATCGGCCCACATTTCCCTCTTAATCCAGGGCTCCAAAAGGAGTCTCTGCAGGCCATTTATATACACCAGCTCTGAAAGAAGAAGCCATAGAAAGCCGACCCCTAATAAGATGAACACTAGCAAACTTCCATCGAGGGCCTGTTATGTGCCAGGCACTGTGCTAAGTGAATTACACACATTATCGCACGTAATCTTCACAATCCTTTGAGTGGATGCTATTATTACCCACGTTTTCACAGAAGAGAAAACTCACTCACTGGTTCTTCTGCAATCCCAGAAGTTGCTCTGCTCTAAGGCAGTCAACAATAGTGTGTTCTGGGACTCACTCACTGAATGTCTGGAGAGTAATGAAGTGTCCTCTTGGCACGAGGGGGAGGGGACTCGAAGGTGGGTGGTTCTGTTCAGATCGTGAAACCACGGACCAAAACAGTGTGTGAAATAGGGAAGCACAAATGTGTCAGGAGAGTGGAAAGGAAATTCCTTCCAGGTAGGCTCTTACAGCTAAAAGAGGAGGCAACAGCGTTTAACAGTCTTAACTGTTGGTTTCGGCTTAGGTCATGACCTCGGTTCTTGGGATTGAGTCCCCCCCAGGCTCCGTGCTCAGTGTGGAGTCTGCTTCAGGTTCTCTCTCCCTCTGCTTCCCCGCTCTAAAATAAATAAATGAAACCTTTAAAAAATAATAAAAAGGTGGGGCGCCTGGGTGGCTCAGTGGGTTAAAGCCTCTGTCTTCGGCTCAGGTCATGATCCCAGTTCTTGGGATCGAGCCCCATATCAGGCTCTCTGCTCAGCAGGGAGCCTGCTTCCCCCTCTCTCTCTCTGCCTGCTTCTCTGCCCACTTGTGATCTCTGTCTGTCAAATAAATAAATAAAATCTTTTAAAATAATAATAATAATAAAAAGGAGAGAACACCTTCTCATTGGCTGGCTCCTCTTCTCTTTGAACATGGCCAATTACTGCAGCCCAGTGAACTCTACTTCTCCCTCACCTGCTGGAGGCCAAGGCTGCTCTAAGGGGCCAAGCATTCCAGTTGACCAGAAAGTGAGAGACTTTTATTCTCCTTATCCTATGAGAATCAGAGTCATATCCATGTCTCTCCGTCTATAGATCCCACTCAACCCTGGCGATGGAGAAGTCCAGATGAAGGGGGAACCTGTACTCTGCTTCCTCAAAGAGCCTCAAAGGTTTGTAAGTGTGTGCTTGGGGGTGTGTAGGTCTGTCCTAGGCTCTGCCAGGCATTTTGTGTACATTTTCTCATTTGATTTCCTTTCTTCTGTTTACTTTTACTTAATTAACATAATCTTCACACTTGCCTCCTCTCCAGGCCATCTCAGAACTTCTCACTTCTTTATAATTCTCCTAACCCTACCCTAGCCCAAGTCACCAAACCACCTCCTCTCCCTCCTTTTTTTTTTTTTTTTTAAAGATTTTATTTATTTATTTGTCAGAGAGAGAATACACACAAGCAGGCAGAGAGGTAGGCAGAGGCAGCGAGAGAAGCAGGCTTCCCGCCGAGCAAGGAGCCCGATGTGGGACTCGATCCCAGGACCCCGGGATCATGACCTGAGCCGAAGGCAGCGGCTTAACCAACTGAGCCACCCAGGCGTCCCCCCCCCCACTTTTTTTTTTTTAATGAACATGTATTATTTGTTTTAGGGACACAGGTCTGTGAATCATCAGTCTTACACAATTCACAGCCTCACCATAGCACATACCCTCCCCAAAGTCCATCACCCAATTACCCCATCCTTCCCACCCCCTCCTTCACTCTAGCAACCCTCAGTTTGTTTCCTGAGATGGAGACTTATGGTTTGTCTCCCTTTTTGGTTTTATCTTGTTTCATTTTCCCTCCCTTCCCCTATGATCCTCTGTTTTGTTTCTCAAATTCCTCATATCAGTGAGATCATATGATAATTGTTTTTCTCTGATTGACTTATTTCGCTTAGCATACTACCCTCTAGTTCCATCCACATCGTTGCAAATGGCAAGATTTTGGGTTTTTTGATGGCTGCATAGCATTCCATTGTATACATATACACTACATCTTCTTTATCTACTCCTCTGTTGGTGGACCTTTGGTCTCTTTCCATAGTTTGGTTATTGTGGACATTGCTGCTCTAAACATTGGGGTGCATGTGCCCGTTTGGATCACTACATCTGTATCTTTGGGGTAAATACCCAGTAGTGCAATTTTTGCTGGGTCATAGGGTAGCTCTATTTTCAACTTTTTGAGGAACCTCCATGCTGTTTTCCAGAGTGGCTGCACCAGCTTGCATTCCCACTAACACTGTAGGAGGGTTCCCCTTTCTCCACCTCCTCGCCAACATCTGTTGTTTCCTGACTGGTTAATTTTAGCAATTCTGACTGGTGTGAAGTGGTATCTCATTGCAAACCACCTACTTTCTATGCCTGGACTAGTACAACAGCCTCCTTCCGCTAGTCCTCCAGCCTCCTATGCCTGCTCTATCCTCCTCACAGCTGCCAGAGTGCTCTTCTGACTGTACGTTAGAGCTTGTCACTCCTTCAGTGAAAACCCTGCCATGACTCTCATCGCTCTTGGAATGAAGTCCACGAGGCGCTGCAGGATTTGGCTCCTGCTTACCTCTCCAATGTCGCATCACACTCCCCTCCCCACCCGCCCCACTCATCCATTTTCAGTCACATTGGCCTCCTTTCCATTCCATGATGGTGTCAAAGCCTTTACTTCAGGGTTTTTGTCTTTGCTATTCTTTTACCTAGAACAATCTTCCCCAGTTCTTAACAAGACTGGCTCATTCCATTCCCCAGATGTTGGCTCAAATGTCAGCTTTTCAGGGGGAAACCTTTGCTCCCCAACTGTTAAAGCAGTTCCTTTCCTTCACCCAGACAATTACAGCTCACCCAATCTCCTTCCTATTTATTTTTGTTCTGTGTTTATTGCCTACTTCTCATGCTAGAACTGAGTTCCATGAGGACAAAGAACTTGCCCGGTGTTGTTCACCAATATATCCCTGAAGCCTTGGCCTCGTACATAGTGGTAGCTCAATTCATCTTTATTGAATTAGCAAGTAAATAGTTCAGTGTTAGCAAATGAACTTTCCCAAGGACTCCTAGGGTAGACATCTCAGGATATCCTCATTGCATAGCTCGAGAAACTGAAGCTCAAAGGCAGGGCCAGGATTCAAACCCAGGTCTGCACGGCTCCTGTGCCAACCCTCTTGTTACTACTATGCCAGAGAGTGACTCAAGGTCATTGCAACACAAGAAAGATGCATACTATAACACAGATGAACCCTGAACATGTTATGCAAAATGAAAGAAACCAGACATGAAAAGCTACATACTGCATGATTCCATTTATATCAAGTGTCCAGAAGAGGCAAATCCATGGAGACAGAAAGTGGATTAGTGGTTGCCAGGGGCAGGGGGCAGGAAGAGATGAGGAGCGGCTGCTTCCCGGGCACACAGTTTCCTTTTGGAACGATGAAAAGGTTCTGCAACTAGATTGTGGTGATGGTTGCACAACACTGGGAATGTACAAAGTGCCACTTAACTGTAGACTCTAAAACTGTTGAAATGGTAGATTTTATGTGTATTTTACCACAGTTTTAGCATTGACAAAAAAGCAAGGAAGATCTCCCAGGACAGACAAGTACCCCTAGCCGTTTGGAGGCCAAGGCAGGCAACCTCTCAAAGATCTGGCCTCCTGGCCCCTCCACTGAGCCTGGTAGCAGACATAGGACCAGGGCTGCCTCCTCCCACCATCCCGAGTCTCTGTAGGACCTGCCTATGGGCCTGGTGGACTGTTGCAAAATTAACCCTAATCTAAAAGAAAAACATTTCACTTTGCAAGTTGGTGGTGTTTCTCTTTGCAGTTTACCCTTTCTCTTTAATCAGGACAATTCCTCCAAACAATCACACACACATATATATTTTTAATCCAAGAGGAAACGTAGCCTGCTGAATGCAGCTTTGAAATCCCATCCAACTGCCGCTCCCGTTTTTTGAATTTCTATTTTTAGCCCTAAACCGAAAAATGATTCAAAAAAATACCATTCTGGAGAAGTCTGAGTTCTGTAGTGTTTTCCCTGAGGAAAGTCTTTCTGAAACAGAAGTGGGGAAGGAGGTGGTGGGGATCAGGGTGGCACCGTTTGCTGGAAGATGCCTCCCCCCTCCTTCCAGTCCCAAAGCTAGGACCTCATCCATTTCCCCAGTTTAACAGAATGCTTCTACTTCTGCCCCCAAACACCGTATCTCTCTGTGCCTTCACCACAGAATGCTTTTCTTGGGTTAGAAAGCCTGACTTCTTGATTTTTTTCCCCCTGAATTCAATGAAATCGCCAGAACAACCCTAGGGGGATAGAGGTTTCAGGACTGCTTAGAATGAAGCCACAGTGTGGACGGACACTGCCTTTTGCTAGGGAACGTGGGAACCAGGGTGGAGTGAGCTCACTGAGGGGCCGTGACTGAGGACCAGGTCACTGATGAATGAATGAGCAGATGGCACATCATTCATTCAATCAGTTCTGCGACAAATGCCTACTAAGTGCCAATCACCATGCTACGCCCATGATTTCATTTCAGTGGAACATATTGTTATTCAACTCCTACTGTGCGCAGCTACACACTGGGGACAAAGAGTGAACAAGACACACTGATTGCCACCACTGCTTTGTGATCTAGCTAGATTCTGGAGTGGCGCTGTCCTATATGGTAGCTGCGAAATAGGTGTGACTACTGAACAAGTTGAAATGTGGTCAGTGTAATTAAGAAAATGACATTTCATTTTTATTTAGTTTTAATTAATTTAAATTTAAATTAAAAATTGAAGCAACGTGAAATCGTTTTCTGTTAAACACAACATTATTGTTCTGGTAGGATTTTATTTTACTTTAATGGCTGCATCACGTAAGATTTTATTCTTTACCACACTGCATGTATTGAGTGAGTGCATTATTGCCAAAATCACATACTAATACATCATGAACCTACAAGCTGTAAACAGACTGATTCAGTTCAAATAATTATTTTTTTCTATATGTCATGTAATGTTATAATGTGCTAATTTGAACGTTTTATGCAAACAGCATAAGTTATGGTAAAACCTATGTAAATCATAGCTGGTAATTAAATTGAAATACTATTATTTTCATTATAATGCAATTAATTCATTTTTCTAGTTCAAAAAATAAATATGGAAAAATTTTAAGTTTCAAATAAAAGCATGCTATGATGTAGAACTGAGTGGAGATTACCCAGACAGTAATGGGAAGTAGAGGCTGGAAAAAGAAGCTGCAAAAGTTCACAATGAAGGTCAACGGGGCAGAGTCAAAGAAGTTGTTTGTTGTATTAAAAAAAAGTAAAGATAATAAAATAGATAACATGAGGAGGCATTTTCTGCAAATAACACGTAGTGACTTTGATTTTAAAAAGTATCCTTTTCAGGCGCCTGGGTGGCTCAGTGGGTTAAGCCTCTGCCTTCAGCTCAGGTCATGATCTCAGTCAGGGTGCTGGGATCCAGCCCAGCATCAGGCTCTCTGCTCAGCAGGGAGCCTGCCTCCTCCCCTCTCTCTGCCTGCCTCTCTGCCTACTTGTGATCTCTCACTCTCTCTTTCTCTCTGTCAAATAAATAAATAAATATCTAAAAAAAAAGGGGTCCCTTTCAACAGTCAAAAAAGACTGAATGAAATTATCCACCTAAAATCAGAACTAAATGTCCTAAAAAACTGGTTTTTTTTTTATACAATTTTAACAGAATCTGAGCTTGTAACTTTGACCAAGTATAAAACCACTTTTAGAGGAAGAGATGGTAAAAGAAATTATTGTTTCAGCTATGGATAGCCTATAGAATGTAAAACCTTTCTAATAAAATCAAAGATCAATTGATTTATAATTTGAAAACCTGCAGGTACTTTTCTATTGATTTAGATGAGTCAAGAGATAAGAGAGAAACTGGCCAATTAATATCTTAGGTATGTTTACCTTAAGACTTCCAAATTCAGAAAAAAAAATGTCAATTTTGCAGCCTATAGAACTGAACTCCTAGGGACGCCAAGGTGGCTCAGTTGGTTAAGCAACTGCCTTTGGCTCAAATCATGATCTCGGGGTCCTGGGTAGGATTAAGCCCCACATCAGGCTCCCTGCTCAGCAGGGAGTCTGCTTCTCCCTCTGCACCCCCACCCCCGTGCTCTCTCTCTCAAATAAATAAATAAATAAATATCTTTAAAAAAATGTTGAACTCCTGAAGTAGGTTTTTTTTTTTTAATCTTTTACAGCTGCCAAAGAATTTCAGTCAGATATAAAAAAATTAGTTTCTATCATAATGGTACTATAACCAGCTATTAGGTAAAAATCTAGACTTAGTGGAATCTTAAAATGAGAATGATGGTTTCCTCATTAGCTTTTTCTACTGTATGATACATATTGAAAATATCTGTACTTAGCTTTCTGAAGCAGACTCTCTGAAAAGCGTCATGGATACCGTTGTCAAAACTGTTTCGTATATGCATGCAAAGGGAATCATTGCCAGTTTATAGAAATGTTGAAAGGAATCAAAGGCAATGAATTTAATGATTTTGTGTTCTTTGCCAGTACTTGTTGATTGAATTGTGGAAGGGTTTTACAAAGATTTACTTTGCTGTTAACTCCAATTCAAGATTTTCTTTGAAACTGAAAGGATGCTTGCCAAATTCTCAATAACCAGAGACAAAAAATGGCAATATGATTTATATTTTCTCACTGATACCACACTGGATATAAACAAGCTAAACATGCAGCTCCGAGGAAAGGAAAAGCTTATTGTAACCTAACTAGACAGGTATGAGAATGCATGTTGTAACTGAGACTTTTCATAATACAAACTAACAGTCAGCTTTTACACACTTAGGATGAATTGGTGTGCAGGAAATTTTAATTATAATTGGCAGAGTGTTGTAATTTGCAAAACCCGCTGGAAAATTTTGAAGGCGGCTTTGTTGGTATTGATAAATTTAGTGGGGATTTTCAATTTATGTAATAGACCTTTGAACTCAATATGAATATTAAGTTGATGTAAGATTTAGTAAATTTACATAGTGTGGGTAGACACAGTTTATTTATTTTTTTCTTTTTTAAGATTTTATTTATTTTTTTGACAGAGAAACAGTGAGAGAGGGAACAACTAGCAGCAGGAGCAGGAGAGGGAGAAGCAGGGACCCCACTGAGCAGGGAGCTTGATGTGGGTCTCGATCCCAGGACCCTGGGATCATGACCTGAGCCAAAGGCAGACACTTAACAACTGAGCCACCCAGGCGCCCCTAAACACAGTTTAAAAATTGATGTTTGTTGCGCAAAGTCAAATCAATTCTTCTGGAAAAGATGAATCAGTTTTGGAATGTGGATGTGAATATTAAAAGAAAATAATGTTCTGGTATTCAATTTGGTTACGAGAAAATTTTGAGTACATTTGGAACAATTTGGGAATGGGAATCTGTTTTTAATTGTTCATCTTATAAAACATAAGTACAGATCAAGTATTTTGAATGAAAATTTATTATCCAAACTAACATGTGCCATAAATATAAGAGACCTATCAGATTTTGAAGACTTCAAAAAAAAATGTATCTCAATACCTTTTATACTTTATACTGAATTCACATGGAAATTGTAACGTTTTGGATGTAGTTGATTAAAAATATACGCATTAAAATTAATTTTACTTGTTTCTTTTAACTTTTTTTTTTAATGTGGCTACTAGTAAGTTTAAAATTACTTACATGACTTGCATTGCTTCAAATGGACAACACTGTTCTATAGACACAGTGATATAAATATCACAGCACTTGCCATATTATATTCTAATGGCCTTCGGAGAAAGTTAGGGTTTCAAGTGAGCAAATAGAACATCTACCCAGCCTAGTCTTAGAATAATTAGTAGAGGGTAGGGGCATTAGAAGTCAGCCACAAAAATACTAGGTCATCTGCTAAGTAGCAGATGTTTGTAATGACAATACATGAGAGCTTTTCCATTATCTATAGAACACTTCCCATCCCAATGGCAAGAATTTGCCCTTGGATTACCTCATTGTCAAAGTTCTAGGAGTAGGTTCTTTACTTCTACACTAAGCAAGGGCAAGAGGGTTGAATAACATGGGCTAAACTCAGGTGACCTAAATTGAGCCCAGACTAATCTGCAGAGCCACCAACCATTGGCAATCACTGTGGAATGTATTTACTGAAGATAAATGATGTTCCATGAGTTCACGAGTTAGGTCAGCATGTATCAGCTGGTTAACATTTAGTAATAATAGGATTTATAATGCACCTGGTTTCAGTGGTATCCTGTCTCACAGGTGGAATGTGCCTATGTGACCAGCTCACTATGTGACCTCTACTATGACCTGACTGGCCTTCTTGGTACCCAGGTGCCTCACGTGCATGCCAGTAGAGCTCAAGACCTGCAGACAAAGGATACCTGTGCAACCCAGGTGCAGCGGGGGGTGGGGGTGGGGGGAAGCTGGCACCTGAGAGCTCTGTATCCTGGCACTGCATACCTGTCTCTGGCTGTTACTGTACTATATCCCTTGTCTATAATAAAACTCCTCCATGAGGATAAACTGTCTGAGTGCTGTGAGTCCTTTCGGCCATCAGACATGTAATGTGACTCATGTGTAGTTCATGTAAGGGTTCATCAACTGATTGCCTCCCCAAGAGAGGAGGCAATAAATCAGACTGGCTAAAGCCTGAGCCCTGGAGTCCACCTGCCTGGGCTCGGATGGAGGCTTCGTCCTTTGCTAGCTGAGTCTCTTGAAGTGAGTGCATTGGCTGAATATTTGTGGCACCATAATTTATGGCATCCCAGCCCCCAGCCACTCTCCCCCATTTTATGTGGAAAACTAACACAACCATGCCGGCACCCAGATCACAACCTTCCAGCCTCCAGAACAGAAAGAAATAGATTTCTGTTGTTGATAAGCCACCCAGGCTATGGTACTTTGGTACCTCAGCCCAAACCAAGATAGCAACTTAACTTAATGTGGACAATGGGAAATTAATAGTGCCTAGCTCAAAGGATTCAGTGAGTTCATCTGAGTGCAGGGTTTTATAAAGATATCTGGCATAGAACAGCACTTAGTGTTTACCACTTAACAAATTCTTAGAGTCCCAAGGAGCATATTTGTACAAGTTTTCTGTCCTTGTTTTGAGCACCTAGGAGTTCATAATATTGAGGTCTAGAAGCAGAGCACCCTTCTACACAATTAAAAAGAACTTGTAATGATAAGAAAGAGCACAGGGATCAATTTTCCCATTTTTCTAGAGAGGAAAGTAAAACACCAGGCTACCTTGTCAAAACAATGGGATGCTGTAAGATCAAAAACACACAAAACAAGTTCTGAAAATTATAGTCACACGAATGTAAGAGATCTTACTCTTGTCCCTTTTTATAACTTCTCTTGGGAATTCAAAGCTTTGCCCACTTAGGCAAAGTGACCATCATGTCTACCCCTTCAGTCCTGACCTCTGTCTTGGTCCTAATTCTACAACCCAAATTGTCCACAGATGGTTCTACCCACAGACTAGGCAAGAATAGCCGTGCTGAATATACTGTTTTTCACTCATGCTTTCCTCCTAGCCTGCCGACACCCTAGCTTTCCAGGGGCATGGAAATCAATGTGGGGTACTGACACGGGTGCTGGGCCTGTTTGTAATCAGATTCATTCCTTGCCTCCCCGCTGCTCTGCTCAGGATCCCCAAGACAGGTGACTTCTGTAGGCTCAATTCTCAAGTTTCCTGTGTCAAGTAGCTCCTTGCAGAGTTCCCCTAATGGAAGGTGCTGGCTGGTGTTTTGAAAGCAGAGAGGAAGGGAGAAGCCACGTTGTATCCCCTCACCTTCTTTCTGCCTAGGGTAATCAGTAGGAATAGCTTCTCATGTGGGCTTGCCATCATCCCAACCTCCAGAGATGACCCTACCCTTGGGCTCCAGTAAAACCACCTCTTCTCTTTGTCCTTCCAGTCTAGGCATGGTTGAGGCTTCTATCTGTTGCTGACCTTCTGAGCAGCATCACCAACCTTTCAACATAGTCACGATGACTCATAACATGTGACTTACTGTGTTTAAGAGTTGGTTGTTTCTCTTAGAAAACTCTATGAGTATACAAATCAGTAATGAGCCTGTCGTCATAAGTCATACACGCACACCAGTGTCCTTATTTTCCCATGAGCCTTCAGGGTCTGCCTCTCAGAAATCACAGTCACCTGATCAGTGCTTTCAAAACATCCATGGAAGCCATCAGAGGGCTGTCTCCACCATCACATCACAATGCCTCCTGCTGTCATCCCATTGCTTAGCCTCAGAGGTACTCAGCCCGCAGATAGCTACTTCCCCTCTACCCAGGAGGGCATGATACCCCACCAGTTCATAATTTGCTGGTGGGGAGGCCTGGGGGGGGTGCTCCTGCATGGGAATTTTCTGTAAAATTATTTTCACTGATTGATCTAACTGTATAATGTCAAGCTTTGAATGGGCAGCATGCAAGCACAATCAGATAAAAGAGTATTATTAACACCTTACAGCAGAGAAAAAGAACCCAAGGGTAAACTGCACAAAATTCAGAACTTGAAGAGGTCTTACTCTAATAAAGGTACTAGCAAACTGAATGTCAATGAGTCATAAAGTTTAGAGTTAGAAGCACTCTTAGATGACATTGAACTCCAGCTCTTCAGGTTGCAAAGAAAAAACCTGAGCTCCCACGCCCCCCAAATGTCCACGGTCCACGGTCACTGGCTAGTAAATGACACAGGAAGGACTAGAACCCAGATAGGTACCTTTTCTCTAGACCCTTGTTTCTCAACATATGTGGACGAGCAGCACCAGCACCTGCTGGGAAAGTTTTAAGAGATGCAGAATGTCAGGCTGTAAGCCAGACCTCTGCCTTTAGAGTCTGCACTGTAGAACATCCCCAGGTGACTTGTGTATGCATTATAATTTGATCCTGACTGGCAGGCCCCGGAGGCTGATGGGAAAATAAGGGCAACTCGTTAACATGTGTGATTTGTGAATCCAGGTTCATTACTCATTGGTACACTCAGAGCTTTCTAAGAGAAATGAACCACACTCTGATTCCTCTGGGGCTTTCTCGTTCACCCACAGCCAGAGCTAAGAAAGAGATGTTCTCCATTTCTTGAAAAGTACTTGCTCTGTAACTTACAGCAGGAGCTGATATTAAAACTCATAAACACAGGAAAGGAAAGTGTAAATGATGGAGAATGAGGACTTTTAGATTGGTTTTGCTGCTTGGCACTCATTTATATGACTTGAAAAAAGCTTCTAAGAACCAGAGCCTGGGCCACAGAAGGCACTTGATAAAAATGTGTTGAGTAAATGAATAAAACCTTGTCATACATGGAGAAGAGATTCCAGGACACAGACTCTCAATATCTAAGTTAATACACATTTTTTGAGCATCTATGATGTGCATGCTAGGTGCTGGGTGAGGTATGGAGATACCTTCATGACTAACATGTTGACTGAGAAGCTCACGGCCTGCTGGACAAATTTTTAGAATGTGTGTTCCTAGAAAGCAAGAACTTATCTTCCCTCTTCTCTCTTTAAACGTGCCCTGCACACAAAGATAAGCTTTGCCAATATTCACAAGTATCGTTTTAATTGGAAGCTTTCCACACCCCATTCATACGGTGGGAATTGTTGAGTGATGGGGGTCGATTGGGATATGAGAGTTTGGCTTCTCCACCTTCTGTGCTTTTGGATCTATCCCCTACTGGGATTGGGAAATCCTTCTTATCTAATCTCTCCACATTCCCTCCATCTGCCCCTTCTCTGCAGAGCGCTGAGTCTCAGGACATTTGAGGAAGAGACAGAGGTCAGTTACTTCACTGGAGCAATGGCCCCCCGTGTCCTGGGCCAGTTGCTGAGTGACTTCATGGTTTCCCCTCCACAAGGCACCTCCACCCGTAGACTGCCTGAGTAGCTGCGTTGAAAGTTATCCTTGAATTTATCTTGAGTTGAAAATTCCGTTATCGCTTCCTGGGCTGGGCCTGCTCCCAGCTACACTTCTTCACTGTGGCTGAGACTTGGAAACAGATAAGAGACGGAAGGAATTCATCAAAAGCTGGTCACTCTGTCTTTCAGCAGAAAGGGACTTTAGCCAAATGTCAACAAGAGAAAGGGAAGTAAAGGCTTCAAGGTCTCTTGTGGGGGTTCACAGCAGGGAATGTTGTCTAGAAAGGCTCTGGCTGGAAAGAAGGTACGGCCTCTTAGCTCAAATATTAATGATGAGTCAACTACACTTCAATTAAAAAAGAAATTGCAACAATGAGGATGATGATGCCAGGCAAGATTACTAAGCTCCTACCATGTGCCAGGCACAGCGCTAGCTACTACTTTACCTGCATCATCGCATTATTTCATTTAATCTTCACAACAACCCTACAAAATGGATAACTTTTTCTTTTTTTTTTCTTTTTACCATGCCCCTTTTACAGACTGATTCTGCAGGATCTCACAGAGAATGAAAGAAAAGAAAGAAATACAACTTAAATTCATTGAACTTTATATATTAGGCCCTATGCTAGGATTTTTCCATAAGATATGTGAGACAGTAAATATTATCAGTCAATAAATATTATCTCATTCACTTAAGGAATAACTACTAAATTCTACTAGGCGTCAGTTACCCTATATTCATTGTCTCATTACTGCTAACAACAATTCTAGAGATAGATCCTGTCATCACCATCTCAGAGAAGAGCACAGTTAGATGGTCTCCCTTCCTCCTTCCTTCTCTCCCGCCATCCCTCCCTCCCTTCCTTCTTCCCTGCCTCCTTCCCCCTCCCTCCTTCTCCCTGCCTTCTCTTTCTCTCCTCCCTCCCTCCCTCTTTCTCCTTTCTTCCTAGTGAATAGTTACTAAATGCTAGCAACATTCTTGGACTGGGAATAGAATGGTGTATGAAGCAGACGAGGTCCCGAACTCATGAAGCTTATTTTGCAAAAACATAAACAAATGAATAAAAAAAGACAATATTAGGTAGTTGTGATACAACCCCAATCTGATGAGGGCGGCAGACAACAGAGGACAGCAGACAACCTTGTGGGTGGTAAAAGAAATCACTCAGGCAGAACCCAGGAGCTAGAAGTCTACTGAATACAGTGCAAGGCAGCCACAGGAATGACAGACAGCAAGGGAGAGACAGTCTGCCAGAGGCGCTGTTAGAGACTATAGTTGAGGGAAGTGAGGAGGGATGAGAATGTACGGAATTTTCCTTTCTTGGTACCTGTGTCTGGTTGTGAGTAGCCCACTGGTCAGTGAGGGCCTATGGCAATTTTGAGGTGGGTCACCTAAGAGCCCGTTTGCATTCAGCCCTGCGGTCACTATGGGCCCTTCTACCTTGCTCAGGTTTCCACGGCTCAAGCCTGTTGCCTAAAAGCAGCCTCTCTAGTGGCGATAACTATCCTGATATACATGAAACAGAGTTATATGACAGAAAGTTACTGGGAGCTACTGTAGGTTCAAGGTCATCTGGGGAGGTGACATTGCAGGTGAGAACTGAACAGCAAGACAGACTGAGTCATGCAAAGACCTCAGAACAAAGCCCTGCAGGCAGAAAGAACTGCTAGCGCAGAAATCCTCAGGCCTGGAGTATTCAAGGAGCGCAGGAGCTGAATGATCAAGGTGGGAGGAGAACAAGGGACAGTCACAGAGGCAGGCAGGAAACCTTATAGGTCAGGGCACGGATTTGGGAATCTCTTCCAAATGGAAAGTCCTGGGCAGGGAAGAGGGCCTAACGGGGGAGAAGGTATGTTTCAAAGCTCACTCTGGCCTCTGTGATGAGAAATAGGCTGTGGGAAGCAAGGGTGCAATGAGGTAAGTCTGCACTGAGGCTGTTACAGAATTTCAAACGAGGGACGATGGTGGGTTAGAGGGGGATGTGGTAGGGAGATAAGCAGGGTGGGTGGCTGGTTGGGAACACTGAAGTGATCCTATGCAAGGCCCATTTTTGTGGCCCCAGGATACTGTGTAAGTAGTTTGAGGGCAAAGTTCAGTCTTTGTAGTTTCCGCAGAGGTTGGCTGAGAGCCTGGCATTTTATAGGTAATTAATAAATATTTGTTGAACTGAATCCATGCTTCATGTTTGTTGGATTGGATCTGTTTGCCTATCAAAAAGTGCAAGATAGGGACGCCTGGGTGGCTCAGTTGTTAAGCTAAGCGTCTGCCTTCGGCACAGGTCAGGATCCCAGGGTCCTGGAATCGAGCCCCACGTGGGCTCCTCACTCAGCAGGGAGCCTGCTTCTCCCTCTGCCTGCCCCTCCCCATGCTTGTTCTCTCTCTTTCTGACAAATAAACAAATAAAATCTTAAAACAACAACAACAACAAAAAACCTCCAGACATACACCAGGAGAAGCTCTAAAGCAACCATGAGTAATATAATATTGGTAATCCCCTCACTCAATTTAATGCCCCTATAATATTAAAATTGAAGAAATTAGATATGAACTAGGTCCATTTAAATTTAGTGTTTGTGGAGCATCTTTGATAATATGGGGATCAAAACACCTTCCCTGGAGAGCTGGTTTGGAACAGAGAGGTGATATTTGTGAAGAACTCCAGCACACTGCCTTGTTCTGAGGAAGAAGTTCAACAAAGGTAGGCTGTCAAATGTCAAATTGGGCCTCAAAGGCCTTCTAAGACAGCACCCACCCAGTATCGTCCTTATACAGGGAGGAGAGGGAGGAAGGAAAGACGGAATGACAGTAAGGACCTCTAGAAATCTGTTCCTCCACTAAAGCAATGAGCACACCAGCAAAAAATTGTGAAAATCAGCATTTGCAGAACTCTGGAAATTAGTCAAAGGCTTGCAACACGCTGAGGAGCATTTATTTCAGGAAAAAAAAAGGCTAAAATTTGGTAAGAAAAGAGTTCTGTGGATTTTTAACATGCTCTCTCCTCATTTCCCCCTCCTGAGTTCTGTGGTAACCTTGAAAACCAGCAGCTCCGCCACCACAGCAACTGTGAAAACCAACAGCCTAGCAGTCACTGGAGGGGGCAGAAGGGATTGGAATGCCTCAAAATTCCCATCTCTAGAGAATTGGCACTATTTGACCTGTCTAGCAGCATTCTGGAAAGTCCTCCTTAGAGGGCTTTTCTTTATTTGACTAGATTCAGAACTTTTTACTGGGAAAAGCCCTAGGCTCAGGATATTTGTTGGAAAAAAACTCATAGTTTCCTGGGGTAGCAATACAAGTTGGGAAAAACAAGAGACTGGCCAAAAAGCTCCAAAGCTCAAAGGGAAGATTTAAGGAACAAGAGGTTCACAGGGGGCTTTGAAAATCTCCTATGTATTTCTGGCGAGATAGAAGAATGTGTTCATGTGAGTGGCTATGTGCATGCCCAGGAAAAACCCGACGAAGCCAGAATCCTCACCTCTGGCTGGAGGAGACAGTGTAAGCATGAAATGGAAGCAAAGGCAGTGTTAAAAATTACGGGACTTCTGAGGGCATGCCCCCAAACACAACCAGAGTAGGAGACTCAGAGGTTTAAGGAAATCTCTGTCCTATCTTAGGTGATCAGTAAACTGAGCAAAGACTTCAGTAGCCATATGTGAGAGGGAATAGACTATACAGAATTATTCTAGGAAAGTCACTAAACAAACGCAACAACAACAGCACACAGCAACATCAGAGGAGAGGTGATCTGATTAGAGTTGCCACATTACATTATTTAAATGTCCAATTCTCACAGAAAAGGCCCCCAAAGGCCAAAGGAATCTTGATAAAGAAAAACAAAGCTGGAGGTATCACAATTGCAGATTTCAAAATATCCTACAAAGTTGTAGTAATCCAAACAGTGTGGTGTGGCACAAAAATAGACACACAGATCAAGAGAACAGAATAGAGAGCCCAAAGTTAAACATATGTTTATATGGTCAATTCATCTATGACTGAGGAGGCAAGACTATACAATGGGGAAAAGACAGTCTCTTCAATAAATGGTGCTGGAAAATCTGAACAGCTACATAGAAAAAGAGTGAAATTGGATCACTTTTTAATACACACACAATAAATTCAAAATGGATTAAAGATCTAAATATGATGGGACGCCTGGGTGGCTCAGTCGTTGGGCATCTGTCTTTGGCTCAGGTCATGATCCCAGGGTCGTGGGACTGAGCCCTGCATCTGGCTCTCTGCTCAGCAGGAAGCCTGCTTCTCCCTTTCCCACTCCCCCTGTTTGTGTTCCCTCTCTTGCTGTCTCTCAAATAAATAAATAAAAATCTTTAATTAAAAAAAAAAAGATCTAAATATGAGACTAGAAACCATGAAAATTCTAGAAGAGAAACAGGCAGTAATTTCTCTGACACTGGTTATAGCAACATTTTCCTTAACATGTCTCCTCAGGCAAGGGAAACAAAAGTAAAGATAAACTGTTGGGGCTACATCAAAATAAAAAAGCTCTTGCAGGGTGAAGGAATGATCAACAGAACAAAAAGACAACCTACTGAACTGAACGGGAGAAGATATGTGCAAATAACATATCTGATAAGGGGTTGATATCAAAAATATATGAAGAACTTATACAACTCAACACCAAAGAAAACCCCACAAATAGTCCAATTAAAAATGTGGGCAGAGGACCTTTTTCCAAAGAAGACATATAGACAACCAACAGACACATGAAAAGATGCTTAACATCATTAATCATCAGGGAAATGCAAGCTAAAACCACAATGAGATATTACTTCACACCTATTAAAATGTCTAAAATCAAAAAGGAAAAGAAAATCAAATGTTGGCAAGGATGTGGAGAAAAGGGAACCTTTGTATACTGTTGGTGGGAATTTAAATTGGTGCAGCCACTGTGGAAAAGAGTATGGAGTTTCCCCCAAAACATAAAAATATGATTGCC
This sequence comes from Martes martes, assembly GCF_963455335.1. Taxonomy (NCBI): domain Eukaryota; kingdom Metazoa; phylum Chordata; class Mammalia; order Carnivora; family Mustelidae; genus Martes; species Martes martes. The sequence goes on from NC_137891.1 coordinate 139,731,312, forward strand.
ATATGATACAGTCATCTCACTACTGGGTATTTACCCAAAGAAAATGAAAACACTGATTCTAAAGCACATAGGCATCCTGTGCTTATTGCAGAATTACTTAAAATAGCCAAGACGTGGAAGCAACCCTAAGCATTCACTGAAAGACAAATGGATAAGGAAGAAGTGGGAGACATACATGAAATATCACACAGCTATAAAAGGTTAAGATCATGCCATTTGTGACAACATGAATGGACCTTCAGAGTATAATGCTAAATAAAATAACTCAGATTGAGAAAGGCAAATACCATATGACTTCACTCATATGTGGAATAACAACAACAGCAAGCAAAAAAATGAATAAACAAAGAGCAGAATCAGACCTATAAATACAGAGAACAAACTGATTGTTGCCAGAGGGAAAGGGGGTGGGGGCAGAGGTAAAATGGGTAAAAGGGTAGTGGGAGATACAGGCTTTCAGTATGGAATGAATACATAATGGGAATAAAAAGCACAGCATAAGGAATATAATCAATGATAATTGCAATAGCATTGTATGGTGACAAATGGCAGCTACACTTGTGAGCATAGCATAATGTATAAACTTGTTTAATCACTAGGTTGTATACCTGAAATTAATGTAACAGTGGGTCAAATAAACACACACCACACACACACAGAAGTCCAGTTTTCAATAAAAGGTAGTTCTTTGAAAAGATCAACAAAATTGAATAAACTTTGGCTGACTAGGTAGTCTGACCAGAAAAAAAGAAAAGAAAAAAAGAAGAAGAAGACGTAAGTTACTGAAATCAGGAATGAAAGAAGAGATACCACTACTGATTTTATAGAAATTCGAGAAATAATAAGGGAAACTATGAACTATGCCAACAACTTAGATAATCCAGATGAAATAGAGAAATTCTTAGAAAGATAAAACTACCAGAATTGACTCAGGAAGAAAAAGAAAATCTGAATAGACCTGTAATAAGCAAAGAAGTTGAATTAGTAATTTTGAAACTTCCCATAAAAAAAATTCATGCCCGATGGCTTTACTGGTAAGTTCTACCAAAAACATTTAAAGAATTAACATAAATTCATCACAAACTCTTAAAAAAACAGAAGACAAGGGAATACTTCCCAACTCATTCTAAGAGCCCTGAATTATCCCAATATCAGAACTAGACAAAGACTCACGAGAAAAGTACAGACCAATACCTTTTATAAACAGACACAAAATTCCTCAACAAATTACCAGTAAATGGAATCTAGCAACACATAAAAAGGAATTATAGACCATGACCAAGGGGAAATTATTCCAGGAATGTGAGCTTTGTTTAAAATTTAAAAAATCAATCAATGTAACAGATCACATTAATATAATAAAGTTTAAAAAAGTGATCATCTCAATAGACATAGAAAAAGTATTTGACAAAATCCAATGCCCTTTCATTATAAAAAAAATCACACAACAAAACAAGAATAAAACTTCCACAATCTGATAAAGACATTAAAAAAAAACCCTCTACTAGCATCATAAAAGTTTTTCTCTTAGAATAAGGAAAAAGCCCAGAATGTCCATTCTTGCCACTTCCACTTAACATTGTACTGAAGTTCAATTTCTAGCCATAGTAGTTAGCAGGAAAAAATAAAAAGCATACAGATTGAAAAGGAAAAAGTAAAGCAATCTCTATTTCAGGTGACATGATCTTATAGATAGAAAGTTATAAAAATCCAAAAAAAAAAAAAACCACTCAAAAACTGTTAGAGCAAATAAATGAGCTCAGCAAGGATGCAGAATACCAGATCAGTACACAAAAATCAGTTTTATCTCTGCAGAGAAGCAATGAATAATCTTAAAATGAAATTTAAAAAATGAATTCAGTTTCTAACAACATAAAAATTACAAAATATTAGAAATAAATTTAACTAATGGGGCTCCTGGGTGGTTCAGTTGGTTGAGCATCTGACTCCTACTTTGGTTCAGGTCAGTCTCAGGGTTGTGAGATTGAGCCCTGTGTTGGGCTCTGTGCTGGGTATGGAGCGTGCTTAAGATTCTCTATTTCCCTCTCCTTCTGCTCTTCCCCTAAGTCTCTCCCTCTCTGAAAGAAAGAAGGAAAGAGAAAGAGAGAAAGAAAGAAATTACTTTAACAGAAAAGGAGAAAGTCTTGAATGTTGAAATCTATAAAACATCACTGGAAGAAATTTAATAAATGGAAAGATATGCTGAATTCATGGATTGAAAGGTTTAATGTTGTTTAGATGACTATCCTCAAATTAATCTACAGATTCATTGCAATCCTTATCACAACCGTTGCTGGCTCTTAGGCAGAAATTAACAAACTGACCCTGAAGTTTATATGAAAATTCAGTGGGTCCCAGAAGAACTCCCCCAAGAAAATCTCAAAAAAGAAGGTCAAGGATAATGCTGTGGAACATGACGGTCAGTTTTATGTCTCAACTTGGCATAAAGAGGATGAAGTACTAATGCATGCCATAACATGAATAAATCCCGAAACCATTTTGCTAAGTGAGAGAAGCCAGACATACAGGGACAAACAGTATATGATATGTATATGAAATATCTAGAATAGGCAAACTTACAGAAACATAAAGTAAATCAGAGGTTATCGGGATGAGAGGAGTTTCTTTATGAGATGATGAGAATGTTCTAAAATAAGTAGTGAAGGTTATACTATGTGAATATACTAAAAACACTAAGTTTTATGTTTTAAAATGGTCGATTTTATGGTATGTGAAAAATATGCCAGTAAACCTGTTATTTTTTAAAAAGGGGGGGTGGGGAGTCCTGTCCTGGACCGGCATTTAACAAATACACTGAAAGTAAGTTGATATACACATGGGGTCCTCTGCCTCTTGAGATCTGGCACTTGATGCTGACACAGTATAACCAAAACTTTGAACATCCATTCCTATAACTGATGCTGATCTGGCCCCAGGGATCACGTCTCTGTCTCTTGCCCTATGTCCTTAGAACAGAAGGCAAGTGGGATTCTATACTATGATGATCTGTTGTGTCACCACCAGTGGAAGAGATGGACACGGCTTGGAGCCCAGGAAGGACTGCAGTGACAAAAGCACTTCAGTAAGAGAAAAGATAATCAACTTGTCAAATTCTTCCTCAGTGTATGCCTGCACAACAAACTACCATTCCCAATACTGCCAAGCATCTACTTTCTTGTTTTTCTTTCCATTTCTTTAAATTCTGGAAGTTCTTCCAAATTAAAATAGTATCTGCAAGATTGCGGTGCCTGGGTGGCTCAGTTGGTTAAGCATCTAACCTGGTTTGGGTTCAGGTTGTGATCTCATAGGTTGTGGGATCAAGCCCTACCTATATCAGCCTCCATGTTCTGTGGGGAGTCTGTTTGGGATTCCCTTTCTCCCTCGCCCTCTCCCTCAGCCCTTCCCCCATTCTCTCTCTAATAAATAAAGCCTTTAAAAAAGAATAATATTTGCAAGATTCTGTTCTCATGGCTGAGAATAATTCTGCAGTACTTAGTGTTATGAGTTGAATTGTGTTCTCTCAAAATTCATATGTTGAAGGCTTAATCCCCAGGACCTCAAAATGTGACCTGATTTGGAAATAGGGTCTTTACAGAGGTAATCACATTAAAACGAGGTCATTGGAGTGGGTCCTATTATGACTGGCATCATTGTAAAAAGGGGAAATCTGGAGACATGCACTTGGAGGGAGAATGCCATGTAAATATCATGGCAGAAATCAAGATGATGTATCAACAAGCCAACAAATTATGGCAAGTCACCAGAAGAACAGAGAAATCCTCACAGCCTTCAGAAACAACCAACTCTGCCAACATCTTGGTCTAGGATTTCTAGCTTCTAGAACCGTGAGACAGTAACCTTCTGTGGTTTAAGTCAATTCAATATTCTTTGTTATAGTAGCTGTAAAAAACTAATATATTAAGCAGTTCATATTGTTCTTAAATTTGTGCATGTATAGGATAATATGTGAAGCATGATGTTGATTTATATGATGAAATCATATTATATATTATATTTTAGAATAGTATGATATATTAATATATTTTGTAATATAATGTATACTATCATGTGATTACTTATCATGACCCCATACATAATATATTACACAACAATATATAATATAATAACATATAGAATATATATTATAATATAGGTTAATTATTATATTTCATAATATGTTGTGAAATAACGTGATTATTTATCACATGACCCATTATTTTTTTTTAAAGATTTATTTATTTATTTGATAGAGAGAGAGAGAGAGAGATCACAAGTAGGCAGAGAGGCAGGCAGAGAGAGAGGGAAGCAGGCTCCCCGCTGAGCAAAGAGCCCAATGTGGGACTTGATTCCAGGACCCTGAGATCATGATCTGAGCTGAAGGCAGAGGCTTTAATCCACTGAGCCACCCAGGCACTCCCATGACCCTATTATTATGTTTGAATATGACATATAAAGTTCTTAGTTCATTTGCTATAATTGTTAGCAAATTGAACTATTGCTTTAGGAATTTCATTGATAATTATAGCTGTTACTGGCTCAGTGGAGTACAGTTTCTTCAAATTAAAATTAGTTTTAAAAAGTAAAAATTACAATAACTCAAAGTTTGTCTAATTTGACATTGTTGTGAAAAGAATACACGCTAAAATCTTGTGGAAAAATGTGTAAAATAACAGAGATAGTCATTTTGCTGAACTGAAGGCAATAAAAAATTTTAATGGAACTAATATATAACAATCTATGAATCATATATATATATGTATATATATATCATTATATATACATAATATCTAGCCATGAACAGAACACCCAGAGAAGCATAATAATGATTAAAAGTAGTCATTTTTGATAGTTCTTGGCTTTTAGTCATATACAAACCATAACTTTTAAGTATTTTTTGATTTTGTCATTATGAAGGTGTATTTGTCAATGTGGGAGGACAGAACATATTTCATTTAGCAGTTTGCTAGCTTGATTTATAACTTTTAAATATTTAGACGTGCGGTATGTGGTCCTCCACTTGTATTCGTGCCCCAGGCCCTGTAATTGTCAGGGGTGGGCCAGGACCCAGCAATGACAAGAAATAAAGCCTGAAGCTATAAACAGAAGTCAAACTAACGTCTCAGACTTGCTCCTACTATACCCTAAAATGCCATTCTGCAAGCTTCACGTGGAAACCTGATGTAGTCCCTAGAAGGATGACAAGTGTCTTACTACCTGTGCCCTCCTGGGCCATTGTCTCAAGGACCCTACAAGTCGTTCTCATCTGGGTGCTGTGTGGCTCTGTGGTCTTAAGTGGCACGTGGCTCTCCAGATTCCTAATACTAATATATTTCACCGTCCCCAGTGTTAAGGCTGTGTCATGGGCTTGCACTATATTCCTTTGTGGGGGCTCCGCTGTGCCACCCCCAAGTAAACAGAGCGACATTACAGATACATTTCATTTCACTCCTACCGGTGATATAAGGCTTGCAGAGCAATCGTCAAAGCTGCGATAATCACCCTGGCTATCACTTTGTTGAGTTCTACCTGTCCTTTTGTGGCTAGGTTTGCCTGCTTGCTGGGGGATATAAGGGAAAGGAGACTAGCATTCTATCTGGGACCTAGTCTCAGAGAAGAACACTTAGGAACAGGGTTAAGTGGTGGCAGCTGAGAAAAGAACAAGTAGGAGAAGTCACTGGTTTCTAAGGAAAAGAGAAAAAAAAGTGCATCAAAATACCGACTGAGCTAACTGAACCTAATAATAATAATAATAAAATACACACACACAAATCCCCACCAACTGCTGGGATGCCTGTGTGGCTTAGTCAGTTAAGCATCTGATTCTTGATTTCAGCTCAGGTCATGATCTCAAGGTCGTGATGGAGCCCTGCCTGGAGCTCTGTGCTTAGCAAGCAGTCTCCTGGAGAATTCTGTCTCCTTCTCCCTCTGCCCTCCCCCGACTACCCTTGTGTGCTCTCTCTCTCTTTAATGTAAATAAATACATATTTTTAAAAAGAAAAGAAAGGGAAAATGTCATTGTTGATGCCCAAGGACAAAGACTGACCTGCAAAAGGCCCCATAGGATTTCCAACTTCAACTATATTTTACTATAGCTCCCTCCAGCAAACATGGCGACTAGCTATACATTTCATGCTCTCGCTGACTAAGCTGATGGATAATCAGATTGCTAACATGAAACAGAAGGGCCTGACATCAAAGGATACTTTTAGCTGTGACTGAGCATCTTTCAGGATATCAATATCCTCTCTGCAGACATCAGCTCACGAACGCCATATACTATCTTTGCATAAAATTAAAAACCATGAGAAACTCCGACTGGGCTCATCAGAAAGATGGTAGCAAAGGAAGGATGAAAACTTCAAGAAGGAAGGATATGGAAGTGCTTAAAAATAATTTTGATAATAAAAAAGGAATTCTCTAATGCAAATACAACAGTCAGAACATCAACAGCCCGGTGCTTCACAGTAAAGGCAGATTAGTGAACCGAATTCATCCACCTCGAACACAGATTATCTGCCCCATTTGAAACACAGATTAACAGGAACAAATAAGGCACCAGGGTGGGAAGCATTTTTACAGCAAGTAACGCAAGTTTTAATCTTTGTTTAAAGAAAACTTCAAAAGGATTCCACATATCGGCCAATAGTGAGATCGTTGGAAAAAAAAAAAAATTAACTTCAAGAATGCAACACAGAGTGACCATGTTTCTGACCTGTTTTAAGATCAATCAACATTTTCTACCTAGATAAGTAGAATGCAATTAGCACTTGGGTGATTTTAAAGGCTCTTTTACGGTTGCCTTTAATCGACTGACGAAATAGCAGAACGGGGTGGCTGAAGGCCAATGTTTATTTTTACCCATTAGCTGTTTTATTAATGGGACTGTGGGCCACCAGGCCCTCCAGGCACACACAAATATATTAAAATATCCCACACTATAATTAAGTGGCACAGAGGGGATTAGAACAAATTCAGTGGCTGTTACATTTGCCGTCGGTGTAGTCTAGGTCAGACATTCTGATGCTCTTGTGGTAAAGCCAGTGAATTTTATTTCCGAAGTCTACAAAACATGGGATAGATGTTCTTGCAGAGTGAGGGTTTTTAATAAATGGCACTTATCCCCCAAATAAAAATATACATAAAGAAAAATGCCCCAAGTGGATGCTGTGACAGTGAAGGAAGGGAACTCCTTAGCCAGAGGAAAAGACAAATGCATCATGAATGGCATCAGTTTAAGAAACGGGATCTTTACAGTCCACCAACAAAAGGACTCAAAATGCATCAAGCCCATGTAACTCTTAGTCCCAGCAGCAGACTTTCTTTCCTCTCCTGTGTGAGTCAGAACTTCTGCCTCTGAGTTTTTTAAAGGGAATACCAATAAAGTGATCGCCTAACTGTTGGCCTGTTCCGTAATTCTAGAGCATCAGGAATGCAGTGCTTGCAGAAACACAGAAGAGATCCTTGGAGGCTCCAGGCCTAATCCTGCCCTGTATCATTTTCTTGTTTGATTTAACCAAATCCATTGTTGTAACTAAATGTTAGGTTGATTTTAAAATAGAAAATGTAAGTAGATTTTTGCTTTCATCAACATGTTCAGAATCAGTGAGAGAATCAAGCACACTTGAGGTTAGTGCCAGTGCAGTTCTCTTGTCAATCTTCATATCAGAGAAAAAGCAACATGGAATGAGGGTAGGGCAACAGCCAAGGAAATCTGGAAACAGCATTTTGGCTCAAGTAGAGGACAACATTGCCTTTGCCCTAAAAACCTCTGGAGAAATACTTGAAAGTGACACAGATTAACAGGAACAAATAAGGAGATAAAAGTACTTACGAGGATCCTGGACTTGCGGTGGGAGGGGGCCCTGGAGAAATGAAAGGAAGACAAAAGAAACAGTCAGGCTGGGTCACTGGAGGGTAAGCGTGGGTATAGTCAAACCATTACAGATGAAAGTTCTCAACCACTGCGAGGCGATATTTATTTTTCTGGGATTTATTATTTTGTTTTGTTTCCCCACAATCACCTCTACAAAAAAACGTACCAGTAAGAACCTGTCTAGAGCCCACAGTTCAGGAAAGCGCTAGAACAAGTGCTGACAAATGAGTCACTACAGTAGGCATTCTTCACTACATGGGGGGTTTGCCGTGGGAGGCTGAGTGGTCACAGGAGCACGCCGGCTGAGGCAGGAGAGGTCTTGGCTGGCTGGCAGCTGGACAGACGAGGGGGCATATGTGCCGCAGACCTTCCCCTCTGCTCTCTCACTGGCATGATGGTTTCGAGCAGGGCTGTGGCATCAGACAGACCTGCTCAGCTGTTTACTAACTGGGCAACCGTGTACATGGTCCTTAACCACTGGCCTTGGTTTACGTACTTGTAAAATGGGTGCACCTGGACTGGCTTTAGAAATGGTCCCAGTTTCTGGGCACACAGGATATTTTCAGTACGTGCCCATTCCCTCCCTCCTCGCCCCGGTGGAGGCCCTCCTAGGCAGAAGGGGGCTTACCAAACTTGACGAACAAGACTCCAGTGGTAGAAACCACCTTCTTGCCATTCGTTGCCACACACTGGAAGTAGCCCGTGTCCGTGGTGTCGAGGTTTCTAATCCGCAGCCTGGAGCCATAGTTGGTGGCCCGGAAGGAGATCCTCCGGGGCTCCTGCACCACAGGTGCGTCATTTTTGAACCAGCGGATGGTGGGAGGTGGGTTCCCAGAGACTTTGCAGTGCAGTTCCGCTGTCTGCCCAAGGGATGTGGTGATGTTATTCATCGGTTCATCGAGGGTCAGGTAAGAATCTGCGAGCACAGGGCGAAGGAGGCAGGTGAGAGGGGCAGATGGCTAACGGGCACCTCCAAGTGACCCAAATCCACTCCGGTGCGCCCCCGGACCACAGAGAGTACACAGGAGAGGCATGGTGGAGATGGACCGGGCACGAGATTACACATTCACCGAGATCCCGTGACTGTGGAACAATCACCCACGGAGCCTGCTGCTAACATCTTGTCACTAATCCTCACTGAAAACCCAAAGTTTTCAAATGACCGTATGGTAACCCATGGATAAGGAAACGTCCTTTCCAAGCCAAGACAGAATGAGATTTTGTGTTGCAAAGTCTAAGAAAAATACACAGTCCTTGTGATAGACTCAAACAATACTGTGAAGAAGAAAAAGCTACAAAACTCATCTCAAATCTTTCCACCCCAAAATGACACCACTCTTTTAACAAGCCGGCAAAGAACCTTCCAGCTTGTCCACTTTTGATAAGAAAGAAAGCATGAAAGCCTGGAAGAGTAGGAACGACATATTTATATCCACACAGAACCAGATCAGGAAGGATGCTGAAAATCTTCCCGCCAGTGATGAAAGAAGGCTCCTGGAGGCCAGCCAGGTCGCCAGCAGACAAAGTAATGAGGCAATGAAGAGTGCCATGATGTGACTCCTAGCAACCATTAATATGTTACAACATATAATTCTATATGTTCAACTTTTAATTGAGATATAACTTACATTTTAGAAAATGTACCCATCTTCAGTTATATGGTTCCAGAAGTATTGACAAATGCATCTATCCATGTAACCAATGCTCTTACCAAGATAGAGAACATCCTGAACACGCCAGAAAGTACCCCTAAGATCCTCTGTAGCCAATCCTTGCTTCCACCTACACCTCCCATCTCCATTCTAGGCAATGGCAATTCCTTTTTTTTTTTTTTTTTTTTTGAAGATTTTATTTATTTGACAGAGAGAGAGAGATCACAAGTAGGCAGAGAGGCAGGGAGAGAGAGATGGGTCAGTGGGCTCTCTGCTGAGCAGAGAGCCTGATGCAGGGCTCGATCCCAGGACCCTGAGATCATGACCTGAGCCAAAGGCAGAGGCTTAACCCACTGAACCACCCAGGATCCCGGCAGTTCTGATTTCTAGCATCATAGACTAATTCTGTCTGTTCTAGGATTGCATATTAATAGAATCAGACTGTAAGGTACATTTTGCATTTGGCTTCTTTAGAGATTTCTTAAACATTTTAATAATGAAATAAATTTTATTTAAGTTTATTCTTCAATAATATATTTTAAACCTCATATTGATATTAGTTGGAGAATCCAGTTACAGAAAAAATAATTTACTATTTAAGAAATTAAGTTCAATAGATTTTTTTTAATTGGTCTGTTGTTCATGTATGAGGAGTCTTCTTTGACTTCATGTTCCCTGACCCCCCATTCTCATGTCGATCTCCTCTGCCATACCCTCCTCCCATTGCCTTCTGTCCTTCCCTGACCCGCGACCTGGGATGGCTCGTTTAACAGTTGTCCTCTTTGTGGGACTATAAACCCACAAGGGCAGGCATCTAGAATGTTTTGTCATCGTTGTATCTTTAGTATATCCTTGCCTAGGAGCATTGTCCAAAAGAACTTTCTGTAATGACAGAAATGTTGTACAATCTGCATTGTCTAAATGGCAGCTACCAGTTACAGGTGAGCTACTGAGCACGTGAAACGACCTAGAGCAACTGAAGAACTGAATTTTTTTATAAAAAGATTTTTTGTATTTATTTGCCAGAGAGAAAGCGAGCGAGGGAATGTACAAGTAGGGGGAATGACAGGCAGAGGGAGAAGCAGGCTCCCTCCTGAGCAACGAGTCTCAGGCCGGACTTGATCCTAGGATTCTGGGATCATGACCTGAGCCAAATGCAGTCGCTTAACTGACTGAGTCACCCAGGCATCCCAAGAACTGAATTTTTAAATTTAAATTTTAACAGCCACATGTGGCAAGAAGCTGCCGTATGACATAGTATAGGTAGAGCATAATAAATTTGTTGAATTTAATGGACCTTTCTTGAAAAATAACCTTTTTTTGGGGGAAAGAGCTAAGTGGCTAATTTAAACACCCAAATTCCTATAAAATGCTTTCATAAATGCCAAAAATAAATAATTCATTACGTACCTTAATTTCCCATAAAAATATTGGGGGGAGATGTCAAAGTCTGAACAGCCCCCCAGGAGTACATCACACATGTGAATGACATTTATCTCATGTGAGTGGTAGAAAACAGATTAAGTATGACTATCACTCACTGTGTTACCAGAATGACACTTTCATCCCACTTAACCCAATGAATAATTATCCTTCACAATGCAATCATGAGCCCATAAATTATTTTGCTAATGTCTTGCTTCTTTCCATTTATATTCTGATCTTTATCTCTGAACTTGTTTCTCTAATCTATATACGTATATACTCAATCTATGAATGTTTTTGCTCACAGATAGGAGCACATGTGTTCCTAAGACCTTTGAGGTATTCCCAGAGAGTAGAGAGACTAATGCCACAGTGGCTTTATGGAGCTGCCATCGTGGCCTCAGGGCCCTTTCTCCGACCCAGAGAATGGCTAACTATATGTTCTCGGTAGAAAAGAAACATAGAAATAGCGATGCCAATATAAGCAGAGTAATTAGTACTCCACTGGCAGGTTCTGGCACTCTGCTATCTGGGTTTGAATCCCAGGTCAGGCCTGAATTCTGAGTGACCTTAGGCAAGTTACTTAATCTCTGGGTACCCCAGTTTAACGGAAAAATAGGAATAATAAGTAGGACTCTACCAGGCAAAACTGCTAGAGGATTTAAATTAAATTGGGACACATGGGATGCACTTAAACTAGTGTTGAGAGGAAACACTCAACATGTTAATCAGTGTTACTGCAATTCTTTTTATAATAATGACAATTTTTGTATAATGCTTTTTCAGGTTACTCAGTCTCACGTTCTCCGCTAACAATCTGGCAAAGTAAGAAAGAAGCATTAATTATTACAATGAGGAAATCACATCTCAGAGATGCACTGACCAGTCCTATGGTCTCTCTGTGAGGTCGGGGCCCATTGCGCTCAAAGCCTCCTACACTAGCAGCCTTCAGTTCTCAGACTCAGCCAAGCACAAAGTCCAAGTGAGCCAGCAGGCCAGTATGGTAGTGAGCACAGATAGACTACTTAGAATCCTACAATATGCCGGGGACTTTACTTCAGTACTCACTTCTCAATAACTCGACAAGGCAGGAGTTGTTATCACTGCTTTACAATGAGGAGACCTGGGATCAGAGAGGTTCAGTGACTTGTCCAAGGTCGCATGGCTGAACTGAGGTCTAATCCAGAGCTCTCGGACTCCAAAACTAGCTCTTTCCTTTCTGCCAGACTGCTTGGGCAGCTTGAACCCCACTGAGGGGTGGGGACAAAATGTGAGTTTCTTCCCCAAAAAAGAGCAAGCGGGGGACCTATACCCACATAACCACAGGGCTGTGATCTGCCCCTAAATCCAGTCAGGATTGTCTAGCGAATGGGTCTACGCTTTGTCTGGTGGTCTGGTTTCCCTCCAGAGGCCAGGTAACTCACCTGACCTGCTATATGGGGATCCCAATTCCCCCACCTATCCCCTGTAGGCCCTTCTTCTTCTTCTTCTTTTCTTTTTTAAAAAAGATTTATTTATTTATTTATGGGGGGGGGGTTGGGGGGAGGAAGAGGGAGAGAGCCCCAACATGGGGCTCCATTCCACGGCCCTTAGATCGTGACCTGAGCCGAAAACAAGAGTCAGATGCTCACCCGACTGAGTCACCCAGGGACCCCCTCTATCCTCTTTCAACACCGAAGCTAACCAACACCAAGCCACACTCCCAGCGGCCAGGATGACAGCTCCTGCATGCATGTCTCAGTGGTTAACATTATCTGCTGAGTTTCGGTCCCTTTTCCTTCTTCTCTTTCATTTTCTCCGACAGGTTGTTGGAGCCAAAGACCAGCAGGTTCCATGGTCAAGTACACATAACACATCACAGAAAAGAGTGAGCTGGCACATTAAACTATTTCTTTGTCTCCAAACTCCAGGTACTTTGCACGATCCCAGAATCACAGACATACAGAGCTTCCAGTTTGTTCTTCTAGGAACATAAATTAGCCAAGAACCAAAGAGTTCCATAACGTGGGGGTAGTTTTCCAATTATCCTCGGAAGGTGTATTCAGATTTATTGACAACAAATTAATAAGGGCTGATCTAAGGTACAACAGACTCGGGTACCAGAATGCCTGAATTCATGTCCTGGTTCTACTCCTTATCAGCTGTGTGACCTTGGGTAAGTTATATACTCTCTCTGTGTTTCACTGTTGTTATGTATGGAATTAGTATGCTAGTTGTGTCTTCCTTATAGGGCTAATTCAAGGATGAAATGAACTTACACGTGGCAAATGCTTAGAATAGGCTTCTGGCACAAAGCAAATAACATGAGTTTCTGTTATTTTATTAGCTGTATTTTTCTTTTCTTTTTCTCACAAATATCTTATTCCTTCCCCCCGCCCAAAGATTTATTTATTTATTTACTTGACGGAGAAAGAGAGAAAGAGCAAGAGAGGGAGCACAAGCAGGGGGAGTGGAAGAGGGAGAAGCAGGCTCTCCGCCAAGCAGGGAGCCTGATACTGGGCTTGATCCCAGGACGCTGGGATCACGACCTGAGCTGAAGGAAGACCCATAATGACTGAGCCCCGCAGATGCCCCAAATATCTTATTCCTAAAAGTAGGGAATGATTATTCATCCAACTGATGGGTTTCCTGACCATGTCTAGTCTTGATTTTACAGAAAAGGACACCCCATGGGTGAAGTCACCTGCCTGAGATCACATAACTGATACACGGCAGGCACAAGTGTTTAACTTGTCCATGAAACTCCATGTAATACCCACCTAAAAACAAAAATGAGGATTACAGGGCATCTTGAAATCAGTGTAGGAGCTGGCCCATGCCATATATGTCCAGAGAGAACAAAGGAAATGTAAACCAATCCTTGTGTTTACTGAACAAAGGAGCCCTGCCACAAACACAGGGAATTTGGTTTTAACTTTCTATCGATAAAGAAGAATGCTCAAATTTGTTTGCCATCTGTAGTTGCTCCCTTAGAACAAGCAAATGGTCTGGTCCTCAGTTTGGCAAAGACTAGAAGCATCAGAACAACATTTGGCCTAAACAACATGAAAGAAAGCATTTTGTGACTGGAATAAAATAAAATAAAAACGCATGTCTGCATCATTACTATCAGTCTTGTTGTTAACAAGCCCCTGGCTACAATCCATTCTCTTCCCAGAACCAGCTGGGTCCTTCTGTAGCAGCCTCACGGGCCACACTGGGGGATCCATTGTCTTCTCTACTCCTAGAGCTTGGTGTGGCCACTGCAGGTTCTGACCCAGGAGTCATTCCTTTCAGGGAACCCCCCGGGGATCTCTGGGAAGAAGCCCAGTACAGAGGACACCTGCAAAGTGGACCCGACAGCAGCCGGGCCACTAGCTAGCCGCCTGCATCAGTCGCTTCACCTCCCTACACTCTGGCTTCAGGCTCTATTACATGGGCGTGGGCAGGCTGTTCCTCCTGAGTGGTCTGTTTCCATACGGAGTAGCCACGGGAAGCGCCAGAGGGCAGACAGCAGGTGCCAACTCAGCCTGATGCCAGACAAAGCCGTGGGGCTTCTACCTTTATACCTGGCTACTCATACTATCTTTCAGCAGCTTGATTCAATAGCCCTGACGATGTGTGCTTGAGCCGGGGAATTTTTCTCCTCCTACGTTCCCATCTTCCTGAGGCCATAAATGTGGGCAGACTGGCCAGTAGCAGGTGGGGTAGAACCTGGCGTCAGAGAGAAAACTCTTCCAATTCTGCTGACTCCACCCTCTAGCTCTGTGTTGCTGTGTCTCCCAGGGGTGGTACTGGTAATAAGGATGATCACGATGAAAAACATCAACGATGATGATACAATAAGGACAGTGGTAACAGTTAACACTTACAGGGTACTTACTATTATGGCAGGTGTTGTTACAAACTATTCTTATCATCCTCATATTTCATCAGAAACCTAGTGCACAGACAGGGTAAGGAAGCTATCTGAGGTCCCATAGACAGTGAATAGAAGTGAATCAAATTACTGATTCACTGCAATTATAGTCAAGATCCCAGCAAGTTATTCCTTGGAGACTGACAAGCTGGTTCTAATGTTTACACGGAGAGGCAAAAGATCCAGAATAGCCAAAATAATACTGAAGGAGAAGATCAGAGTTGGAGGATTGATACTACCCAATTCTTAATATAAAGCTACAGTAATCAAGACAGTGTTGTATTGATGAAAGGACAGACAAACAGATCCATGAAACAGAACTGAAAGCCCAGAAATAGACCCACATAAATATTGTCAACTGACATTTGACAAAAAAGGAAAGGCAATACAAAGGAACAAAGAGAGTCTTTTCAACAAATGGTGCTTGGACTGACTATATATCCACGTGCAAAATCTTATACCTCTCACAAAAATTAACTCAAAATGGATCACATACCTAAATGTAAAATGCAAAATTATAAAACTCCTGGAAGATAACAGAGAAAATCTAGATGATCTTGAATATGATAATGACTTTTTATTTTTTTTAAAGATTTCATTTATTTATTTGAAAGAGAGAGAGAGACAGAAACAGAGAGAGCACAAGCACGAGTAGGGAGAGGCATAGGGACAAGCAGACTCCCCAATAGGCAAGGAGCCTGACGTAGGGCTTGATCCCAGGACCCTGGGATCATGACCTGAGCAGAAGTCAGATGCTTAACTAACCGAGACAGCCAGGAGTCCCACAATTATGACTTTTTAGATACTACCTGGAAGACACAATCCATGGGAGGAGTAATCAATAAGCTGGGCTTCCTTAAAGTTAAAAAAACTTTTGCTGTGCAAGAAGACAATGTCTAGAGAATGAGAAGACAAGCCGCAAACTGGGAGAAAATATTTGCAAAAGAAACATCCGATAAAGGAATGTCGTCCAAAATATACAAAGAACTCTTAAAATCCAATGAGAAAATAAAAACCTGATTATAAACAGTCCAAGACCTTAACAGATACCTCATTAAAGATACTAAAATGGCAAATAAGTGTATGAAAAAAAATACTCCACATCAGATGTCATCAGGCAAATGCAAATTAAAACAAAAGATTCTGCTATATACTTATGAGAATGACCAAAATCCAGAACACTGACGACACCGAACGCCGGGGAGGATGTGGAGCAACAGGAAGTCTCATTCACCGCTGGTGGGAAGGCAAAATGGTACAGCCACTTTGGATGACAGTTTGGCAGTTTCTTACTAAACTAACCATATTCTTACCATATGATTCAGGAATTTTGCTCCTTGGTATTTACCCAAAGGTAAATAGACTTATGTTCACACAAACAAGGGTGACTTATGTTCACACAAATCCCTGCATACAGATGTTTGCAGATTTATTCCTAACTGACAAAGCCTTGAAGAAACCAAGATGTCTTTTAGTAGGTGAATGGATCAACTGTAACACATCTAGACACTGGAATACTATTCAGCCCTAAAAGAAAATGAGCTATCAAGCCATGAAAAGCCATGAAGGACACTTAAATTCATATTATTAAGTGAAAAAAAGCCAAACTGAAAAAACCTACATACTGTCTAATTTCAACTTATGACATTCTTAAAAAGGTAACACTATGGAGATAGTAGAAAGATCAGTGTTTGGCGGGGGTTGGGAGGAGGGAAGCAGGAATGGGATGAATACCGAGGACTGTAGGGCATTCTGTAATGGTGGATACACGTCATTACCCATTCGTCTAAACCAATAGAATGTTCAAAACCAAGAGTGACCGCTAACGTAAGCTACGGACTTGGGGTGATTGTGATGTCTTCATCAACTGTAAGATGTACCAGTCTTGTGTGGGATGTTGATAATGGGGAGCCTGTACACCTGTGGCAGCAGGGGTTATAAAGAAAATCTCTGTATCTTACTCTTAATTTTGCTGTGAACCTAAAACTGCTCTAAAAAAATTATCTTTTAAAAAAATTAGATGCTCTAATTTTTCATTCTAGGACACAAATTCTCAAACTGTCTGGTTTTCAAGATTCCTAAAGACTCTAAAATATCAAGGCCAGGATGTCTGGGTTGCTCAGTTGGTTAAGCGTCTGCCTTTGGCTCAGGTAATGATCCCAGCGTTCTGGGATCGAGCCCCACATCAGGCTTCTTGCTCAGCAGGGAGTCTGCTTCTCTCTCTGCCTGCCACTTACCCTGCTTGTGCTCTCTCTCTCTCTCTCTCTAACAAATAAATAAATAAATCTTTAAAATATTGGGGACCCCAAAGAGAAAATTTAAAAACATTTGTTTACTAATTTATTGAAAAATAAAAATCATGTTACTTTTTTATAGTAAATAAAAATTAAAAAGTAATGTTACTTGTTAAATATTTCAATGAAAAATAACCATATTTTATATACACACATAAATAATGAAAAGGATGGCATTTTTTAAATTGTTGTAAATCTATTTGGTTTAAGACCAGATAGCTGGATTTTCCTCTTTCTGTATTCAATCTGTGGAGGTATGTTGTTTTGGTTAAAGTGTATGAAGAAAATGTGGCTTTACACAGCTGGAAAAGGGAGGGGTATTTTAACAGCCTTTTCAGATAATTTAGAATATCCTTCTGTGATACTGTATTAAATTTGACAAGTGGTAGTTTCCTAAAGGTCAGTCAAGATGTGAATCCGAAGTATTATCACTGAACTTTTCATAATCTGTTGCATTAAAATGAGTTGTTTATCTTGACTTTAAGATCTTTTACCCACATGTGATTTTGTAACACCATGCATTGTTCATTTAGAAAATATTGTTCCAATGAGTTATGTAGCTCTTCCAAATGTAAACACATTTAATTATATGAGAGAAAAGTCATTTTTGTTAATATCACCACCAATCTCACCAGTGAAGACTAGAAAGTTGTTGTGGTGCCTGGGTGGCTCAGTCAGTTAAGTGTCTGACTTCAGCTCAAGTCATGATCTCGGGGTCCTAGGACTGAGTCCGGTGTTGGGATCCCTGTCTAGCAGGGAGCCTGCTTATCCTCCCTCTGCCCCTCTCCCTGCTCCCTTTTGTTGCTCTCTCTCTTTCTCTCTCCTCTCAAATAAATGAATAAACAAAATCTTTGGGAAAAAAAAAAAAAAAAGACTGGAAATCTGTCAAGCTCATGCTGGTGGCTAAAAGTTTCCAAAATCTTAATTTTTGGTTAGAAACTCAAATTTTATTATTGGCTAATACCATCTCCTGATTATTTGAAGTGCCAGACTTATTTTGCTGACTTCCAAGAATATTCAAAAATAACTAACCATAGTTTGACTATCAGTCATTCTTTTTTTTTGGGGGGGGGTGTATAGTTGACACACACTGTTGTATGAGTTTCAGGTGTGTAACAAACACAGCATTTCAAGTTCTCCATACCACTGATTATATTCCCTCTGCTGTACCTTTTCTTCTGGTGACTTATTCCTTCCATACCTGGAAGTGTGTATCTCCCTCTCCCCTCCACCAATTTTGCACCTCATCCCCTGGTAACCATCAGTTTGTTCTCTGTAGTTATAGGTCTGATTCTGCTTTTTCTTACTTTGTTTACTCATTTGTTTCATTAAATTCCACATATGAGTGAAATCTTATGGTGTTTGTCTTTCTCTGTCATTTTTTCAAGTAAAAAAGTGGCTAGTTCATGTCACAAATCATACGCTTTTCTTTGGGACAACTGTAGGACTCCAGCAGCCAGTGTAGTTCCCATTTTGCCATACTGAATATTAAAGACATGTACTCATGGGTCAAGACTTAATTAATAATTTTTACTGCTTCATTAAAGACACTCTTAAATACAATTGGCTTTTTTTCCCTTTAAACTACAAGTGTGTGCTGGTGGAGATGACAAGGACTTGTAGCAGAGTCTGTTACCATTTGCTACGACTGTCTTGATCTAAGCTAGGGCCCCAGCAGTGTTACCTAACCATTGCTTTTGTATGATCAGATTAGGTAGACCACAGTTTGGAGGACTTAAAGACTATCCCAGCCAACAAAAAGGCAAAGCCAGGATTTGGACTCCAAGCTCCATGCTCTTTCTGTCACACCCCACAGCTGCCCTTCACCACCCCTCTGGGCCTTGGACTGGTGTAAAGCTCTCAGAACAAAATAGTTTTTAGCTCAGGCCCTGTGCACCATAAGCCAGAGAAAGGCCTGGATGGCCTGTTTCCCATTTGTGAATAAGCAGCCTGGGATCTGGGGGCAACTCTAAGTGATTACACTCAATCCGGGCAAATCTGGGGACTCTGAATGAAAAAGGACTTGATATTTCTTCTAATACAGGGAAATGAAATACTAGTCATCTTTTAGTGCCACCATTTCCTCCATGACCCATAGAAAGTGGTGCTTATAGCTAAGAGTTTTTGAGCATTTACAAGGTACCAGACACCATCCTAAGTATCTCATACACATTAACTTATTAATCCTGAGAACAATCCCATGAATTAGACCCTATTATTACCCCAATTTTTGAGATAAGGAAATGAGACACAGAGCAGTTAAGTATTTGCTGGAAGTCACACAGCCAGGAAGTGGAAAAGCCAGGACTCAGAGCCAGACCTTTGGACACAGGAGACCATACTGTTAGCCAATATACCATTCCCAGTGATCCAGACTGTGGTCCCCTCCCCCTAAGCAGGACTACGGAATATTCTTGCCCTTTTAATGAATCCCTCCAGCAAGGGACAATACGTACTAGTACTGAGAACAACTAAATCACTCCTATGACGTATGACGTAACTGGAAGTCACCGTCGAGAATGAGCTTTTTAAATACAGTACAGGCATCGTTCATACTGACGCTTAATCAACCTAAAAAGTGAGCTGCGAGAAAAAAGTAGTTTATGAGCTTTCTGGGAATTGAGACTCTATTTCCTCCTTTTTTCCTTTTTGTATTCCCCTTAGCACTCCATGTGTTATTGTGAACTTCGTAGGCATTTAATAAAGGCTAGTTGATTAAGTAAATGGAAGGCTCGAGTGTATTTAGGGCAAACGAGCTTTGGAGACACCCCATTTATTACTTACCCATTTGACAAGACGTCACATCCACAAATCCTTCCCAACATTTATTGCTTAATTTTCAAAGAGCCCTCCCACTCTCCTCAGGGAGGGAGGTGGGGCCAAGAGTTATATTCTCATTTTGACAGGTGAGGGAAACTGAGATATAAAGAGTTTAATGGTCCTTTGCCATGGCAACCCAGCCAGTCGGCCGGGGAGCCAGTCATAATTAGGCTTCAGGGCCTGGGTCTTGGTATCAAAGAGGCACACGCCAAAACCCTAGTCTCCTACAGGACCGATCCTTCTCAGGAAAGGGAGGAGGCTCCCGACATGAAATAAAATGCTTAGCTAAACATAAAGGAAGGCTGCCAAACACAGTTAGGTCATCGCATTTGACTTTGAGAGAACATTCTGTTCACGCTATCAACCTGCATTCACTTTCAGCACACTTCACCATAAATACTTCTGACTCACTATCTCGGGAAATATTTTTTATCTTAATAAACTCAATGCAAAACATAATCTAAGTCGGCTTGCACATTCTTGAGTTGGAGCCACAAGCTGCATTTAATAAAAAACAGTGGAAATAGCAGGGGACTTCTGAATAACCACAGTCCGTTATCGGACGCGGGGCTGCTGGGAAGTCTCGAACACACGGGGAGCAGGAGGTCGGTAAGTTGAAGGTATGGAGAGAGCTCGAGACCACTGGATGACCCCACTCGGTGAAGCTTAGTTCCCACTGGAGGCACTATTCATAAGAATGGGCTGTGGCGCGGTAATTAAGAACATGGCCCTGGAGTTGGATGCTTGGCTACATATCTGAGTCCCACCTCTCACCTGCTGGTCCTTGACATCTCCAGGCCTCAGTTTACTCACCTGTGCGATGGGGATAATAACTGTACTTACCCATCTATGCTGTTGTGGGGAGTCACATGAGATAATCAATTTTGGGAACATCGAAAGCACTCACTATAGAGAGCTCTAATTAGCTAGAGCCATAGATTCTCAACCCCCGTGGACATCACTGTCACTTGCAGAATAACAAACAAAACCAACACGGATACCTAGGTCTCACCCCTAGAGGTTCTAATGTAATTGATCCTGGGTGGAGTCTGAGTATAAGCATTTTTTTAGGTGTGCCCCCAAAAGATTCTGCCCAACGGTCAACAGGAAAACACGTGGCTTCAGTAATTATAACCCCCACTTTCTGGCCACTGAGTCTGGCCTGGCTTCCTGCTAAGCCCAGTTTTTACTGCTTAAAACCCTCCAGGATTCTCCACTACAATCCCCATCGTTCAGAAGAAACCAAGGCAGAGACATTAAGGTGCAGAGACACCTCCATGAAGGTAAATATTTCCTGGAGAGCAAAGCTGCTACAGGGGATGTGATGGTTAACAGTCAAAAGAAAGGAAGAGCTGCGCTGGACTGGGGCTGGGCCTGTCACTCCCATCTTCTTGAGAGCTCACGCAGAAAGGCATCAAGCTGAGCTTGGGTTACGGACCTCTGAGTAACAACAGGGGTTGAGAGAGTGTCCCTAGGACCAAAGACAATAAATAGCCAAATATGCAGTTCCTTTTTGGGGGAGCAAACACATGTGCATCAGAAATGGGTCTGCAAATGTGCACGGAGAGCAAAAACCCCTGTAAATCTGGTCTAAGGGGAAAAGCAGCTGCCTCTAAAAGCACACAGCAACTCAAAAGGAGTTTAAGACAAGTACCTAGAGGCTGGATTTAATGAATAGGTCATTTTTTACAAGTAGGCCAATTGTATGTAAATGGCCTCTTAAAAGCTCAGGGAAACTACCTTTTTTTCCTTAAGTAGCTAAGATCACCACAGAACTAGAATGGCTGGCCTTCAGCCTTTAGATCGTTTTCGGCTACAGCTATAATTAATAAAGGCGGAAGGAAAAAGGAACAAACCCATAGAGCACTGATTCTATCAGGCACTTTCTACATATTATTGCATTTTATCCTTTCTAGAACTTGTGGTGAATATAGGGGTTTGTTACCCAATTTTAAGGAAGATAGAAAGGCTAACAGAGGTTTCAGCGCAGCTAGACCCGGCATGGCGGGGACCAAACCCAGTTCTACCTGACACTTTCCCCGCCTCCACTCCCAACTTGTCCCCCTCTCAACCTGCTGTTTTATACTCCACTGGCATTAATAACTTCTTCCGCAATCAGCTCACCTGAATCCATCCAGATGAAACCTCCTTTTCAGAGCAAAGATGCCATGATCTCGATATACCCTTATTTTCTCTCCAGTAGCCGTCTAATGGGATCGCTGGCAACTGCCAACAAGGTTACTCTAATGACTTTTTTCTAGTTTCCAATTTTTGTGGACTTCCATGACTTATTTAAGTATCCAATTTATTTTATCACAATTTTCAGTCATTTTTATTATGTGGGGCTTATTATTATTAATAATCTGGGGGTTATCATTTTATTCATAATTGTCATGTGTGTGTGTTGTTTAAGTTCAGAAATCATAAGAATGCTTTAAAATGATGAACAGAAGCACACTGAACCATCAGAACAATGACTTGACTTGGATACAATCAATCCCATCCGGCTGAACTTCACAGGGGCACAAGGTTCTGTTTGGGAACTGAGCCCTGCATCTTAAAGGATTCCCAGTCTTGTTTCTGACTCTCCTGGTCTTCTCTGTTTCTAACTATAAGGTAGAGATTATTATTATTATTTTTAAAGATTTTATTTATTTATTTGACAGAATGAGAGAGATCACAAGTAGGCAGAGAGAAAGGCAGAGAGAAAGATCACAAGTAGGCAGAGAGAAAGGCAGAGAGAAAGATCACAAGTAGGCAGAGAGATAGGCAGAGAGAGAGGGAGGAAGCAGGCTCCCTGCTGAGCAGAGAGCCCGACACGGGGCTCGATCCCAGGACCCTGAGATCATGGCCTGAGCCGAAGACAGGGGTTTAACCCACTGAGCCACCCAAGCGCCCTATAAGGTAGAGATTATTTTAACACATCCCTGTCTTCAGCTGAATGCTAGGATGATAAGTCAATTCACGGGCCTAGGAATTCTTCAGATAGAAGAACTCCCAGCCATCCCTAGCAGCTTTTCCCAGCCCTGCAAAACCAAACCAAAGAACACCAGCAAAACCATCAACTATTACCTTGCTTCACTAGAACTCAGAAAAAGTCGAACTTGAAAACAACAAAAGAGCTAAAGCTTTTGACTCTCAGACTTAGGCCCTGCCTGTCATACTGCAACCTAAAAACGACATTCTTGCCCCTTGATGGGTGGGTTGTAAGTCTTTGTAAAATGCTGACAGACCTTAACTGTTGCAGGACAGGATGAGTGGGCTTGCATAATGAACTTCTAAATTACCAGAGATAGTATCTAGAAGGCCAAGCCTGAGATAAGTCTCTGGTTCGGGCTGGGGGCCAATGCAAACAGCACACATCATAAGTCATCTCTGCGATTTCAGTACCGAGAGTAGGAGAGATGCCTCAGCACCGGCACAGCGCGTGCTGCTTACCACGGAAGCTCCTAGATGCTTCTGCATCACGCAAAGGCCACAGTTGGCCTTCAGCCCTTTTGGGAGCCCTTGTCGAGGAAGAACCAAGCCACACTTAGGGCCTTCAAAGATGAAGTCACCGTGTATTTTTACTTCCCTGGCCTGACTGCAAGGCAGTGGCTTGTCCAGTCATAATAAATTCTCGAGCATTTGATGGCTCTGAGGAGTGCCCAGGTGGCTTTCCAAATAAAAGTTTGCCATTCCAGCCAAGGAATTTCTGTCCCTAGAGGGACCACACGGTTCTCCCAGCTCAGTTTTCTAGTCACATCTTGACTGAACAGATCCCGAATCCCTTTGTGTGCCAGTCAGCATTCCAACGCGACTCCACTGAGGCCAACATTCCAGTTTCAGGTTTTCCCAGAATATAAACGTCAGGGGACACGAAAGGGCACAAGAACCATTCTTTCCCTTCTTCTCCATTCACTGTGCGAGGTTTGAATTTCAAATTTTCAAAGAATCTGCGGACTTGGCCCCATCTCAGATCTGCTGTGAGAGGGACAGTGTGCTGGAGGGGACCCTGTCACCTGAGTGTTCTGTTAGGCATGGGGGGGATTTTGCTCTCAAATTTTGAACCGAATTCCTCAGAAATTAGACAGTTTCTGCTTGACTGCCTTTTCTTTTAACTTTTTTTTTAAAGATTTTATTTATTTATTTGACAGACAGAGATCACAAGGAGGCAGAAAGGCAGGCAGAGAGACAGAGGAGGAAGCAGGCTCCCCGCCGAGCAGAGAGCCCAATGCGGGGCTCAATCCCAGGACCCCGGGATCATGACCTGAGCCAAAGGCAGAGGCCTTAACCCACTGAGCCACCCAGCAACCCCCCGACTGCCTTTTCAACAAAACAGAAAAGTTACTAAGCAATCTGGAGATGAAAACGGAAGTGGGTGCTATTTTCTCGGTAGCAAGAGGGAGGAGTCAATGAAACAGACGAGGCAGGGAACACTGAGGATGTGTGCGTGCCCTTTTCCCCGGGGACGGCACCTTAAACTCTGCACGGGTTTGCTATGAATAAATGGGGAAAATATTTGATGAAGAAATGAACAAATGGATTGACCTGCTCAAAGATCTCTCATCCTGGCAATGGAATCCAACAGGTAAATAAACAGTCATACTCGACCACAATCTGAGGATGTCCAGGGTGATAGAAAAGGAAAGGGGAGCTGAACCTGCTTTCTGGCCAGAGGTGACATGAAGCAATCGGTAGGATATTTAAAGAGGGGGAGATATGACCACTGTACATCAGAAGCTGCTTAAGATCTCGAAGGGAGGAGAGGAGGTATGCCAGGGTCTAATTTGAAAGTACAAGTCAGAGTGAGAGTAAAGCGAGGTGTGTGGTCAAGACATTGAGACCAATGTGGGCAGGTCAAGGCTGCCATGTCTCGGTGGCAAAGGAACCCGGTTGGTCCCTGTCCTTTTATCGGGCCTAGCGGGCAAGACCCAGAACAGAGCAGAGGAGCAGAGAAACCCCAGACTTCCTGTCCTCTTGCTGGAATCTACAGGCACTGGGGGAGAGGAAGAAATGAGGAGGAAATGGAAGAAAAATAACCAAATACTTGAATTAAAACCCTGTGGAGTCAGTGGGGAGGTACATGTCCCATATCTCTTCACAAAATATTGATGGAAAAGAAACCAATAAAAATAACCAGGACAAGGAAGATGCAAGGGGAAAAGCGTTATTTTCTATGTAGGAGGGGGTAAGCATGTTCAGCCATAGAAATCAGGGAAGGCCTGACAGTAACGGGGCCATTCTTGAGCTGGGTCTTGGTGGAGAGCAGAGGTTGAGAGCTGGGTTCTCAGACCAGACAGAGAGAACCTGGGAGAGCCAGGGGGAGTGAGGGCAGAGAGCAGGAGCTAGGCAGCTATTGGGGAGCATGGGGATGCCCAAGGTGCCACCCTTGAGGACCATCCCAACAGGACCCATATGTCTCTGCCTATACAGGGTGGCCTCCCCAGGCCTTCCTCTCTTCACTGTGTTCCTCAGTGGGGCATGACCAGTGGAAGCAGGAGGCTTCTTCCTCCTGCAGGAGGGCCCTGCACATGGCAAGGCATGTAACGTCCTAGGCCTCTGCCCAATAAATGTCCATGCATCCCTTAATCACTGTAACAATGAACAACAGCAGCACACATATCCAGCCGCCTAGAAAGCCCTGAAGCATCTTTTCATCACGGCCTTAATAACCGTCATGTTAACATAATACCATTAACATTTATTTAAAAGACATCATGGGACACCTGGGTGGCTCAGTCAGTTAAGTGTCTGCCTTTGGCTCAGTTCATGATTCCAGGGTCCTGGGATCAAGACCCACTTCAGGGTCCTTGCCTACCTCTGCCTCTGTCTGCTGTTCTCCCTGCTTGTGCTCACTCTCTTGATCTCTCTCTCTCTGACAAATAAATAAACAAAATCTTTTTAAAAAGTAAAATAAAATAAAATAAAATATAAAATAAAATAAAATAAAGTAAAATAAAGGGCGCCTGGGTGGTTCAGTGGGTTAAGGCCTCTGCCTTTGGCTCAGTCATGATTCCAGGGTCCTGGGATTGAGCCCTGCGTCGGGCTCTCTGCTCAGCAGGGAGCCTGCTTCCCTTCCTCTCTCTCTGCCTGCCTCTCTGCCTGCTTGTGATCTCTGCCTGTCAAATAAATAAAATCTTAAAAAAAAAAAAAAGTAAAATAAAAGACATCATTTTAGGAGAATGTGCTTGTGGGAAGCTCCCAGCCCCTCCCCTTGGTACCTCCTCAGCTTGGCTTATGGTGGTGGTGGAGGGTGTATGTCTGCTTTCAGAGAGTGGAAATAGAGGAGATGGCATTCTGTGGGTACAGGAATGGCTTGAGGAAAAGCTCCAAGGCACGGGTATCTAGAGTGAGTGGGAGCAACACAGACTAAATTGCCCCCATTTACCTTCTGGGAAGGTTATGGATGAACAAGTAGTAGGCGAGAAGGCCAGAAAGGCTGGGCCAAGAATTAAGAAAGACCTCAGAGAGTAATGAAGGATTTCATACCTTACCCGGCCAGCAATGGGCAATTTTTACACAATACTAAGCCAAGAACCATGTGCCCAGACCTGGGCTTCAGGAAGTGTGAGCTGATCCAGCAGGCCAGAGAGGGGAGAGCTGGTAAAGAGTGTGATGGAGAAGAGGAGTCAGAGGAGTTCTCATTTTGTATCCCTATTTCTTCTTCCCCAAGAAGGTGTGACCTCAGAAGTCTAAGGAAAAGCAGTCACAGATCTCTGATCATGGATTTCCATCAGAGATCACAATGAAAGAATTCCCCAAATTGGGGAAATTTTATTTCTCCCTCCTATCTCTTTCCTCTTAAAAACAATGCTTCGGCGTGTATACCTTTATGCTTAAGTATTTTTTTTCCCTTTTGTAATATTTCCTTAGGTTATACTTTTAGAAATGTCTCTCCCTCTTTCTTGGCAGGGCCCAAAATGTGACTCATCTGTCTATTCCTCCAGAGGGCCCACCATAAAACCCAGCACACAAGAATTTTATGATAAAATCAGACCCTGGCCCTACCTGCTCGCCCACACCGACTCCTCGGCCAGAAGTACATGGCTATCAGACCCTATGATTGATTGTGGCCAGGAGAGGTAAATGCATTGGAAAAGATGTAGCTGTCAGTGGGGCAACTAGCAGTTACCTGAAACCATGGCTCCCAACTCAAATGTAAGCTCGGTGGGGCCAGAGATAAAATATTCATTTCCTTCCATATCCTCCTTATATGAAGAAGTATAAAGCAGAGATGCAGAAACATCTGTAAATTCTCAAACACTCCTCTCATCAAACGATGGCGTCTCTGTCCCCTTTCCTTACACTTGGCAGGGCCTCTGCGACTCTTTTGAAGAAAAGAAAGTTGCAGAAGTGCCATATGTGAGGTGAGTGCTGAGGCCAGGCTAGGCAAGTCTATGTAGGTTCTGGTAGTTTCTGGTAGTTTCTCTGGGAGGCAGTCTCTCAGGGAGCCTCCAGCCACCATGTAATGAGTCCAGTTACTCTGAGGTCACCATGTGGAGAGAGAGAGAGAGAAAGAGAGAGTGAGAGAGAGAGCGAGGGAGAGATTCCCATAGAGCTCCAGCTGTTCCAGCTGTTCGCATACTTTCAGCACAGATGTCTACCAGATATGTGAATGAGAAAGCCTTCAAGATAACCTCTGCTCTAGCCACCATCTGACTGCAGCCATATGAGAGACCTGGAACAAGAACCATCTGGCTGAGCCCAGTCAATTCCCAGAACCATGAACAACAATAATAAATGATTGTTGCTTGAAGTCATGAAGTATGGAGTGGTTTGTTATCTAGTGATAGATAACTGATACACAGTTAGATACATCTGAGATGTTATGATGAAATAAATTCTCCAGAACAGCAGACATTTATTGAGGATGTGCCCTGTGACAGGTTCTGTAGTAGGAAGTGAAGGTACTAATTCACACACAGTCCCTGCTTTCAAAGGGCTACCAAAGGAAATAAGATATGAGCACAGATCATCGTCGATATTAGGAAAAGACTGCAAGAAAGACACAGAGAATAAGTGATAGGAATACACTCTGCGAGAGTTCTAAATGAACTTGCTCTGATGTGGGGCTGGCAAAGGTAGGAAAGAGCCCTTTCAGATTGGAAATGAATGAATGAAGTGAAAATATGCATAAAGAACTTTAATCCAACCACACAGTCAGTTTGCTGAACACAGAAAACATATATTCCAGGATGTGTCATGTATTAGGAGCTTGCTCACTATTTGTTTATTGGTTGGATGGCTAGATGGGTGGGTGGGTGGATGGATGGATGGATGGCACCAGGGAGCCAACCTGGTTGAGAGCATTGGCTGCCCTGAGAACCAGAAGGCCAGGGATCAAGTCCTGGCCATGAGTGAACCTGGGTAAATCACTTCTCATCTATAGTCTTCAATTTCCTCATCTCTCTGAAGAGAGGACATGACTAATATCTCTGAGGTTTGTTCCCAGCTCAAACTTTCTAGGGCACCAAAGAGTAAGTATGAACATTCATTTATTTGTTTACTTGTTCATCTCTGTAATCAAACAAGTACATACTGGAGAGAGGGTCAACCTGTCTTTGTTAAAACTCAGACCAAATGTAACAGGAGCTAAGTCAAGCTGCTGTAGGAGGGTGAGGAGGACCAGATGAGGTGCATGAGGAATTCAACCTAGGATTCAAGGGGTTTCTGTGGCACTCTGGCAGGGGTCCAGCCAGGCCTCAGGAGGAATAGAAACCAAGACTGGAAAGATTCTGGGAACCAGATCAGGTCCCTCCCTACACTGACTATCTTTGGTCCTTTCGATGAATCTGTTTAAATCCCTCTTTGCAAACCAGTGTTCTTGGATTTTCTACACACACAGCAGAGGACAATCATTTCATGTTATCTACCTCAAGTTAATCTCATGGCATTACCAGCATTGGCTGTTTCTGATTCCCAATTCCAAGTTCCCAGGAAATGACTCTGATTGGCCCAACCTGGATCAAGTGTCCCTCCCCTGGTGTGATCAACTCCCCAGAGAGAGGCAGAGTTACATAACATAAACTTAGCCGCTGAAGGCCCATCACCATGGGTCATGGGAGCAGTTATCAGACAATAGGGGGTTCTTGTAAAGGTGTTTGCTATAAAGTCCAAGAAAATGAAATGACTATTGCATGGATTAGTGATAAGAATGAAAATTTTCTAAGTTAAGCTCCATCTTCATGCCCACTAAAATCCTTTCCAAAGCCACTCTAGAAACTCTGACAAATTTCAGAAAAAGAGTTAATTTTCACACTTAACCAGGTCCTAGCTTCTAGCATCTTTAGGATGGTCCTGTGAACATTATGACAATGCTGATAGAGAAACCTAACTCTAGGCTGCCAGGGCATGCCAGAAAGCCCCCTTTCTTGCTACTGTATCAAAAGATAGGATTTTAAAAGCCTAAACAAATGTCTCCACTGAACTCCCACACTAATGACTGAAAGTCACTGAGGATTTGGGTATCACTTTAGAAGCCACTCTATTTGTGGATGGCCCAGCAAGAGAACCAAGTCAGGCCATTAGGGAGATTTCACTGAAAGGTAAGTGCCTCAAGATTAATGGTATTGAATAAAGAAGAAGTAGTTCGTTTTGACATTTTGATAATCACTTTGGGGTCTGGTTCTTATTAGCCCTATTTTTGCCTTTTAAAATGTATTCTTTTTCTTTCTTTCTTTCCTCCTCCTCTTCTTCTTCTCCTTTTTTTTTTTTTTTAACTAAAAATGTCAGGAAATTTGGAATAGAAACTTGCAAAAAAAAACCCATGTCCCGTTACCCTCTGATCTTTCAAATAAACAAAAATACTTAGAGAACCCTGGAAGAAGGCATTTCTTAGTAGTTACCTGTTATTAGTTGTTGCATTGGTCATTACCATGTGCAACTGATCTTTGGGAAGTGGAGAAAAGAATGAAGTAAACAGGAAAATGTGGAGTGTGTGTGTGTGTGTGTGTGTGTGTGTGTGTGTGTAAGACAGAAACAGAACTCATTTTAGCTATAAATGCTTTAAAATCTTACAGATGCCAAAGGATACTCTCTTGCATACCTTTCTCCAATCATTCCGTTTTGCAAGCTACATTATTCACAAATGAGACATTCAAGAAACACCAATTCTGAAATAAAAATGTGCACACTACCAGTGGAAAAGCAAACAAAAGCAGCTAATGTACTGTGGCTAAAAAAATTTTCAAACAAAGTGTCAGTAATTTACTGCCCTTGCTCTTAGCTGGACCTCACGAACATAATCAGAACCCCCAGGACTGATGGGAAAGTGTGATTTACAGTAAGTCTCAGGATAATAAAAGAAAATGAAAAAGCAAATTGCGCATGAACATGAAAGCCGTATTTCTTCCGCTTTCAGCAACTGAATCAAATTTCCAGCCAGAATTTCAGGGTGAAACTTAGAAGTCCCCGAAGAAGCAAACTATGAGCCAACCAGCATCCATACTTGGACACCCCCCCCCCAGCTGCCTGAATGACATAATTAATATTTAGAGATGGCGGTGATTAGAAAGGCCCATACTGCCCCATCTGTTTGAGTGGGAAAGAAGTGGGAGGACCTGGCTTTGAGTCCTGGCTGTGTCACTGGTTATCAAGCGTCCTCTGGCAAGTCATTTAACATCTCTAAGCTCCAGTGATACCTGCTCCCTCAGACTGGTACATGGATTACAGCAGGTAAAGGATAAAAGGGTTTGAGAGGGTGTTGAGCACAAGCTCGTCTTGAGAAATTCTGCTCTGAATTATAAATCATCCACTTTGTTAAGTGAGTTAGTATGGTTAAGCCTCTTAGAACAGCACGTGGCACAGAGTAAAGTCCTACAGAAGTGTTTGTCAGTGTTATTACTGATAGTAAAACCTCGGTCAAGCAGAATGTTTAGACCATGAGTCGTCTGAAGTTTGCTTGATTTGCATTTTAAAAACCTCCTCCAAACTACTTAAGTGTTCAGTCTTTGAAAATCTTTCTAAAATGTAGGACTCTACTTTCTAGGATAACTAAGTATAATATGTTCAGTATCAATTCAAAACTTCTTACATTGGATGGTGTGTGGTTCTAGGAACACAAATCAGAAGCCCTGGGTCTTGGTACCAACTCTTTGATCTGTCAGCTGTGGAACTCTGGGCCTCAGTTTACTCATTTGTAAAATAAGGAAGGGTTGCTGTCATGCCTTTCTCATGATAGTGTTGATGACTATTAAACACAATCATGGGTGTGACATAACTTTGAAAACAAAAAATGTGAGCAAATAAAAGATTGCCTTTTATTGGTTATTAGCACTCCTTAGTATATACTAATACATATATTAGGATATAATACATTATACTAATATGAAATTAGTATAATAATAACAACACATAAATAATGTGTTTGCAAACACAAGGGAATGGAGATTCAAGACCGCATCAAGAACAGCTGTGTGTGTGTGTGTGTGTTAAAATATACACAACACAAAATTTACCAACTATTTTTAAGCATACAGTTCAGTGGCATTAGGTACACTCACATTATGTGTAATCATCACCACTATCCACCCACAGAACTTCTTTCCTATTCCCAAACTAAGAGTCAGTACCCATTAAACAACAGCTCCCCAACCTCTCTTCTCCCTAGCTCCTGACAACCACCATTCTCCTTTCAGTCTCTACCAATTTGACTATTCAAGGTACATACGCAGAATCATATAGGATATTGCTTCTTCAAATGAATCCCTTATTTATTGTGTTCTCATCCTTTCCCATTTTGCCTTTGAAAGGTGAGTGTAGGAAACAATAGTAGTTAGTTGAGGATTTCATTTCATGAGTTCCAGATCCTTGAGGTCTGCGACAGGACTGTGATTAAGAACAAAAAGCACACCGCCCTGGTCGCATCCTAAGCCCTGATGGGGTGGATCATGCCGTCTGGTCTCCATTGCAATTTTGGAAGACTTCTTGGAAGCTGTGATATTTTAAGGCTATGCAATGACAACAGGGGAACGGGGTCTGGTCTCACCTCTACCACAAAAGTACTGTTTGATATTAAGTGACTCATTCTCCTCTCTGAGTCATGTCTGTTAAAACTGACGGGATGTCTGGAGGCTGACGGGATTAAGTGATCCCAAAGTAGTGTCAACTTCATGTTCAAATGTTTTAATGGCATTTCTACCTTGTAAGATACTCAGATGTGTCATTCCCTCCCTCCTTCCACCTCCATCCAGGGACTACGTATTTTGTATAATAAAAATGGAAGGAGAGGATGATACCTAGTGATATTTTTCCTAGGAAAACAAAGCAGGTATGAAGAAAAACTCTAAACAACAACAACACTGAGCTGTTTTTGGCTATTCATGGAAGTTCATTCTGTCTTGTCACCTCTCCTCTGACCAGGGGTTGGTGGTGGTGGTGGTGGGAACAGAGTGGTGCAGAGTTTCATAGCACATGCTGAAATGTTATTTAAAACACATGCGTACACAGGAACAAAGGTTTTGTTCAAATTCAAGGCTATGACTTCACAACAGGAATGAGAAATCCTGAGTTAAATAAACCATCTGAATGGAAAAGAGAGAGTTAATGATCATTTTTAAAGAGCCTCTAAAGTTACACCAACATGTACACCAGCTCCAGGATGCAAAGGCCCAATTCTGTGGAATACAAAAAGCAGTCCAGCCAAATATAAGATGTTATAGACCAGAAGAGTCATGCATTTGGAATGAGCAGCTATCATTATCATTCATAAACTCTCCAACTTGGATGCAGTTGTATGAGCAGACGCTTCTGGTCTGATAAGAGCCTGGCTCTGGGAAGAAGAACAAGATGACCCAGATTCTTACAGAGGAGACACTTTCACACATGAATCACCCAAGAAAAATGGCAGCTGCTTCAGAACATTGGCTGTCTGCCCCAGAAGCTGATCCTGGGAGGGCTTAGTCTCCAGGGACCCACCTTCAGTATGGAATGCAATCAGGATAGCAAGGCTAAGTACCTCATCCATCTGACTTCCAGAGTCAGGTGACAACTTGTGCATATTATTTTTTCCTCGGATAGAAGAGTTCTTATTTGAAAATGCAGCTCCTCTTGGCTAGGATCAAGTCAATTTTATTGGTAGTAAGTACTTCCAAAGCTGTGTTCTCCAAACAGCTTCATAAATATAAACTAATGGGACCAATAACACATTTAATACTGTAATGATAATTTGTAATAATCTTAATAAGAGTTTTATAATATGTCTTTCCAAAAAAAGGCAGAAGACAGGTTTTATAGGTCAATTCCCATTAAACCAATGTCAGGGAATGAGAATTTCTGAGTCACAGGATTTGAGAGATAGAAGAAAACAGAAATATTAACTATACCAAGACCCTCAGAGTATGCCTGATCTAGGATTCCTGGAAAATGATCATGAACCCTGCTTCAATACCTTTAGGGAGAGGAAGAGTGCTTCTTCATGAAGGTATGGGCAGAGGAGATCAATGAGCCACATGAATTCACAGTAGGTCTTTAGCCTTTTGGAACTTCAATTTTCTCATCTGTAACAGATGGAACTATTTTATAAGAACAGGTGGGAGTAGAAAAAATGTGTGTAGAGCAACAGTTTAGCTCTTGGTCATCAATGAGTGTTACTCACCCGCCTTTTTAATTAAAAAGGTTTTGCCTACATTGGAATGAAACCTGCTTCTTTGAAACTTAATTGGCATTCTCAATTTAAACCTCTCAGGAAACACGGAACTATTTTTTCTCTCTGTAAGGTATCACTTTCAACAGAGCTTCTTTTCTAAACCCACCCAATTCCCTCCACCATTCCTTAGAACTAATGAATCACTCAAGACATACCTTTACAGAGTACCAACAGAATGAGGTCTAGATCAGTTGGGAGCACGTTAGGCAGGGTGTCTGCTTTCAAGGAGCCTAAAATGCAGTCTGGGTGTAATAGCAGCTAAATCAAAATACAAAGTATTATTATGGATAAGAAGGGGCAACTAAATATGATTGGAAACTGGAGAAGGCTTCATGGGAAGTGACATTTGAGTTGGGTATTCAAGAGCTGGAAGGATTTTGAAAGGAAGGAAGCTTATGCTGGGGGAACAGCTTAGACAAAGTGTGGAGAAATGAAAAAGTATGAAATATTTTAAGAAGGGTGTTATAGACTGAAATGTGTCTCCCCAAAATTTAGTGGCGAAGCCCAAACTCCCAATGTGGCTGTATTTGGAGATAGAGTTTTCAGAACATAATTAAAGGGATCATAAGGGTGAGGCCTTCATCTGATAGGATTGGTGGCCTTATAAGAGGAAGATCTCTCTCTCCTTTTCCCTCTCCCCCAACCCCCCTCACTATGTGATGACACAATGAGAAGGCAGCCACCTGCAAGCCAGGAAGAGAATCCTCACCAACAACAGTTCCCTGCCAGACCTTGATCTTGAACTTTCCAGCCTCCAGAACTGTGAGGAAGCAAATTTGCTGTTTTAGCCATGCGTGTGCGGTATTTGTTACAGCAATCTTAGTAGTCTAATACAAAGGGCAACTACTGAGGAATATCAATGTGTAGAGACTGGAGAGGAGAATGAGTGGGTATACTGATCAACTGGCCAGAATGAAGAAAATAAATGGCCAGGTTTTGGAGACAGAGAGACCAATGTTCAAAATCACAGTTTTGCTGCTTTATTTGTTGTGTGATGTTGGGCTAGTTACTCAAACTCTCTTAGCTCAAACCTCTTCTTTGTTAATGACAGAAAGAGAGAATCTATATAAAGCACCATTTATGGTGTCTGGCAAATGGAAAGTACTCTATAAATATTCAGGATTATTATTATATTATTGTGATTATTGCTTATCACAAAACTAGTACTGAGGTAAGACATAAGAGTGATACAGGATATTCAACGATCAATTTATTTTTTAGAAATGTCCACAAGCTGAAAGATGGTAGCGTATTCTCTATTCTTAACATTCCTGGATGGCAATCACCTCTCTTAGAATGCCAATAATAGAAATCTAATTCTGAACAAAGAAATATTGTTTGCAGAAGAACAGCAGGAACTATAAGAGAAAATGAGCATGCAATTTTGGCATTCTTGTGGTCTAAGGAGATGGAATTTGCAGCATGGTCAGATGGGTCCTTGATCTGTTTCCTGCTTTGCAAATTCCTGTGTATCTATAATACCCAGCTCTAATGTCATCACCTCCATAAAGCCTTATCCACAACTCCCCCACTCCTTCTATTTGTTCACCTACTTCTCTTAGTCTGTTTTCCCATTAGGCTGTGAACAGCTCGAAGACAGACCCAGATTATTTGTTTCTGTCCCCAGCACCTATGACAGTGCCTAATACAGAGCTCAACAAATGCTTGTCAAATGACAAAATAGGGACAAATGACAAATACTAAATTGAAAGAGTTCACAGAAACAGAAAGATGCTAACACATAGGCCTGTGGACTCTCAAAAATATTACCTGAACTATATACATGCGAATGAAAGGCAGTTCTCCATACTGGCAACAAGACAAGGTATTATCAGGACAGAAATTGTATCTACATGCTTTCCAGCCAACAGTCACATCAATGTCTTAGACGAGGACCAAATTAATGTGGACACGATGTCAGGAGATCATAAGTACGTTAAATGACAGCATCATATTATTTTCATGATAAATGAAACATGTTGAAATATAATAGGAATAATGTATAGTGAGTAGTGGGACATAAGATATTGATTACACAAATATGAGAAAAGAGAGATACAGGTATATGGCTAAAATTGTGAGAAACTCACAGGAGGTTTAGTTAACTAGAAGTTCATCGTAAGTCAACAATAAGATGATGCTACCCAGAAGCTGAGAATTTTGGTTGTGGGGGGGAAAAGTGCAAAACAAAGGCAGAGATGGTCCTGCTGCATCCTATATGGTCCAGGTCCCCCCAGCCACCTTTTATGGGGCAGGAACATGGAAAACAAATTAGGAGGAGAAATAATGAAATGAATGGCAACTGCTCAATCAAAGCAAGGGATTACATGGGCAATAATATCATAATGCTAACACACTACCACAGTCATACATGAACTCCCCAAATCCTCAGAGTAAACTCCTGAGGTCTAGGTGTCCACACACCAGGTCCTCCACCTAAGAACAGAAAAGACCCTACAGGGTCATTTGTCATTTTGTTCTAAAGTTCAAAGCAACACTGGAACAAATGGGAATACATCTGTGTAACAAGTTTCATAAGAGATTGTAGGGAATAATATATTATGACACTGATTTTGACTCTTGCTTCCTTTCAATCTGTTTACAAATTTATCTAGATGTAGTTTGGCTTTCTTTGCTAATCACAAATAAGGCTATAAGTCACTGCTTCAAATACTGCATACACACCTTGGAATCTTTGAACTAACAGACCAAAACCAAAAAACCTTAAGTCATAGTCAAGTTTGAAACGACCACACACAGCTGCTAAGCAAGGCAGAGCTCATGTTCTTTTAATCTCTCATTTATCTCTGTCTGTCTCAGAGTTAGGATGTATAAAAATGGGAATTTCTGAATCCCCATCTTATAAATGATAAAACCAGGGCCCAAGCAGGTTAAGTAATTTACTCAACAGTATAATAGTTCCTGAGTGCTAGAAGAGAAACCCAGGCCAATACGACTGCAAAGTCCAAAGAAAAGACTTTCCAAGAAGGAGTAGTAGACATGGCAGAGAGAGGGAGAATGAAGACCAGTTGGCTTAGCATGAGAAAGACCATCCAAACATTAAGACTTCTCAAAGAGAAGAATAGGTTAGCCTCGTATGATGTTGCTAAAGAAAGTATTAATGTAGAAGCTTTCTAATCAGAAAGAAAGCATTAATGTAGAAGATTAATACAGAGGACTTATGAGACTTTTGGAAGAAGAGAGTCACGTATCAGCTGGACGGTTGGATTATATAATCTCTAAGGGTCATTCAGCTTGGAGTTAACTCTGAGTCTAGGTTGTGGAGAAACAGTTGACTCTGGCAGTAGATTAATTTCTTGCCTTCTCTAGGGCTAGAAATATTGCTCAACTTGACCCAGACTTTGGAAAGGAAGTGTTTACTTATAATATTTTCAAGAAACTAAAAGGGCTTCCATCATCTTGGTGAAGGGAATCCTTTTCTAAGCATAAAACCAAAGTAAAAAATCATTTAAAAAAAGATTGACTCATTTGATTTCATAAAAATAAAAGTTTGTTATGTTATAAAAACATACATCATAAAGTTGGAAGTTAAACTGATTTTTAAAATGCAGATTTCAAAGCAGTAAGAAAATATAAATATACCAGTTATAGTAGAATAGAGGAAGGAAAGAAGAAATATTCATCAGAGAAAAAATAATGGCTGTTAAGGGCAATAAAATTCAGTCTTAGTTATCAAAGACATGGAAGCTAAAACAACAATAGCATCCCATTGTTGTTTTTAGTTTTATATTTTTTAAATTAACATATAATGTATTTGCTTCAGGGGTACGGGTCTGTGAATCATCAGTCTTACACAATTCACAGCACTCACCATAGCGCATACCTCCCCAGTGTCCATCACCCAGCCACCCCATCCTTTCCATGCCCTCTTCACTCCAGCAACCCTCAGTCTGTTAGTCCTGAGGTTAAAAGTCTCTTATGGTTTGTCTCCCTCTCTGGTTTCATCCTGTTTCCTTTTTTTCTCTCCTCCCCCATGATCCTCTGCCTTGTTGTTGCCTTTAAAACGGACAATGATTGAAGCACCTGCGTGGCTCTGTTGTTTAAACATCTGACTTCCGTCCAGATCATGATCCCAGGGTCTGCCCCGCCCCCCGCCCATGTTTGTGCTCTCTCTCTCTCTCAAATAAATAAGTAAAAATCTTTAATAAATAAATAAAGCAAACCATATGGGAGACAAGCCATAAGAGACTCTTAATCTCACAAAACAAACTGAGGGTTGCTGGGGGGTGGGGTTGGGAGAGGGGGGTGGGGTTACGGACATTGGGGAGGGTATATGCTATGGTGAGTGCTGTGAAGTGTGTAAACCTGGCAATTCACAGACCTGTACCCCTGGGGCTAATAATACATTATATGTTTATTAAAAAATAAAAAAATTAAAAAAATAAACAAAACAGAAAATGCCTAAGAAAATGACAATATCTATTGTTGGTGAAAGGAAGCAGAATGTTGCACTCTCCTGCCCTATTGCTAGGGACTGTAAATACGCAGATAGGTTTATGATAACACCATGAAGCCAGGTACTGCCTGTTCTGGGCCCTTTAAAGCAATTTTCATCACAGCATTATTTATAACAACAAAACCTGGAATAATTCTAACTTTTTCAACTACAGGGGATAGGTTAAATAAATTAAGAAATGCCCCTATAATGGAACATATTTAATAAGGCCAATAAAAATGATATCATTAAAAATATTTAATGACACAGAAAGAGGCTGGTGATGTTGCAAAAAGACAAATGCCGCTGAACAACAGAGAACATCCCGATATGGCTCCATTTTGGTAAATATAAATATAAATACCTGTGCATAAGAAAAGATGGAAAGAATACATGTTAGCAGGGACTATATAATTTTGGTTTCATTGCTTTTTCTAGGTTTTCTACAACAAATACACTGAGCTTCTAAAAGTACTTTTAAATTTAATTTTTTTTTAAGATTTTATTTATTTATTTGACAGAGATCACAAGTAGGCAGAGAGGCAGGCAGAGAGAGAGAGGAAGGGAAGCAGGCTCCCTACTGAGCAGAGAGCCCGATGCGGGCCTTGATCCCAGGACCCTGGGATCATGACCTGAGCCAAAGGCAGAGGCTTTAACCCACTGAGCCACCCAGGCGCCCCTTAAATCTAGATTTTTTTTTTAAATTTTTATTTTTTAGATAGAGTATGAGGTGAGCATTACCCCGGAGTGAAGGGGGGGTGTAGTGGGGGGGCAGGGAGGGGCAGAGGGAGAGAGAGAATCCCAAGCAGGTTCCATGCCCAACACAGGCTCCATCTCACGACCCAGAATCACAACCTGAGTCGAAATCAAGAGTTGGATGCTTAACCAACTCAGCCACCCATGGCCCCCAAATCTAGATTTTTTTTTAAAGAAGAAAATGTTTTGAGGAAAATATCAATAAAAGTTACAGAAGACCCTCCAGGCCCACTGCAGCTCTAAAGATCTGAGCTGCTGAACCCAACTTCCTGACAGAAGTCTCCTGGAGACTTTAGTTTTCCTGAAATGAGAGTTGATGAGGCCACTTCAACTGACCCTGGGGAAAAGGAGCCAAAGCTGTTTAGCTGGATTCTTAAGTGGTCTTTTAAGAGTTTCCCAAGCCTTTCCCAAATCTCTCTTTTAGCAAGGTAAGTAGCGGGTTTGTGCAGTATGGGAGGGATGGGCGACAGCAGGTGACCCTGACTCCATACAGGACCCCTGTGTCATCAGCACTAAATGGCACTCACTTCAAGGCCAGCACCTCAAGGTCTGCCCAGAATTTACCTGGGATCCCCGCCCAAAGTTTGATGAGATTTTCATGACCGGCCTGATTGCCACTGGGAATCGTTAGCACAGAGATGCCCATCACCAGCAGGAAGGCTTCCTTGGAACTCCTGTCTTCCTTCTCCCAGCTCCCTGGCCCAAACATTCCCATCTACCCGAACAAACTTTATTATAAAGTAAAGAAACAAGACCAAAACATCCAGAAATAAAAAAACAACAATATCAACAGCAACAAAAAGTCAAGGTCTCTAAAAACACACACTACTAAGATTCCACCACCTGTTTTCCTAGTTCTTTGGATGCACATGCCTGGTCAGGAGTTGGAGAAGATTTCTGATCACCTAGCAGTTGTTGATGTAAAGACAAAGATTGGAAAAGCATATGCAGATTGAGTCTACAGCTCAGAGGGCATCCCCTTATCACATCAGGATGTGGCACTGCTCTCCACAGACACCAGTACTCCTCCATGACAAGTGAATGCCCTGAAGTTCCGAGGGGGCTAGTGACCAGCCCAAGGTCCCCTTACCAGTTAGTGACCTTGTGGGCCACGGCTCTGCCTCAGGTTAGGGGCAGTGGCACTAAAACACAGTTTCAGCACGGAGTGGTCATACCCACCTGTGTAGCCCTCCGAGGACTAGTGGTACCAAGAAGAGCATCAGAGAAGCTTCTCGGTGTGTCTATTTTATGGATTTGGAGTTTTCTTATTTTTGTTTCGTTTAGGTAAAATTCACATAACATGAAATGAGCTGCTTTCAAGTGAAGAAATAATTCAGCGGCATTGGGGACATTCACAATATTATGCAAACACCACTTCTCTCCAGCCCCAAAACAACTCTGTCACCCCAAAAGGAAACCCCATAACCATTAAGTAGTTGCTGCCTATTCCCCTTCACACCAGTCCCTGGCAAACTCTACTCTCTGTACATTTAACTATTATGAATATCTTTTAGATGGGACTTTTTGTATCCGGCTTCCTTTACTCAGTAGAACATTTTTGAGGTTTATCCACATTGCAGCATGTTCCTTTTTATGGCTGAATAACATTCCATTGTATGTACATGCACATATCACAACGTGTCTACCAATTCTAAAGGACATTTGGGCTGTTTCTGCCTCCTGGCTATCATACAACGTGCTTCTAGGAACATGTGTGTCCATGAAATTGTTTGAGTACCTGTTTTCAATCCTTTGTGGGTATGCATGAGTTTTCTTATTTCCTTAATGTATTTTTATTTTACCTGACTATAAGAATATAGGATATTTATTGAAGAAAATGGAAAAATTGGTGGGAAAATGCAAATTTTTAAAAATCACTTAAGGGTGATTAAGAATATTCTCTTCCAGAAAAGATAGTCTAAAAAAGATATGCTAAAAAGCTTACA
Organism: Martes martes; assembly: GCF_963455335.1. Lineage (NCBI taxonomy): Eukaryota > Metazoa > Chordata > Mammalia > Carnivora > Mustelidae > Martes > Martes martes. The sequence continues at coordinate 139,772,059 of NC_137891.1, forward strand.
ACCCTGTTCTTCCTTTCCTCCCTATACACATGGATTATTATTTTAGAACTAGGTAATCACTGAGAGTATTGACTTTGTAGTCATAAAAATCTGGATTTGAATCCTGGCTCTGCCATTTACTAGCTGAGTCACTTTGCCTCTATAAGCTTGTTCTCCCAGCTATAAAGTAGACACGATAGGACCTATTTCACAGGGTTTTTATAGCACATTAAATGGGATGATGTTGTGATTAAAGTGTCTAGTACAGCCCCTGGGATGAAACAGGCATTCAGGCTGTAATAGTTGTAATAGTACTTTCCACACAGAAATTTGCTAACTATACTATAACGTGAAGTTTGTAAGAGAGAAATTCTGTGTTTTTTACCACTGAATCTTTAGACACAGTTGGCACTCAATAAATATTTGTTGAGCGCATGAGTGAATATAAATGTTGGAGAAAAGAACTGAAATGAGAGATCTGGGCAAGAGCTCTGGGAAAACAGAGCTTTCTGAGTTCAGAAGATAGGTAACGACCAACAGAACATTTTTACAAGGCATCTTGAATGCGGCACAAGCATATTCCAGTGGCTGGTGTTGGTCAAGTCTGACTTAGGGCCCACGTAAAATGGAATCATATGCAGAAAAAGGTCAGAAAATAAGTTCATCTTCAGTGCAGTAACGGGGGTGGAGCTAGGAGCCCTCGGAGGCATGTGGTGAGTTGAACTTCCTAAGCTGCTGGGCCGGCTGAGTCTCGGAGGTTTTTTTCAAAGCAAATGAAGCATTTGATGGAATAAACCCAGGCAAAGAGATATTTAAGCATGGGGCCTTGACAGGAACTGCCCTGAAGTAATATCACTTGGAACTAAAGAGATGATTAGTGAGCTTCTCATGGCCCTACAGGAAATCTTGCCTGGCACAGGAATGCAAAATTTTCCAACCTTGTCTAAAAACAGTTTCCCCACACTCCACTGCCTCATAATGATGTCTGTAATGGGTTGCAGAGCTCACTGCCCACGGGAGGCCTTGCCGCCTTCCTCCTGTTGTGGGTCCATATCCCAGTAAGGGACTTGCCCTGTTTGGAGACTAACTTCTCCTACAAGCTCAGGAGGGTAAAAAAACGGAGTTGTAGGCATGGAAGTTCCCAGGAGACTGGCCAAGAAAATGAAGGGCTGACCCTACCTCAGGTGGCAATTAGTAGGGCCTAGCCAGGAAGGATGTGAGAATTCTTTGCTGCGGGGTAACAGGCTGTCTTCGTACAGGTATGTTTTCATACCTCTCCTTTAAATCGCCTGTCACTGCTAAAATTAAATGATTTTTAGTATATATGTGTATGTGAAATTCATTGCTGAAAGTCTCTCTCTTCCACTAAACTATAGACTGTTTCTGTCTTGTTTGTTACTGCATATTCAGCCCCGAGTAGAGGCTTGGTCCACTATGGGCACTCAGGAATGAATCTAAGGCATTTTATTTAAAAAAATAATAATAATAAATAAATAAATAATTTATTTATTTATTGATAGAGCATGTGTGCTTACAAAGGGTGGGGCAGAGGGAGAGAGAATCTTAAGCAGTTTCCACACTCAGCAAGGAGTCCAACACAGGGCTGACTTGTTTAATTTTTTATATATTTTTTATATTTAAATATACATATATAAGTATATATAAATATATTTATATATTTTTAAAATATATTTAAACGCCTATATTAGAGTCAGAGCTACCCAGATACATAAACAAGACATAATTCCTGATCCTGGCAAGCTGTTCTGCCGCTCTCACTTTTCACAATGCTCCTCCTCTTTGGCCTTCCTGCTAGAATGGAAGACCCAGGAGGGGTTCGCTTAACATGAAGAAGATGCTTCATGAATATGTCTTGCATGGGGAAGAGGTAGGGGAAGGAGAGGAAAAACATACATGAAAATAAGTATCCCCCAGGAATGTGGGGAGGCTCAACCCCATAGAGTAAGGGATGGTTACCTATGGCATCAGGAAAGTGTTCTTGGAAGAGGTGAGGTCTGAACTGGGTCTGTAAGGATAACAAAAGGTTGAGAAGGGTACTCACATCATAGCATACACCCAAGTTTACACAGAGGCCTGGAATAAGGTGGGAGACAATGAGCAGTTTGGTTCTAGAGCACAGCAAGCGGTAAAAGAAAGGCCAGATCAGTGGGAGCTGAGGCAGGAGCCGGATGGCAAAGCACTTTGTAGGATCTCTCTTCTCCTGTCCTTAGCCAAAAGACCTCTAAGCCCAAAAGTCCCCGGGAGTCTTTGAGCAAAACTTGAGCAAAGCTTGACCAAAGCCACAGGCCCAGGACCAGAAAGACCTATGATCTCTAGGAGCAGGACCTCAGACCACAAAGTTCTAGAAGCACCTTGAGGCCAAACTCCAAAGCCATTTCCAAAGTGGGTGAACAGAAGGCTCCCTCAGAAGGGAGGTTTAAATCCAAACTAAAAGACATGCAGGAATGGAAAAGGATGGCCTGAGCAAATCGAGAAACTCTCTGCTGCCTCCTGATTATTTATGCCTCCAAGATGGTGCCTGGTCTTAGCCAGCAACTACTGAAAATGGTTCCAAGGGAGTAAGGAATCTGAGACCCAAGAGAGGAGGTAAATAAATCTCTATCCTGATTTTAAATGGTAAAAACAGGAGCATAAACATTTCCAAACTTGTCTGATTGCTCCTCAGTCTCGCCTGGGCGGTGGTTGCTGGGAGCGGGGAGCCCCGTGCTCCTCACACAGCCAAGCTGGCCTTTTGTGGAACACCCTAGGGCCTCATCCCTTTAAGCAGAATGCCCTACTGACAACAGCCCATGGCGGAGGAGACAGGAGGGCTGATGGGAGGGACTGGTGTCAGAAGCTGGAGCTGGGAAGACCACTGAGTGGTGAGGTTGGCCCTCTGTTCCTATAGTGGGGCCCACTGACAAGGCCCTCTCTTTTGAGCGGGTTTTGAAGAGGCAAGATTGAACCGTCCAGGGGCATCTTCCTGTACTTTATGGCAGAATTCCATAGGCCTCCTCTTGGAGTTTCCTTCCCTAAAATGCATTTACTTACCAAGTAAAGAGGATTAACAAGAGTTCTAGAGAGCACAGCTTGGTTGAAGGGGAACTGATGTCCATGTCACATGCTTCCAGACTGGGTTCTAGGCCAAACCGGGGACTTGTCAATTAGCAAAGGCTAAAGCAGACACAGCCGGGCTGGCAGAACTCCCCTGCTTTCCTATCAAGAAAGTACTCTCACTGCTTCCAGGACGAGGGTAGATTTTTTTTTTTTAAAGATTTTTTAGGGGTGCCTGGGTGGCTCAGTGGATTGAGATTTTTTAAATATTTATTCGACAAGAGAGAAAGCACAAGCAGGGGGAGCAGCAGAGGGAGAGGGAGAAGTAGGCTCCCCACCGAGCAAGGAGCTAGTTGGGGGCTCCATCCCAGGACCCCGAGGTCTTGACCTGAGCCAAGGGCAGACACTCAACCAACTGAGCCACCCAGGTGCCCCGAGACTAGATTTTTTTTTTTTTTAATTGTTGTAAAGGAAAAGAAAACTAACAGTGGAGACTAACTTCGGATGGTCAGGAAAAACTTAATCTGCATGGTTGACAACTGCGCCAATATCTGAAGAGGGAAAGAGGATTCTGGGTAGAAAGAATGGCCAATCAAATGCCCCTGGACAAGAAAAGAGCTTGGCTTGCTGGAGGAACCTCAAGGAAGTGAGTGTATGTGGTGCAGGGCCAGCCCGGGACCCCGGTGCAAGGCGGGCTTTGAGAAAGAGCGGCAATGTTGGATCACAGGACCCTGTCTGAATGTGCGCAACTATGGCCCCAAAGCTGTCATTCCTGCGTGGCTCTGTGATTCTGCCGCTGTCCTTTATGTCACCGTTATTAAATTATAACCCCTTGTGCCTCAGATCTCTTTTTATCTTTTTTAAAAGATTTTATCTATTTGAGAGAGGGAGAGCAGGAGAGAGAGAGTAAGCAGGAGGAAGGAGCAGAGAGAGTGGGAGAAGCAGACTCCCCCCCGCTGAGCAGGGAGCCTGATGTGGGACTCAATCCCAGGACCCTGGGATCATGACCTGAGCCAAGAGGCAGATTTTTAACCAACTGAGTCACCCAGGTGTTCACTGTGCTTCAGATTTCTAACCTGTGAAGTTTTGCTCTACAAAAACCATATTAATCAAAATATTGCCTTTTGTGAGAGCTAATGATCAGATTATAATTTACACTTAGATATTTTAAAGCATTATATACAGACATGGAATTAGTTTTAGAAAAATTTCTTTTCATACAAAGTAGGTCTTGGAATTTTAAAGCCAGAATGGGCATGAGAACATCGCCTCATGGTCTGAGGAGGAAACATTGGTTAGGAGATTTCCCTCAGATTCTAGCTGTTGTTCCATTAGAGCAGCACCTTTGAAAAGAAATATAACAGAAATGACATGCAAGCATCATGTGTAATTTTAAATTGGCCAGTAGTGACATTAAAAAGGATTGGGTAAAATCAATTTTATGATATATTTCACTTAATTCAAAACATGAAAATGATCATTTCAGCAGGCAGTCAATATGAAAATTATTAATGAGCTATTTTAAGTTCTTTTATTATATCAGGACTTTGAAATCCAGAAGTGTTTTACAGTTATGCTACATCTCATTTTGGACTGGCCACGTTGCAAGTGTTCCATAGCCACAGGAGGCTAGTGGCTACTGCACTAGACCATTCAACACTGGAGCCTCATAATGAAGAAGGCAGCCAGAACAAGGACTGATACCTCCCTGTTTACAGATGAGAACACTGAGGCCCAGAACCTAACTGACAAATCATGGACCTGGTGGTGGAGTTGAGTTAGGACTAGAATCTACATTCCCTGTCAAGTGCTCTTTCTCAAATCATACTTCCCTCCCCTTGAGAATAAGGAAGAATGGGAAGCATAAGAACTACCAGAAACAAGTACCCATCTGTACTGGACACTGGACCGGGGCTTCACACTTTATTTAACTCTTACAGAGACCCTGTGGAGTTGATGTCACTTCTCCCGTTTTCCATGAGGCTACCTACCGAGGCTCCAAGAGCTTCTATTGTTGACAGTGGCAAGATGGCATCTGTCCTTGGAAGAAAATGCTACTACCAGTATGAGGAAGATGTTGCTTGAGGCTGTAGGGGCCAAGGGCAAGCTGCCCCAGGATGGGCCACTTTAGCATGAGTGTTATTTTGAGTTAAAGGTGATCAAAACCCAGCAGAAACAGGAAAAGCTCTTTCCCTGCTTCTCAGCTGCCTAAACTCAACATTGGAGAGGAGAGCCTGAAACTGAAAGAGAGCGACGAACAGAAACTCCCTTTACCTAAGAAGCTTATCTGCATAACAGGGCAACCTTGTCTCCTTTCTTGGTCTTATACAAGAGCCTTCCTCCCCTTTGTATTCTCATGCCCTACCTCTCTCCTTAGATGAGCTTCATAATGCTTCATTGTTTTTGGAATCTCATGTCGGTGTGGATTCCCCATAAATATGCCTATGAAATTTGATTTTCTCCTGTTATTCTGTCTCATGCAAATTTGATTCTAAGTCCAGCTAGAAGGACCTCGAAGGGCAGAGGAAGGTCAACACCTATGGAGTTGGGGCGGTCTTAAACATCACAGGGCTACCCCAGGAATTCCACCAGGAATTCCTCTGACCAGCTGGATGGGACACTGAACAGATAAACTCTCAACAACCCCAGTCCCAGGAAGACTGCTCTTCAGTCCTTCCTTATGTAGCTCCTTCCCCTACTGCCGCTGCTGCAAATCTATACAACCAGGAGCACAAGAAGAGGATCCAGCTACCCCATGTGGGCCAAGTATGAACTAAGCTCCAAGCTACAGGCCAGTCAATATCATTTAAATAGACTCCTTAAGTGCCAAGGACAAATCCAGTGACAGAGAAAAGGGGACAAGAGGAAGCAATCATTCCTGAACCAGAGACCCTGTCAAAGTTCTTAACAGTCAAGCTTTCAGGGAAGAGGTAGGCTAAGGGACTGAAGCCAGCATGTAACTGCCTGTTATGACCATGCAATCAGATGCCCTTGCCACAACACTCAAGTGTGACCCATAGATGTGTTTGTTGGCCAGGAAAAGTCTTAGGTGATAGATTCAAATGCTCCCACGCCAGAGGTGAGTAAAAGGAAGGTCAGAGTCATAGTAACTCCAGAGCTCGTGCTCATAAGAACCACACCACACACTTCCCTACTACGTGTAAAGCTCTAAGCAAGTAGAGAAAACCAGGTCTCCATTTAAAAAAGCAAGGCAGGACAAAAATACCCCCAAATCTAGTCTGTCAGCACAGAGCATTATTTGAAGTTGGAAGCAAGCCTCAGTATTTTTTTAAGTAGGAGGCTCCCTCCCTTTCTGCTACCTACGGGTGCAATTTCCAGTCCTTTCTCCAAAAGAAACATTTGGCTTTCTACAGAGAACCTCTGAGACCTCATGTGACTGAAAATGGAAGAAGGGGAAAGAGGCCCTCATCACACCCCATCCCCAAACCCCCATGGGGAAGCTGAGGTTGGGCCCCTGTAGATCCATTTATTTTAGAAGGTACTTGATTCTGAAGCATTTGTTTCAGAAATTACCCCCATGCCCCATCAATAGTAGCTTTCAACGGCTCTTCCCGGCCCTTCCCGGGTGGCCTTGTCTCTTTTCAATTTCATTTCCTGTTGGAAAGGATAAACAGGTAACTGTTTAATGCCACTGACTGGACTCATTTAACAGAAAAAACAGGACCTGAGTGAGGCCGGGGAACCAGGGTTGGGTTGGTGGGTGGAATGGAGCAGCTGGATGGAGAGAAAGGCATCACAGAACACCAAAGGCGGGGGCTTATTCTACTGCTCCTGCTTGTGATGGAACATCGCTCCTAGGAGGAGGGTCTAGGAACACACATGTAATCAGCTGCCATGGTAGACGTGGATCCCTAGACTTGGCCTAGAGGCCTTGGTGGGATCCTGGCACTGCCACTCCCTACTGGTGCCCTTCTGTCAACTCCTTCAAGCCTGATGAGCCTCAGTGGAGGTCTGTTCTCCCATACAAGGTGCTATGAATTCGAATGATGCATGAAACATGCTTAGCCAGTGCCTCACACATAGTAAGTATTCACTTGCAGCAGCTGTGAACCAGCATAGGAACCCAAACAATGTGGCGCCATGTTTCCTATTACATGCCAGACACTGTTGGGCAATAAGAGCACGCTTATAGATAATAGAGTCCCCGGCTTTAAAACAGGCAGGCACAAAACAGATAATTTCAATACAGCATGGTAAGGACCCTAATCAGGATAGACATGGGGTGATGTGTACCCCACATATGAAGTGTCTAGGGGCACACTTAATGGCATGGTCAATGGGACTGATAGCTCATTCATTGTCTGTCTGTCTCTCTCTCTCTCCCCAGAATGCAAGGTCCAGCAAAGCAGGAATGCTGCCTATCCTATTCAGCACTGTGCCCATTAGGAGCACTAAGGGAATGCTTGAGGCGGTCTTAAGTAAAGAAGGAATTAGCCAGGAGGAGAATGAGGTTAAAGGCAATCCAGTCAGAAGAAACTACATGAACAAAGGCACAGAGACTAGAAACAGAGCGATACATTTAGGGAATTAGATGCAGGTTGTTGAAACATATGGAGTATAAAGTACAGGGGAAAGGATGAGGTGAGAGGAGTCAGTGTGGGGGTAAGACCATGGAGAACCTTGTTTATCAAGTTGAGTGTGGTGCTGGTGTGGGTGAACACACAGGTGTGGAAGGCCAGAATGGAAAAGCTGCGGACACGGGCTGATTGAACAGGATCTAAAATCTTGAAAATATGCTTTCCCTACATGCCTGCCAAAGTACCTATGCCTTTTTTTTTTTTTTACAATAAACCCCAAAGTAATAATCATATTAACCAAAAACAGCTGTTACTTCTTATTCTCCAATTAGTTTATCAGATTTGCGAGCCAGGTCAATTTTCCCAACAACCAGATGAGGTAATTACTTTTGTTATCTCATCTTACAAGAGAGGAGACCAAAGCACAGATCGGTTGAGTGGCTTGCCCAAAGTCACACAGAATGTAGGCAGTAGTTACAGGATTCAAACTTAGTCACCTGGGCCCCAGAGTTTATTCTCTTAACCACCATGTTATCTCAAACCTACCTTCATTTCATCATTTCTGTCTTCAGCTGAATGCATCTACTGTTTGACCCGTTTGATGAGATTTTAATTTCAATAGCTCTATTTTTCAGTTCTAGAATGTCTACTTGGTTCTTTTAAAATCTTCTTTTTTTATCATATAGTCCTGTACTTGCCCTATGGTTTCCATTTCCTCTTCACCATGAGACATTTTATTTATTTATTCTTCCCATGAAACATTTTAAACATATATCCTTTCTCAGATCGGTCTATTGTCTTTAGTTTCAAAGGCCTGAGCTCCTCTGTGTTTTGTCTACCGACTCTTGCTAACGGTGGGCTTCTTTTATTCCTCTCTTACACGTACTATACTTTTTAAAAGTGCACTTAACCTCAGTAGAAATCTGCTGTTGTTATTTAGTGGTTATGATTTTTTAAAAATTTCATTTTTGGTGGGAGCGCCATAGGCACTGGGAGGTCGAGACATTTTGTGAGCTGGTTTTAGGTTGTCCCCAGTCAGGGTCTCAGAGTTTAATCAATTCCAGACCAAGTTTTTACATTCGCTTCTCAGATTGTAGCTTGTGTACAACATGAGAAGAACTTCAGCCCCCAAGCCCCATGTAACACAGGTTGGGGTTTGTATTTCCCCTGGGTGACCCCAACAACCCAGGGTGGTTCATAGACTTCCACACCACATCCTCAGTAGAACTGGCCTTTCCTGCTCGGTTCAGTCATCCCTCACTGACAGCCTAAGCAATGAATTTGTTTCTTATGGCCTCAGTTCTCATCTCCATGGGATATTGAAACTCTAGCCCCAGAGAACCATACACATTTCCCATATTTTTATAAAACTTTTTTATTTTTTAAGATTTTATTTATTTATTTATTTGACAGACAGAGACCACAAGTAGGCAGACAGGCAGGTGGGGGGAAGCAGGCTCTCTGCTGAGCAGACAGCCAAATGCGGGGCTCGATCCCAGGACCCTGGGATCATGACCTGAGCCGAAGGCAGAGGCTTTAACCCACTGAGCCACGCAGGTGACCCTATAAAACCTTTTATTTAATTCCTTCTTGCTGATCATTGCTCTATCTACCATGGAGCTTTCTCTTCTGGCACCTGGAGATTTCTCCTTTTTGGGTACCAGCCTGTCAGTGAATTTTTTTCATTGTATCCTTCCACCAGCATCTCTGTGTAATTAGGGGGGAATGTCCCTTGACAGCCTAATCTATCAAAATGACCAGAAGGCTTTGATTATACATTTAGATATCAGTCTTTCCCACCTGGCTCTGTGTTCAGGGAGGTTGGAGACCTTTGTCTAATTCATCTTTCAATACTAATTTTTCAGACGGTACCCAGACCAAAGTAGGAAGCAAAAAAGATCTGATCAATGAATGAAAGAATTAATCAGCTTTCTTTCTCATTCTAAATGGGAATGAAAGGCCATATACTAATTTTCTTCTAAAGAAATATAACACCAAGAATCTCTGGAAAGCCATCCATGCCCTCTGGAAGGCCAAACTGAACAAACAAAAAGCTGGGGGCCTGTCTCAGTCCAGCTTTTTAGCAAGTAGGTTCATAGCTATCGACACTACTTTTTTCTTGAAGGGCACCCTCTGCTAATTACCATGCTGGTCTGGTAGAAATTCAAAGCCTGGCAGCCTCGCCCCGTGACTGCACGTAACTGATGTCCTTTTATAGCCATAACCGGAACCTGATCAAACATGTAGTGTACAATGATATCGTTTTTACTGCTGGTGCCATAAGGAGCTTGCCAATTATGTTCACATTCTTGAAAGCACCTAACAAAGTGCTTGTCACAGAGTGGGCACTGAGCGGACATTTAGTGGGCTTTATGTCTTCTTTCACATTAAAAAAAAAATTAATACATATTTGTTGAAAATCCGCTGCCTCCTAGGCATGGTGCCTGGTGCTGACATGGAGAGGAATAACATACAGTCCCTATTTTCATTCTAAATTAGAAAAAGAATGTCCAAAATAAAATTGACAAAAGAAAATTATTCTAAATGCCCTCTCATTTAAGGTGAAAAGATATCTCACATCATCCCGCCACCCTAAAATGCCTAACAAAGTATAACCACCAACATAACCTTGCCTACTGTTTTATAAGCTTCTCTCGCTTCAGGGAGAAAATACAACTCCCAGGGAACACATAGGCTGACCAAGAGAGCTGATTATAAAAGTTGTTTGACACATGGGACAACGACTTTTGAGTTTTTGTCACTATAATCCCAGAACCTAGAATCACACCTGAACTAAAGCAGAAACTCAGTAAGTTTGTTGAATGTATTTGCACATATAGATACAGATGTGCCCATCCATGTATATGTCCTGAGATCAGTTGTGACTCATTATTGCACAATACTGATTGAGGATTTCCTATGAACAAGAGTCTGTCCTAGACTTGGTGATGGAGACAAAGACAAAGACCAAGGACAAAACAGAAATCCTACTTACAAGGAACTTTCAAGCTTCAGAATGAGATAGACAGGTATATAAGTCACCGTGATGTAACACAGAAAACGTGAAGAGAAGAACAGAGGAAAGGGTTATGGAAGTTCCAAAGAAGGAAAGGTCATGTCCTGCTGAGGGATTAGATAAGACTGTGGCTAATAGAGTATTTGTTCTTGGTCTTGAAGAATAAGTAATTTGTGGCACACAGGAGGGAGAGAATGGTTAGTGGCAAAGAAAAAAAGGGGGGATTCAGTTGGAAAGAACAGCTTAGGCAAAAGCTAGGGAAAGAAAAGCACAGGGTAAATAAGAAGAAATAGAAATGTCACTGGAGATGCATAAAGAGACGTAAAGGGGAGGAAAGGGAAACAAGCCTGGGAGGGTGGGATGAGCCAGCCTGCAGGGGCTTTGACTGTGTCCTGATTTACCATTCCAGGACACAGGATCTCTATGGAGTAGCCAGTGCTTAGCATATGGCGGAGCTTAATTAATACTACAACAACTTCACAGCAGGAACCTGTTCCCCACGTGCGCGCAGGAAGCCGCCATCTGTACGCACAGGCAATTACAAACATTCCAAACACTCTGCCCTGAACTCTGCAAGCACATCAAATACTCGCTGGAAAAGGTCACCCAGCAAACAGCTCTGATCAATCCTGGCCCAGGCAGAATCAAATCCCCTAAATAAGATCCACTAGATGCGGTGTCAGGAAGGTCAGAAACAACCCTATTTCACATCTTGAAGCGTTTTTACCATATGGAACGTTTTAGAGGAAGAAGGGAAAGGAAAGAGGGGGGGAAAAAAAACCCTCCCCAGAAATAATAGAATTCCAAGTAATTAAATGTTAAATAATCACAAAGTAAGCAAGGGATTTATTTTGGCCCCCGCCACTTTCTAAGGATCTAAGAAGCAGTTGATTTCAAAGAAGGCCATGCCAGGATTAAAAATGGAGTTTCACGCCTCCTCCTCTCCCCTCCCCCCACCATGCATCCCCATTGTGTACCTTTGTCGAGTTCACTTGAAATGTTCCACGATGAGGTAGGCACTAACTCAGCAGTGACTGACAACTCTGTTTCTGGAAAGAAAAAGAAGGGAGGGGAGAAAGACATGGTGAGCATAAATACGTAAGTAACTTATGGGCTGTTAGAAGCATTATGGGAGACTTCCGAAGGCCCTGACTTGGGAGAGAGACCAGTGCAATCCCAGAGCTTATTAAGCAGGAATGCCCGGGGAAGGCTCCTGATTTACGGAGGCTATCCAGGCAAAAAATCGGTAGACCAGCGTGCAAGCTTGTTTTCTTTGAAACACAGGCTTGAAAATTAAAATACAAATATTTCATGAACAAAAAAAATCAAGCCTGCAGAAATGACCAAACATTGTCAAACATCAACTTTTCTTTTTCTCATTAGAAGACTACTCCTAGACTATTCAATAGTCTTTCCATGGAAAATGAGAGCTACATTTGCTGATTTTATTTGTTGTATTTGTGAATTGATGGGATTTCTATTAGTAGAGAAATCTATGTCTCTATGTGGAAGCTTATAGTCAAGACAAACGAAACCTAAGTATTTCAATACGAGAGTCAACCGAGGCAACTGAACTTGAAAGGCAATTTTCAAAACCACCATTAATTAAAGCGAACATGAAGATCAACAATCTACAGGGTACAATATACCATGGAGATATAAAAATTCTTCAGTAATAGACTGTAATATACAAATTATGTTTTTGTTGTTGTTTTTGAAATGTTAAGTCACAACACCATCCTACTAGCACATTTTAATAAGGTTTCACTAACCTTCCCTCAGGCTACACACACACACACACACACACACACACACACACACACACACACAGTATTACAGAACTTTAGTACTGAGCAATATCTCAGAGATATGTCAGAGCCTATGACATTGGATACATGGCACCCAGGGGTACCGGGGCAGCTCAGTCAGTTAAGTGTCTGACTTTGGTTCATGTCATGATCTCCAGGTCCTGGGAGCCAGCCCCATGTTGGGCTCCTCGCTCAGAGGGGAGTCTTGTTATCCCTCTCCCTCTCCCTCTCTTCCTCACCCAGCTTGTGCACACTCTCTCTCTCTCTCAAAATAAATAAATAAAATCTCTTTAAAAAGAGAGAGAGAGAGAGAGATGGCACCCATGCTGTCAATTCCCTTTCCTTCATTCGAGTGCAGACCTCATTAATCAATTATGGCTCTTTTTGCCTATTAAACCTGGGACTTGCCTCAGGGTCTTTTTGTCAGAGTGCTCTAGGCAGCCACTAAAAATGGTTCTGAAATGCAAGGTGAACTTTTTAGTGAGTGGAAGAACTGGGATTCAGATCCAGGTCTGTTACTGCCCACACACCTCCTCATAGCTCATGTTACCTGGTACTCAACTCTGTAAAACCTGATTTGTTTTTCATCTTGCCTCTCTCTCTGGCTTCACCTTTTTACCTAGATAAGCACACTTTCTACCATTTCCTTATTTACTGATGGGGCTTGGCTGCCACTTGGCCATAGACGCCACACACCATAGTCAGTGAGCTTTGCCAAGAACAGGATGTTTACCCACTGAAACCTTGCAAAGGCCCACTTTTAGTTTGTCTACTGCGTCTCTGATCAACCTGTCACACACAACAGAGACAAAGGAGTTGTTTGGTTTGTGCAGAACTCCTAGGGTTTGCCTCTTTCCCTGTCTAAGTGGCACCTGGGAAAGAAAGTAGAAGAACCCCAACCCAAATGGCCCCAGTCCCTTCCTATGTCCTGAGCTAAAAATAGCAGAGCTTCTCTTAAGGGGACCTGAAGCCAGATGGGCAGTATGGCAGGAACCTGAAAGCATATAAGATTCCAAAATATGAAAGAAAAAAGAAAAAAATTAATCGTTATTAATTTACTAATTAATTTAATATATTAATATATTAATAATTATATATTAAATAATATATAATATGTTATATATAAGATATAATTAATATGTACTAATTATAATAGTAATATAAATATTATAAATATAATATTTATTAATATAAATATTAATATGATATATAATTAATATAATATGTAATAATAAAATGTTAATGTATTAATTAATTAATTATGATTATTTAATATTTAATATAATTTAATTATTTTTAAAAAAGAAAAAAAATTTTCCTATGCCAAATAGGAAAAATGCTTCACCCAAAACCACAGTGCTTCTGCCCGCGATGAACCATTTGTCCTACAAATGAATACTTCGTGCAGGTGATTTCACGAGGAAGATCTAACTGCCTACACTTGGGGGCCCTCCATGAATGACCCCAACCACAGCTCTACCCTCACCCCAATCCTGCCGCCACCCCCTTTGGCTCTTTGCATAATGGCCCCTTGTTTGCCGTATTATGGACCACTGCGGTTCACCATATAAAAGAGCTCATCAAGCACTCCGATACCCAGACTTCAGGGAGCTGGGGAATAAAAGCATGGCAGCCAAGGCAGCGTTTCAGGCAAGGAAGCAAAAGGTGGAAGTGGTGGGATTAAGATCGACCTTGACAGTATTTACATTCAACATTTTCATAGCTTCATCTTACTGCTGCTCACAGTTACACTGCCAGAAATACAGGTTTCATTTTACAGTATTAATTTTATAGAAAGTTAGCCCGATGTCACTTGGTTTTTCTAACCTGAGTTTGAATTGCTGATTGAATATAATTTGGGACCGATGACAAATGAATAGATTCTTGGCACTGCTAATGGCAAAATTGTTCCCCATGTGTCTCTGGACACTAATGACTACTCTGCTCTTGGACTAAGGCAATGATAATTTCAATTCACAAGCTTATTAAGTGATTGTGATGATTCTGAGGAATTTTGTTCTCAGTCTCAAGATTTATTCCTTTAGATAACCACATGTTCAGCTTTTCAGATAAAATGATCATAAAAACAGATAAAATATTTTAAAATATGAATAACCTCCCTAGAAAATATTATCTTCCAAGGCCACATTTTTTAAAAGAAAGGCCGATTATTTTCTGTGCAAAGCGTAGTAATAGTAATACCCCCTCACAAAAAATCATGTTAATAGGCCTCCCCTCCCCCAAAAGGAAGGCTGACCTTTATGTGAGAAAAATTCAGTATTTCTCAACTTGCACTCCATGGAGTTCACAGTCAGTAGCAGCTTTAGAGAGAGACACAACCACCAGCTTTGTCCACATAGGATCTCCACTAATGGATTCAGCTTCTTTCCTACATCCTCATCATGGCAAAAGGATAAGATATTTCCAAACACATTTAATACCCACTAGCAACATCACTTTGTGTAAAATTATTGTGGTGAGAACAAACTAATATGGGCCAATTAGGAGATAGTAGACTATTTAATGGAAGCCCACACCTAGATTAAAATACTAATTTCATGATCATGAGCAAGTTACTTAAAAACTTTTGGCCTCTATTTTTTCATCTATAAAATGGGGACAATAAAAGCCACCTCACAGGACTGTGGTAAGGATTACATTATATGGCCCAAAGTGGACCTGCACACTGTCCAGCACAGAGTAGACCCCCAAGATCTTCTGTGCCTTCCTCTCGGTCTAGTAAAGCAGATAATAGCCACGCTCTAGGCAGACATCCTCCGGTTAGCGGCTATGTCACTGTCTAGGTTTGAAATAACACATTCTCCATGCTTTTAGGAAAGACTCTGTATTTCTCATGCTCTACTAATCTAAGCCAATCTTTTCATTTTTGTGAGGTTTTCCCCGAATTGGTGACCAGTTCTCTTAAGAACATAAGTGCTTTTATGCATTTTTACCCAATTTAGGCAAATCAAGCGTATTTTAGAAAACTCCAGCCCTTATCTTCCCTGACCTCTGCAGGAGGGCAAACCATTCTTCTCCGGATTTGATCAATAGGAGCTATTATCTTTGCAGTTTCACTGATGATTGACTTCTTGGCACTGATTCTGCAAACCATAAGGTTTTGGTATTTAAGCCTGAACAGTGGGAGTGTTATTTGGAGGAAAGGGAAAAAAAAAAAAAAAAAAACCAAGCCGTGAATCCTCCTCATTGATAAAAGCCTGTGCTCTCTGAAAGGATTACTGGTTCATCTCAGCAGTTGGCAGGTAGAGACCCCACGTTCACAGGATGTAGAAGCTCTTACAAGAAGCACCCAGCCACGCCACATCCTGTATCCTGAAGCAAGGATACATGAGCTTACACAGACATAGACCAGCATACTCAGGAGACTAGTGGCCAGCCCCATGGTCACCAGGGCCAAGTATGAGGGAATAAATGGCTACCCCAGTGTCCTTCTTGACCGGAGCCCCTGAGTCCCAGAATGTTATACTCGGGTATGCCTTAGATATTTTTTATGCCCACTGGTTTTTGTGGGGGGTAATTTTATAGAGCAACATCAGAGGCTGTAGAGGGAGAGAAGACAAGAGGACAGGGCTCTAGGCCCTTCCTCACAGGAACAACTTTCCATATCTCTGTTTTAACTATCAGATATTGAGGAAAAGTCTCTGATGCTTTAAACAAAACAAACAAACAAAATTAAGCCTCTCCTATGGTACAGGCTCAGTTTATAGATGAAGAAAATGAGGGCCACAGAGGTCAAGTGAGTTGGTGAAAATCACAGAAGTTCTAAATAAACCCAGGCCTTAGAAATGACTTAGAAACAAATGCGTGCTGCCTTCTCTCTGTGTTCCATTATCTTCTGTCTGTGCCCCTAAGATGTGCTATGTATCCTTAGAAGCTGAGTTCAGAGACACACACAAGGCATTTTCAAACAGCTAGGGTCAGTCACACAAAATGGGTACACTTTCTTCTCTGCTCATGGTCACTGGGGCCCAGGGGAGGGTGGGAAGGAGGTGGGCATGCTGATGGCTTCAAGTTCTCTGCTATACTGTGTCATTCTAGATATTATTTGGTGATGGCTCTCAGACATGGTTCCTTCCTGTCTCCAGTGCCTGAGTGGAGGAGAAGCCCATAGCCATAAGTTACCTTTACTTGTAAGTTACCTTCACAGAGAGCACCTGTTTGGGAAAGTAACAGCCAGGCAGGGCACGTTCTCTAACAGTACAAGGGGTCAGTCAGCCAGGGCACTGTCCCAGCTCTGGGTTCACAATCACCCTACATCTGGGGTCCTGAAAGAGGGGCTCCTCCGCTCTGGGAACTGAACTTACTGAGGAGAGAGCAAAGTTAGAGCCTTTCTCACCCCATGTGAGATAGTCAGGACTGGAGAATTAATTACTAGGCTCAGTATCCACTATGACCTCATAGTCCTCAGTGACCTCAAATTTGGATTTCTGATGTAATCTTTGAACAAAGTTATCAGGACAGTCAAAGACCAAAAAGAGGGCACAATTGTGCCACCTTAAACCCCCCTGCTCCATCCCTAACCACACTACCTACACAACACTATGAAATCATTTTTTTTATAAAACCTATAATAACTTTTTAAATAACATAACTACTATGCAGGTGGTAAATCCATTAATTTGTTGAAGAAAAATTTTAAATATACCAAAATTTGTGGTATTATTCATATTTTTGTAAAGAGGGAATTGTTAAAAAAAAAAAAAAAAAGGTCCAGGTTTTCTTAATGTGTGAGGGTCTCAGAGATCTTTTCAACAAGTCCATAGGTACCATGACTATCTCCATACTTAGACTGAAGAACCGGAGGTAGACATATTAGGGCACTTATCTACTCAGCTTGTTGGGAGAGGGGTAGGATTTCTGATCAATCTGGGCAGGGCAGTCTGAAAGCAAAACCAGAGTGTCTCCAACTGTGCTCCAATCAGGGGGCGGGGGGGAGACTGAAAGGTGTAGCCACTTCTCTCTGGCTTAGGCCCCCTTCAGCCCCAGAAGATCCCTGTGAATTCTAAGCTCCATAGAACGCAGTTTGACAATAGGTATCTGAGACATTATACCTCCTCCCTATCAATGCCCGGTTTCTTAATTCTAAAACCCAAAAAGGACAGTGAGGAACACAAAGGGAGGGGGGGAAACACTTCTTGAATCACCCTTAAATGCCTTGTTTTTCTTTGAACACATTATTTGCTTCTTTAAGTCTTCTAAATTAATATTACAGATCACATGCACTTGTATTTAAAGAAATTATGTTACACAAAGCACCACAATGACACACATCCTTTAACGTCAATAAAAAATAATCTTGAGAACTATCTTACTTAAAAACTACCATACTTGGGGTTTCTTCCATGGAACTCTAGACAGTTGTGCACCCATTCACTCCCTCACTCATTCATTCATTCAACACACATGTGTATAAGCACTTCCTATGTGTAAGAACTAGGATGAAAAATCTTGTCCTGGTCCCTGACATTTTCAAGAACTCACAGTCCACTGGGACAATATAGAAACACAACCATAAACTGCATGACAGAGCAACAATAGAAACTGAGAAATAATCTCCCCATCCCATGAGTCATTCCTCCCATCTTACCCCAAGCAGGCTAAAAACACCAAGAATACTGAATAAAATATCACAAAACAATAAATAATGCATAGCTGAGATTGAAAGGAAAGAAATTCTCAGGTGCCCAAAAGGAAGAAAACAGTAAGTAGAAGCTGATGTAGAAGGTGCCTTATAAATATAGACCCTCTGCGCTGGAGGCTCAGTTTCAATGCTCACTTGAAAACCAAAAATGTGGCCAGAGAGAGATCTAGGTTCTGGCTTAAAGTCTTTACTAGAGCCTAGGAGAACATCCCCATCTGTGGAAAGGAGGTGAACAACATTTCCTCCAATGAAGCTGCTGGATGCCTAGAGTCTAAGAATTGGGAAAGGGAGAAGGCACATCTCTTCAAGAAATCAAAAGGGTGTGTAAAGACTGGAGAATTCCAGTGTATCCTTCACCCAGTTTCTCTCCATGATTACAGCTTATATAATCATGGTACAGCATCAAAATGAGGAATTTGACATTGTTACTGTGCATATGTCAAGTTCTATGTCATTTTACCACATGTAGATTTATATAACCACCTCTGTAATCAAGATCTTTATCTTGTCATGACCATCAAGATCTCTCTTGTGCTACCCCTTTATAGTCACACCCATCACCCTCCTCCCAACCATTCCTAACACTTGACACACACTAACCTGTTCTCCATCTCTATAATTTTGTTGTTTTGAGAATGATATATAAATAGACCCCTATAATGCCCTTGGGACCCACCCAATTTGCTGCATGTATCAATGGTATATTCTTTCTCATTTCTCATTGCTGGGTAGTATTCCATATATGGATATACCACCATTTGTTTAACCCCTGACCTTCAGTGATTGGTTGTTTCCATTTTTGGCTATTACAAATAAAACTGTTATAAATCCACTCATAGCCTTTGGTGCTAAATTCTGTATTTCAGTAAGAAGGAAGCTGAATCTAGAAGGAAGGAGTTATATGCAAGAAGCAATAATAAACAAATAATCTGGAAAATATGTTGAAAATGTTAAATAAGCCTTGATTCTAAAAATAAATATGTGATCAGAAGTACAACAGTGGGAGGGAAGAGCAAAATGGCAGAAGAGTAGGAGAACTAAATATCGTCAGGTCCCAGCTAGGTAGTTATCAAACCATTCTGAACACCTACAAACTCAACAGGAGATTGGAGAAAAGAAGAGTAGCAATTCTAGGAACAGAAAATTGACCACTTTCCAGAAGGCAGGACATGTAGAGAATTGAATCCAAGGCAACATAAGGGAAGACAGACTGCAGGGGGAGGAGCCAGCTCCTGGCAAGCAGTAGAATAGTGCAGCACAAAATCAGAATGTTTAGAATTTTGCTCCACTGAGGGATGTCGCTCCAGAGGCTAAGTAGGTGGGTGGAGCCCTCACAGGGACAGTGTGGTCTCAGGAAACGTGGGAACACAAAAAGACCAGGGATGCCTGAGTGTGGCAGAGCTCCCAGGTATCAGAGCAGGGAAGCCGGCTATAGAGATGGAGATGAGGAGTGAGCTCTCAGCTTGGGGTTACCTTAAACTGTGATCCAAGGCACAGTCAGGACACTTCTCTTTGAGCAGGGACCCCACAGGTGGCAGATCTGGAGAGACCCTTTCCTTCCTTCTCCAGAAGGAGCTGTGTGGGAGCACACTGCAGGAATCTGCTGCATCTGGACACTCCAAACGGGGCCATGAGCCAGAGACAGAAACACTCAGGCACAGGCTGGGTGAGCACAGAGTGTGGCAGAGACCAGGGAGATGGGAGGAATTGACTACTTTCTCTGAGGGTGCACTGAGGAGTAGGGCCCCAAGCTCTTGGCTCCTACACGGCCCCAGAGATTGGGAGGCCACCATCTTCATTCCTGTCCTCCAGAGGTCTACAGAGAGAGTTCAGGGAACAAAAGCAACCAAGAGTGAAACCAAGCAGATTGCTTAGCCAGGCCTCTGGCAGAGGCAGTGAAATTCCACCTCAGGCAAAGACATTTGAGAATCACTGCCACAGGCCCCTCCCCCAGAAGATCAGCAAGAACATCCAGCCAAGACCAAGTTCTCTAATCAATGAGAACTGCAAAACTCCAGAGCTAGGGGAAAGCAACACACAGAATTCATAGCTTTTTCCCCATGATCCTATAGTCTTACAACGTTAAATTTTTTAAATTTTATTTTTTTCTTATTCTATTTTTAAAAATTTTTCCTCTTTCCTATATTAACATTTTTAAACTGTTTTATCTTATCAATACCCTTTTCAAAATCTTTTTAAACTTTCATTGTTATAGTCATATTTTATCCCTTCATTGTATTTAACCTTATTTTTTGTATATATATAGGGTTTTTTCCTTTAAAATTTCTTCTAATAGATCAAAATATACCCTAAATCTAGAGCATGGCTTTGTTCTAGTCTCCAGCCTGATCACATTCTCTCCTTTTTTTTTTTCTTTTTTCAACCAACTTCTTACCTTATCAATTCCTTTTTTAGAACCTTTTTAAATTTTCATCTTTACAATCATATTTCATCCCTTCATTGTATTTATCCATATATATTTTTTTTTCATTCTTTAAAATTTTGGGAGGTAGATTCTTCTAACAGACCAAAATATACACAAAATCAAGTGTGTGGCTCTGTTCTATTCACCAGTCTAATATACATAAGACTAATGTATATTAATCTACCTGTACATTACTAATGTACTTTCGTCTACATGTACATTACAAATGTACTAATGTACATTAGTCTAATGTATATTAGACTGCTGAATAGAACAGAGCATATATATGAATATATATATATATATATATATACATTTTTCCCCCCTCCCTTTCTTTTCCCCCCATTTTCGGGTCTCTTCTGATTTGGTCAGTGTATATTTTTCTGGGGTCATTGATACCCTTTCAGAATTTTGTTCTCCCATTCATCTATTCTTATCTGGATGAAATGACAAGGGAGGAAAACTCACCATGAAACAAAAGAACAAGACGCAGTACCAACAGCTAGGGACCTAATCAATACAGACATTAGTAATATGTCAGAAATAGAGTTCAGAATGACAATTATCAAGGTGCCAGCTGGGCTTGAAAAAAGTATGGAAGATATTAGAAAATCCCTTTCTGGAGAAATAATATACCCTTCTGGAGAGAAAAAAGAACTAAAATCTAACCAAGTTGAAATAAAAAAGCTATTAATGAGGGGCAATAAAAAAATGGAGGCTCTTGCTGCTAGGATAAATGAGGTAGAAGAGAGAATTAGTGATATAGAAGACCAAATGATGGAGAATAAAGAAGCTGAACAAAAG
This sequence comes from Martes martes, assembly GCF_963455335.1. Classification (NCBI taxonomy): domain Eukaryota; kingdom Metazoa; phylum Chordata; class Mammalia; order Carnivora; family Mustelidae; genus Martes; species Martes martes. The sequence continues at coordinate 139,793,345 of NC_137891.1, forward strand.
AGAGAAAAACGACTACTGGACCACGAGGGGAGAATTCAAGAGATAACTGATTCCATAAACAAAACAATATTAGAATAATTGGAATCCCAGAAGAAGAAGAAAGAAAGAGAGGTAAACAGGAGCAAATTATAGCAAAGAATTTCCCTAATTTGGCAAAGGGAACAAGCATCAAAATCCAGGAGGCCCAGAGAACCCCCCCCCCAAAATCAATAAAAATAGATACACACACATCATCTAATAGTAAAACTTACAAGTCTCAGTGACAAAGAGACAATCCTGAAAGCAGCTAGGGACAAGAAGTCTGTAAAATACAATGGTAGAAATATTAGATTGGCCAGTAGACCTATCCACAGAGACCTGGCAGGCCAAAAAGGACTGGCATGGTATATTCAGAGCACTAAACAAGAAAAACATGCAGCCAAGAATACTATATCCAACTAGGCTGTCACTGAAAATAGAAGGAATAATAAAAAGTTTCCAGGATAAACAAAAACTAAAAGAACCAAAACACCAAACCAGCCCTACAGGAAATATTGAAAGGGACCTCTAAGGAAAGGGAAAGCCTTAAAGTAAAAGACCAGAAAGGAACAGAGAAAATATACAGTAACAGTCACCTTATAGGCAATACAATGGCACTATCATATCTTTCATATTCATATCTTTCCTTTAATTCATATCTTTCAATAGCTACCCTAAATGTAAATGGGCTAAATGCCCCAAACAAAAGACACAGGGTATCAGAATGGATTAAAAAAAACAAGACCCATCAATATGCTGTGTACAAGAAACTCATTTTAGACCCAAAGACACCTCCAGATTTAAAGTGAGGGGGTAGAAAACAATGTACCATGCTAATGGACATCAAAAGAAAGCTGGGGTGACAATCCTTATATCAGATAAATTAGATTTTAAGCCAAAGACCATAAGAGATGAGGAAGGACACTATAGCATATTAAAGGGTCTGTCCAACAAGAAGATCTAACAATTTTAAAAATCTATGCCCTTAACATGGGAGCTGCCAAATATATAAACCAATTAATAACAAAATCAAAGAAACACATTAACAATAATACAATAATAGTAGGGGACTTTAACAGCCCCCCTCACGGAAATGGACAGATCATCTAAGCAAAAAATCAACAAGGCAATAAAGGCCTTAAATGACACACTGGCCAGATGGACATCACAGATACATTTAGAACATTCCATCCTAAAGCAACAGAATACACATTCTTCTCTAGTGCACATGGAACATTCTCCAGAAGAGATCACGTCCTTGGTCACAAATCAGGTCTCAACAAATCAGGTCTCAATCAGGTACTTTTATCAGGTACAAAAAGATTGAGATCATTCTCCGCATTTTTTCAGACCACAATGCTCTGAAACTAGAACTCAATCATAAGAGGAAAGTTGGAAAGAACCCAAATACATGGTGGCTAAAGAGCATCCTACTAAAGAATGAATGGGTCAACCAGGAAATGAAAGAATTGAAAAAATTCCTGGAAACAAATGATAATGAAAACACAGTGGTTCAAAATCTTTGGGACACAGCAAAGGCAGTCCTAAAAGGAAAGTATATAGCGATACAAGCCTTTCTCAAGAATCAAGAAAGGTCTCAAGAACACAACCTAACCCTACACCTAAAGGACCTGGAGAAAGAACAGCAAAGAAAGCCTAAACCCAGCAGGAGAAGAGAAATAATAAAGAACAGAGCAGAAATCAATGAAATAGACACCAAAAGAACCATAGAACAAATCAATGAAACTAGGAGCTGGTTCTTTGAAAGAATTAACAAGATTAATAAACCCCTGGCCAGACTTATCAAAAAGAAAAGAGAAAGGACCCAAATCAATAAAATCATGAATGCAAGAGGAGAGATCACAACCAACACCAAAGAAATACAAACAATTATAAGAACATACTATGAGCAACTCTATGCCAACAAATTTGACAATCTGGAAGAAATGGATGCATTTCTAGACATGTATAAACTACCACAACTGAACCAGGAAGAAATAGAAAACCTGAACAGACCCATAACCAGTAAGGAGATTGAAGCAGTCATCAAAAATCTCCCAACAAACAAGAGCCTAGGGCCAGACGGCTTCCCAGGGCAATTCTACCAAACATTTAAAGAAGAATTAATACCTATTCTCCTGAAACTGTTCCAAAAAATAGAAATGGAAGGAAAACTTCCAAACTCATTTTATGAGGCCAGCATTACCTTGATCCCAAAACCAGACAAAGAACCCATCGAAAAAGAGAATTACAGACCAATATCCTTGATGAACACGAATGCAAAAATTCTCACCAAAATACTAGCCAATAGGATCCAACAGTATATTAAAAGGATTATTCACCAAGACCAAGTGGGATTTACTCCAGGGCTCCAAGGTTGGTTCGACATCTGCAAATCAATCAATGTGATACAGTACATTAATAAAAGAAAGAACAAGAACCACATGACACTCTCAATAGATGCTGAAAAAGCATTTGACAAAGGACAACATCCTTTCTTGATCAAAACTCTTCAAAGTGTACACATAAAGGGTACAGACCTCAATATCATCAAAGCCATCTATGAAAAACTCAAAGCGAATATCATTCTCAATGGAGAAAAACTGCGAGTTTTTCCGATAAGGCCAGGAACATGGCAGGGATGTCCATTATCACCACTGCTACTCAACATAGTATTAGAAGTCCTAGCCTCAGCAATCAGACAATAAAAAGAAATTAAATGCATCCAAATCAGCAAAGAAGAAGTCAAACTCTCACTCTTTGCAGATGACATGATACTTTATGTGGAAAACACCATAGACTCCACTCCAAAACTGCTAGAACTCATACAGGAATTCAGTAAATTGTCGGGTATACAATCAATGCACAGAAATCAGTTGCATTTCTATACACCAACATCAAGACAGAAGAAAGAGAAATTAAGGAGTCAATTCCATTTATAATTGCACCCAAAACCATAAGATACCTAGGAATAAACCTAACCAAGGAGGCAAAGAATCTGTACTCAGAAAACTCTAAAGTACTCATGAAAGAAATGGAGGAAGACACAAAGAAATGGAAAAATGGTCCATGCTCATGGATTGGCAGAACAAATATTGTGAAAATGTCTATTCTACCTAAAGTAATCTACACGTTTAATGCAATCCCTATCAAAATACCATTAATTTTTTTCAACAAAATGGAACAAATAATCTTAATATTTATATGGAACCAGAAAAGACCCCGAGTAGCCAAAGAAATGTTGAAAAAGAAAACCAAAATTGGCAGCATAACAATTCCAGACTTCAAGCTCTACTATAAAGCTATAATCATCAAGACAGTATGATACTGGCACAAAAACAGACACATAGAAAAATGGAAGACAATAGAGAGGCCAGAAATGGACCCTCAACTCTATGGTCAACTAATCTTTGACAAAGCAGGAAAGAATGTCCTATGGAAAAAAACAGTCTCGTCAACAAATGGTGTTGGGAAAATTGGACAGCCACATGCAGAAAAATGAAACTGGATCATTTCCTTACACCATACAGAAAAATAGCCTCAACTGGATGAAAGACTTCAATGTGAGACAGGAATCCATCAAAATCCTTGAGGAGAACCCAGGCAGTAACCTCTTCGACCTCAGCCACAGCAACAGCAAAAATGAAGTATTGGGACTTCATCAAGATCAAAAGCTTTTGCACAGCAAAGAAACAGTCTACAAAACGAAAAGACAACTAACAGAATGGGAGAAGATATTTGCAAATGACATATCAGATAAAGGGCTAGTATCCAAAATCTTTAACGAACTTATCCAACTCAACACCCTAAGAACAAATAATCCAATCAAGAAATGGGCAGAAGACATGAACAGACATTTCTGCAAAGACATCCAGATGGTCAACAGACACATGAAAAAGTGCTCCACATCACTTGGCATCAGGGAAATACAAATTGAAACCACCATGAGATACCACCTCACACCAGTCAGAATAGCTCAAATTAACAAGTCAAGAAATGACAGATGCTGGCAAGGATGCAGAGAAAGGGGAACCCTCCTACACTGTTGATGGGAATGCAAGTTGGTGCAGCCACTCTGGAAAACAGTATGGAGGTTTCTCAAAAAGTTGAAAATAGAGCTACCCTATGACCCAGCAATTGCACTACTGGGTATTTACCCTAAAGATACAAACGTAGTGATCCGAAGGGGCACGTGCACCCGAATGTTTATAGCAGCAATGTCCACAATAGCCAAACTATCTAAAGACATCTGTCACTCAGAAGAAACAAGAGGCCCAAGAAAGATGCTTTCCTAGCTGCAATTCCAGGACTCCTGACTCTTGCAGAACAAATGAAATCTTGGTTAGGTTCCATACACAATAAGAATAAAGTTAAGTTGTGCTGGGTAATCCGTAATGCCAGACACTTTGGAAAAACAGAATGCCACAAAGGATGTCTTTAAAAACTCCTTCCTTTCACCCAGAGTTTGATGTGATTATATTTGTTTGTTCATCAAATCACCCATTCATTCATTCAGTAAATATTTATTGAGCACCTACCCTGTTTCAGAGGAGCTAAGTCCTAGCTAGGTGCTAAGGATGTAATGAGCAAAATTAAGACTGTTTCTTACTTCATGGAACTCACTGTGTGGTAGGAACACAGAGAAGTAAACAAAGAATTAAAATATGGCATGATAGGGGTGCCTGGGTGGCTCAGTGGGTTAGGCCTCTGCCTTTGGCTCAGGTCATGATCTCAGGGGCCTGGAATCGAGCCCTACATTGGGTTCTCTGCTTGGCAGGGAGCCTGCTTCCCCCTCAACTCTGCCTGCCTCTCTACTTGTGATCTCTGTCTGTTAAATAAATGAATAAAATCTTTTTTAAAAATTTCTTTAAAAAAATATGGCATGATAAATTTTGTGTATGTGTGGTGGAAGTGGGGGTAGGGGGTAAATGGAAAGAACAGTCTTGAAGCATCCTGCTTGGGGATCACCAAAAACCTTGGTGATAAACCTTACATGGTTTATGGAGAGCCAGATGTTTAGATGGGCATAAAGAACCTGGATAATCTGATTTCCCCCTTTGAATAAAACTGGACTTCTTTTCTGCAAAAAGTGAATAAGGAGCTGAGAACTCTACACTGGGTATGTCCCACCTGCTATACCCACTTAATTTCCTTTGCCTACAGAACTTGACTATTAAAAGAAGCCTCTACTAGAAGCAGGGAAGTCTTCCCCCAAGTTTAATGATTTGACTTTAGCCCTATACACTTCCTGAACTGATTCTTCAACTGGGACTGGGTCCTTTGTGCTCTTATCTTCTAAGCAATGTAAATATCTGCTGGGAATAAAGGGTTAGTCTAACCTAAGAGGTTCCAAATTTTCAGTTCCTTTTAGCTTTCTAATTTACACATGGTCCTAGAAAGAGAAAATAACCATCCATTTAACAAGCTATTATGCACAAGTTAAATGACTTCTGCTCCAGCCAGGGCAACGAGGAAATAAAATACATAAAACAGAAAGTTTGATGCACAAATTTCAGCTCCTTGAAATAGTGTAATGCTGACATAAAAAAAAAATCTTTCTAATGTTTGAACCTGAAATAGGATACTTCTCTGTTTAAATGGCAGCAATACAGCCATGGAAGTAAATAGGAAAACAAAATAAATCTGCTCATTCAGTAATATTCATTTTTTTTGTTGAAAAGACAGAAAAATACCTGGAATTACTCTAATTTTCTACTTTATAATTCACGCTTAATTCTATGGTCCATGTGTCCTTGGCCACCAGTGAGTAAGTGGTCTTCCTTTCATTCTGAATAGACAGTTAATTTCTTGAGGACAAGGATTATGGTCTCATGCTTCCTTTGTACCCTACCTGGCTTCTACATGATCCTGAATAGCCTAGATGGGAGGCAGTATAGCATAGAAAGGTGCTATGTTGACTGAGAGTCAGATATGTTCAAATCCCCACTCTGTCACATACTAGCTTATGACCTTGGGCAAATTACTTCATACCTTTAAACTTCAGGTTCTCGTTCATAAAACGAACATAAGGGTGATGACCTTGCAGGGCTGTGATGAGGATTACTTAGGAAAATATCTGGAAATGAGTTGAATGCCCAGCAAAAGGTAAAGTAAGCGCTATCACTGTCCAATAACTTTTTTTTTTTTTTTTACTGGCCATAGATGTATCTTGAAGGGCATTTAATGCACTGATTCCCAAAACCGGCTGGGGAGCACATTAAAGAAATCCAGAATCTGGGATCTCTCTCTTTAAACTATCAAATCTCCCTAAATGAGTCTTACATAACCACCGAGCACTAGTCTTCTATAAACCACCAGTTTAGGGAAACTCAAATAATCAAATAATGATATGCCTGCAAAAAAATGAAAAACGCAGAAAGGTTTAACTGAACGATAAATTTAATACAATTTAAGAATCAAGAGGAAAGGGAACTGGCAAACCAAAGCTTATCTCATATTTGCTATAAAATTCCAAGGTGGTCAGCAACCTCAGTATTGAGACAGCTCCTTCAATACTAATGAAGACAAAATTGGTACCTCTTGAATGACTTTCAAATCCAAGCATTTCTTTAACTTGAAGGTTTTCTTAATTGGCTAACCAACGATTCAGCCAATTAGACTTTTAGGAGAAAAATTATCATCCTGTGAAGAACGAAACAGTATTGTCTCAAGCAGTATCTACAGACATAGGATCTCAATGGGTGGGAATTCTGTTTGTGGAACTCTCTTCCCAAAGGGCAAATTGGACACGCCCTAAACATATGCAGTCATCCTATCCTAGACATAGAAGCAGAAAGAAACAAAACCCTTTTCAGCTTTGATTCTCAGCCACTTAAAGCATTTGCAAAGAGAAGTCCACTTTGGAAGCAGTTGAAAAAGCTATTAAGATTCCAAGCACCTTATAGTGACACAAATACCTTGCATCTAGGTAGCACTCTTCCTTTCAAGAAAGTCTGTACACAGAACAGACATGAGCTCATGACTCCACATGGGAAGGATCAAGGCCCGAGATAATCATACCCCAGTTGGAGTTGAAGAAACCCAGACTCAGCCAGCGAACTTGCCTAAGGTCCCCTGGCATGTCATCAGCTGCCAGGAGAAGGTAGCTGCAGCCTCCACTCACCCAGCCCAGCTCCACACAGGCCCTCTGTTACACGGCTGGTGAAGATGCTTCCCCAGTTCTAAGCTTTATTTTTTCTCTAATTCCCTCCCACACTGTTAATTCAAACATTTCAAAGTTCCAAAGAGTGAGGAGTAAAATTTTTAAAGAGAATTACTTTCAGAAAAAAAAAAAAAAAATCTATTGAAAGTATAATTTCTTTTTTATTTTATTTTTTTTTATTTTTTATTTTTTTTATTTTCAGAGTAACAGTATTCATTGTTAAAAAAAAAAAAAAAGTATAATTTCTACCTTCTGGTTGGCCCTGGAAACCAAGTATTTAAGTTAATAGGATTGAGGACCTCTTGGATTGGTGGAAATTATTTTAATCAGAGAGGTACATTTAGGAGGATTACTATTATCCTACAAGATAGTGAGATGGTTTTGCTCCAGCTGTATTAGCCTGGGCGTGTAGGATCTAGATGGCTGGCAATTTTCAAATACTTAATTTGTCTCAAATTGCTGCAGTTTAAAATGCTTTTGCCCATCTGGACCAGGTTTCCTGTTCCATGTCATTGTTGATAGCCTAAGGAGATCAATAATTAAAACTAAATAGAGGGAAACACTATGCAGAGCCTACGTTGGGAACAGAATCCCTTCCCAGAGCCTCTTAGTTCAATTTCTCCCTCTTTTGAGGTCTCATAGGGTTTTATCTACTCCTCCCTTAAGACACTTAATAGTTTGTAAGGTAACCTACAATTGCTTTCAGCATGCTTCTCTGCTAAAATTATATGTTTCCTGTGGCTACAAATGAAGTCTTACTTATGTCTGCATTACATAGAGCTTCAACTGTTGCTCTGTACACACAGTAGGCACTAACAAGTGTTTTCTGAATGCAGAGCTGACATAATAAGGAGTCTCTCCATGTATTATTACATTTATTAGTGTAAGGTAGCATGGTAGGAAGCAGAATGGCCACAGGTCATTCCTCCCTGTTATCCACACCTTTCTGTAGCTCTTCCCATGAAGAGATGGGGTCTCCCTCCCCAGCCTGAATCTGGTCTGGCCCTTGTGACTTGCTTTGGCTAACAGAATGTGCCGAGACCTTGGTCTAGTCTGGATAAAAGAATCACACAGCCAATATACTGACTCAGGAGATAAATGCTTGTCTACAAAAGTTTTGGGGTGATTAGACAGAACGATGTGTGGGAAATAGATACCCATTTAAAGATAAGAACACCGAAGCTCAGTGAAGTTAGGAACCAGCCTAAAGCCAATGAGTGAAAAAGCCAGGATTTGGATCCAGTCTTTCTGACTCCAAAGCCCACAGTCTCTCCACTAAATAAACTAACCAAATTTCAAATATTCTTGTGCATTCAGAAATAAGAGACAAATGGGGGAGGAGCTTCCTTTGGTGTCTGTGAACTGCCCTGGGAGGGAGCCGCCCTCATCTGACAGGGCTGTGTGTCCGGTGGCTCATCTGATCAGATTTAAGAGATACAAAAGTACGGGACCTCTTTTTTTTTTTTTAAATCTTTTCTTTTCGGTGTTCCAGAAGTCATTGTTTATGTACTATACCCAGTGCTCCATGCAATATATACCCTCCTTAATACCCACCACCAGGCTCACCTATCCTCCCATCCCCCTCGCCTCTAAAACCCTCAGTTTATTTCTCAGAGTCCACAGTCTCTCATGGTTTATCTCCCCCTCCAATTTCCCCCAACTCACTTCTCCTCTCCATCTCCCCATGTCCTCCGTGTTATTCCTTATGCTCCACATATAAGCGAAACCGTATGATAATTGACTCCTCTGCTTGACTTATTTCACTCAGCATAATCTCCTCCAGTCCCATCCATGTTGATACAAAAGTTGGGTATTCATCCTTTCTGCTGGAGGCATAATACTCCATTGTATATATGGACCACATCTTCCTTATCCATTCGTCCACTGAAGGGCATCTTGGTTTGGTGACTGTGGCCATTGCTGCTATGAACATTAGGATACGATAGCCTTTCTTTTCACTACATGTGTATCATTGGGGTGAATACTCAATAGTGCAATTGTAGGGTCATAGGGAAGCTCTATTTTTAATTTCTTAGGGAATCTCCACACTGTTTTCCAAAGTGGCTGCACCAGCTTGCATTCCCACCAACAGTTTAAGATGGTTCCCCTTTCTTCACATTCTCTCCAACACTTGTTGTTTACTGTCTTGTTTATTTTGGCCAATCTAACTGGTGTAAGGCGATATCTCAACGTGGTTTTGATTTGAATCTCCCTGATGGCTAATGATGATGAACATTTTTTCATGTGTCTGTTAGCCATTTGTATGTCTTCTTTGGAGAAGTGTCTGTTCATAACTTCTGCCCATTTTTTGATGTGATTATCTGTTTTGTGTGTGTTGAGTTTGAGGAGTTCTTTATAGATCTTGGATATCAGCCCTTTGTACTGTTATTTGCAAATATCTTCTCCCATTCCGTGGGTTGCCTCTTTGTTTTGTTGACGGGACCTCTTTCAAACAATGATCTGGAAGGAATGATATTCCCACATCCACCAACCCAGAGCTCAACTAATAGTCACTGCTACTCAAAGTTGGCGGTTTGGTATTCTCTTGTACAACATACTTTTTATTCATTTCTCTAATCAGAAAGAAAAATAATTTTGCATGTAGTTAATTTTTGTGACTGTTCTCTTCCACCATCCATCTGCCAAGGCTGTTTTGGTTTCCAAACCCGATGAAAACAGTTTGAGCCGGTTCCCAGGGACTGATACCTGCATCTGAAATGTAGTTCTACCTGGTATTTGTGGCTACAGGCCTGGGAACTTCTCACAGCAGTGCAAGACCCTGCTTTGAGTTTGCCAAAGAGCCCCTCTGATGTGAAAAGGATGGCTTTTTCTCCTCCCAGAGCTGTCCAACAGCAGCATTTCGGGAGGCCTTTCCAATCAGCTGCAGTGAACAGGAACGACCGATGCTACCGTGCCCATGATGGATGGGGCAGCCTGTTCGCTCATGTGTGTCGCCTGCCGAGATGGGCTACTTGATCTCCGGCTGATAAGAGAATGTTCTTAATGGCTGCTTTGCTCAGAGAAGATGTAAACCTTCCCTGTGTGGAATGCGGTCATCCATTGCCAGTGAGGGATGACCAAGGTATCTGGGAAAATTTGTTGTGGCCGGTGGAACCATTTGGGAGAGAGAAGAAGCCTGATAGGTCCTGTCAGGCTTCCTCTCCCTAGAGTTCACGGTCGAGGTCCTATGCTGTGACATCATCCACTAGAAGGCCTTCCTCACTGGCCTGCTCTCCTGCCTTCACTTACCCTAACCTGCTGCCTTGAGGTCCCCACACAGTCAGCCTATCCTCAGCACCTGGGAAAAAACTGATGCAGCAATCTTGGAGGGAAAAGGGCTTTTCAAAGTTTGACATGAAATTTAAAAGCCATAAAAAGAAAGATGATAAATTTGATGGCATTAAAAATATTCTACAAGGCGAAAAGCAAAAGTAGTATCAGAAAAACAAATGAGAAACAGGGAAGAAAAAAAAAAATCATTGCAACTTGGAAGGCAAAGGGCTAGCTGCCATAACATAGGAAGCAAAAGTTCTACAAATAAACAAGAAAAAATATCTTTTTTTTTTAAAGGTTTTATTTATTTATTTGACAGATAGAGATCACAAGTAGGCGGAGAGGCAGGCAGAGAGAGAGAGGAGGAAGCAGGCTCCCTGCTGAGCAGAGAGCCCAATGCAGGGCTAGATCCCAGGACCCTGAGAACATGACCTGAGCCGAAGGCAGAGGCTTTAACCCACTGAGCCACCCAGGCGCCCCAACAAGAAAAAAATATCTTTAATATTCTAAGAGGTAAGTGGGAATGAATGGATGATTTACAGACAAGGAAATATATGTGCTTTTTTTAAACGCATGAAAACGTACTAAACTCACTGGCAATATAAGAAATGTGAATTAAAATGTCAATGAGGTGTCATTTCCTCCCAATCAGATTAGAAATTTTAAAAGAGTTTGGTAACTCACTATATTGAGAGGGACACGAGGTAACAGACACTCTTATATTGGTAGGAGTGTAAGTTGGTACAACTTGGCAACCGATGAAATTTTAAATGCAAATGCCTTGTGAACAGCAATTCTACTTCTGGGAATATATCTTACAGATGTCCTCTAACCTGTATGAAATGATATTTATATAATATTTTCAATGTAGTATTGTTTATAAGCGAAAAAGATAGGAAATAACCTACTTGTCCAGCAATAGGGGACTGGTTAAATAAATTACAGCCTATCCAAAATTTACAGTGGAAAATGATGCAGCTGTTAAAAAGAATAAAGCAGCTTTGTATGTACTGATTTAGAAAAAAAAAATCACCAAAATATAACCTTAATTTATTAAAAAAATAAAATAAAAACCAAAGTACTGACCATATACAGAAAAAAATAGCACTTGTATAAAAAGAAAAAAAATGCTTGTGTGTTCTTGTATTTGTGAGTATACATTATGTTGAATATTATATGTGTGTGCATTCATATGTTGTGTATATATACATATTCTTCTATGTACAAATATACATTCTTATTCAGATATGTATTTCTATAAAATAGCTATAAAAGGATATACAAAAATTGGGAAATGTCAACATCTGAGGAGGGGAACTGGGGGCCGCAGTCAGGGACAAGCAGACTTACTTTTAACTATATATTCTTTTGTACTTATAAATTTTTATAGCACGTGCAAAATGGGAAAGTTAAAAAAAAAAAGAGTACTCAATGATTATTCTTTTGTTTGATGAGTGTTTCTCTCAAGGTGTGCCCAGCACGTTATAGTACCCCAGAGGAAGAAAGCCATCAGAGTGGATGGGAGAGTAACAGAACTGATCATCAAAGGCTGTCAAGGGATGTTGACTCTTGGGTCTTCAAGAACAAGTAGACATCAGCTAGGCAGACAAAAGGCTCTTTTGTACCAGGGAGCTGAGCAAATTTGGGAAACTACAAACAGTTCATTATATACCGCTGCACATTCATTTTTGCTTCTTTTGAGTACTCATCTTTACATCCTCCAGGGCCAGGCACTTATTAGGTACCTAACATTTGCCGACCGGCAGTTAGAAGAGGACACACGTCAGAGAGGCAGGACCCGCCCTAATGGTTTACAGAGATGGGAATGAGCAGGAGGAAGAGGCAGTGGGGGAGGAGGACTTCAGCAAATGCAACACTAACGGGGCAAACATATGAATCACATTTCCTCTATCAATGATAGCTTGCAAAACATATTTACACATATTTTCCCAAACATTTATGAAGGGTTATTATCCCCATTTTCGATGAGATAAAACTAAGGATTAAAGAGTGACATACCAGAAGTCATTGCTAAAAAGGGGCCAATGAAGACTTGAGCCCATGGTCCTGTCCCCTACTCTACAGTAACCTCTATTTAAACCATCACTAACGAAATCCTTTTACTAGAGTATGTGTGTATATTCCATCTCCTTAGACACAAATACTCTGAGCAAAAATCCACATGACATAATTAACCAATATGGAGATATTTGCTTCATTCCCTGGGCTTTTTAGGTATCACTTATAGTTTGAATTCTGACATCTACAAGGGTTATTTTGTTTTTGTTTTTGTTTTAAGTTCACAAAACAAAACAAAAAAATACACTAAAAAAAGACATTCTCCCCAAAAGTCAGTGTTAAAATATAAGGTCTGTGAACTTTGGTCACAGTGGACAGACATCACATTCTCCTGTCCTATTGTCCTATCATGTTCTCCACACTAAAATGTGAAATGTGAGAGGTAGAGTTAGTCAAGCAAGGAAGCTGATACAGCGGAGAGTAGGGTCATCACATTTCATGACAATGAGGTTGGTGATGGTAGACTCAACGCCCTAAAATGCTTAGAGGTTAACAGCTACTGATAATCCCCTCTTAGGGTGTTCCTATCTGTGTAGACATTCCTAGGTCTTCCTTTTTTTACCTTAAAGAAACTCAAAAGCATTAATTCCTGATGTCTGCACACTTCCCCAGGTGGCAGATCTCAATGTACATAGCGCCTAAATCACAGTGTAACAAAAGTGAAATCTGTTGCACAGACAAACTAACAAGAGCCCAGCTTAGACCTAGGAGACAATGGTGACCACAGTCTTTCTCTCCCTACCATTCATTCACTGGTGATGGGCTGGTTTTCTATACCACTGGTGCCGAATGCCTGTGCTCGGTGCTCATCACGAGGCATGCATGGCGTCATTCCAAATGCATAGATGGCAAACAGGCAAACTAAGAAGTGACCACATTGCCTTCACCTTGCAAGAAAAGACCTCATTTAGCTGTATGTCAGCAATTTGGCAACCCCAAATATTTGAAAAATGTCTGTGAACTATAGATAAATATTTTTCAATGTTCTGAGTGGGTAAAGTAGAAGTCACAGAACCTATGCCATAAAGTTCATGTATATCAATTGTAAGTGAATCTACTAGTCCTTTCCTAAAGATAGGGTTTTTAGCTTACACAGAGTTTTAACATGCCTTTCAACTATAATAGTGCCTTATGTCAGAAGGATTCTGGGTACTCTATTAAAACGCCAAGAAAGTGAGTTATTCCCCTTTCCCCATCACTTTTTTTTGTTTTTAAAGACAGGAAGAGAATCTGGCTTTTACCTTTTTTTAAAATGTAAACATATGACATGATACATGAGGAACTAGGTTTTCAAACACACACAGTTGAGTTGCTGGAAAAGAGTGCCATTCAAATATTTTATCCTTGACAAAAATACAACTTCTCTTCTATGGAAAAGAGGTTTGGGATTTGGTTTTTCAGGGTAAAAAAGGTTCATAATGGAACAAAAAAGTCTTCTTGGATGTTAAAGAGCTCATAAAGAAAAGACACTTAGATGAGTTAGGCATGCAAATCAAAAATATGCAGAATCCTTTCAACTGCTCAGGTCACTTCAAAAACAGCACCACTACTTCCAAGGCACTCCGTTCAGCCTCCTAAGGGCAAATTTGGAAACTGGCAATTTAGCTTGGCATTGAAGAGTCAATGAATTACAGGACAGGGTGGGGTGGGGTGAAGCAAGCCCTCCCTAGACTTTCATGTCTGATGACCCAAGTTCAAAGTGCTCCTTGGAGTTTCAGCCAAAAAAGCCTCCCACCCCATCCTTCTCTTCCTGGGCAAGTCTTCAGGTGTTCACTTCAACAATGGAAAAGACCTCTTTCCAGCCAGTGCTCTCAAAGGATCCTGTGACTATGTCGGAATACACAGCTCCATATCCAAGAGTGCCACTCACTTTTATTTCAAAAATACAGCTCTTTGTGTCCTCTGTTTGCTGGCAGGACCATGAAGAAGGTATATGGGAGCAGGGACTACCTGCTTCCTTTTAAGGAGCAGAGAGCTAGGAAAGAAAAAACAAATGGAGATGATGTGAAATGATTCAAGACTGATCTAAAACTGAAGAAAAAGCAAGCACTATAGACATGAAGCATTCTGAGCGATGAGGAAGAAACACTGGAAAGAAATGAGGGGCAGCTTAGTCTGTTGAAGTGATTCACCAATATCTACACATACGTTCTTCCTAATGGACATCACTGTTAGGGAGCAAATCCAAAAGGATGGGAGAGATGATGAAGTTCCCAGTCACTCTATTATCTGAGACAAGCTGCAGTCCAGAATCTTCTGAGACACGTGACACAAGATCTAAACACCACATCCTCAAGAAACAATGAAGAAACCCAGAATGTTTGGCCAAAGCAAGGGAAGACAAGTGAATAACTGATGGGTGTTTTCAAATATCAGAGGGGTGATATGTGGAAGAAAGATAAGATTTATTCTGGGGAACTATAAAGACTGGAATCAGGATCCTCCTGGATGGCACATTCGGTTAAGTGGCAGGCTCTTGGTTTCACTCACATTGTGTTCTCAGGGTGTTGAGATAGAGCCCCATGTGGGGCTCTGTGCTCAGCTCCCAGTCTGCTTAAGATTCTTTCTCCCTCACCCTCTGCCCCACAACCATGCTTGTGCACATGCACGTGCTCTCTCTCAAATAAATAAATCTTTTAAAAAAAAAAATCACAGATGAATTGCAAACAACTGTTCCACAAGTTAGAGAAGTTACAACAAAATAGGTTTTAACTGGAAATTAAGAAGATAATCTAACAATCAGAGCAGCCCTAAAATAGAATGGACTGATCAATGACCACCAAAATAATAATACAAAAAAAAAACCAGAAATATTCAGTAATAGTCTGCTATTTTCAGACATTGAACTAAGTATCTTTTACAGAAAAAATCCATTTTATCCTCATAATTATGTAAGGTTCATCATTAGCTCCTTATTTATATTTTTCCAAAAAATCAACTGAGGCTCAAAGGGACTAAAGAATTTGTCCAAACTCATACAATCAGTATGATTGAGCCAGGTTTCAAAGCCAAAGTCCATGCTCTTACAATTATATCATGTTGTTTAAAAAAGAGTTAAAACACACACACACACACACACACACACACACACACACACAGAAAAGAGCAAGTGTTGGTGAGGAGGTAGAGAAACTGGAATCCTCGTTCATTACTAGCAGAATTATAAAATGGTGCCACCACTGTGGAAAATGGTATGGCAATGCCTCAAAAACTTAAAACACAGAATTACCATATGATTACCAGAAATACATATATTTCTGGATATATGCCCAAAAGAACTGAAAGCAAGGACCTAAAGATATATTTGTACACATATGTTCATAGCAGCATTACTGTCAATCAATAGACGGAAAAAAACCGAATGTCCATTTTCAGATGAACGGATAAACAGAATGTGGTCTATACATACAATGAAATAGCATTAAGCCTTAAAGAGATGGGAAATTCTGACACATGCTATGAGGATGAACATTTAGGACTGTATGTTAAGTAAAATAAACCAGACACAAAAGGACAGATATGATACGATTGCGACTACATGAGGTACTTAGAGTAGTCAAATTGATGGAGACAGAAAGTCAGGTTATAGTTGCCAGAGGACGAGGGGGAGGACGGAATAGGGCATTATTGTCTGATGGGTACAGTTTCAGTTTAGAAAGATGAAAAAGTTCTGGAGATGGATGATGGTGATGGCTACAAAATAGCATGACTAAACTTAATACCACTGAACTATATACATAAAAATGGTTAAAATGGTTACTTTTATATTATGAATTATTTAACCACACTATTTTTTTTAAAAGGAGTGAGCTGTCCATGGCTGGAAGTATTCAAACAGAGACTAGATGTCCACATGTCAGAGACACTGAGTAAGTATTATTCCAGGAAGGGGCTGGATTAAAGAAACTCTGAGATACCTTCCAACTCTAAAATTCTATGACAAGATAAGCCCTTCATCAATTACAGAGGTAAAAAATTATTTTATTTTTCCACAAAAATTCAGACTACCTTTTATCCTGGAGCTTCCTCGCCTGGGCTTAGAGACAGCTGGGTCCTGGCGTTGATTTACAATCAGATTCTCTCATTGTTTGTAAAGCATATTACCAGAAAACCATTTCCAGCTCCATTTTAATGAGGACCAATTTGTTATTATTATTTTGGGGGGGGGGGACCTCTGACTACCATTGTTAGAGAAAAGATACAAGAAAAGAAAACCCAGGTCTTGCAGTTCAGGAATTAATGAAGGCCCTGAAACAATTATGCCTTAAATATACAGAGGTCTTCTTAATGTAAATAGACTGTATTTCATAGCAAATCTTCTTAGAACAAGGGATCCATTTCAGCATGACAGAGTGGGCAATGTAGCAGGGCTATAGTCTGTACTCAATTTGCAATTTTACTTCCGTTGACGTTGACTAATGTACAAATAGCCTAGCTTAAAGGGTCTGGGAAACACTAGGTCACAGTGTGAAATATATGCTAATATAGCACAATTTATATAAAAATAGAGGAATGTAAATAGCTAACTGAAGCCAGAGGTAGTTGCTCGAGCCAAGTGAGGACTGAGGAACATTGATAATGCAAAGAGAATGTTGTTCTCGTTAAAACCTCCAGGAACACTAACCTCAAACTTTCCTCCAGTTGAAACGCAATGATAAATTTAACCTGAATTTCTGGTGCTCTCTGAAAGCATGTGTGTGTGTCTGCATTACTGATCAGGATATGACACGTTGAATAATCTAAATTATAAGTCAGAATAATACAAAGATTAATTAACATTCCCAGTCCTCAAAGTTGAAGGAGCTAACAGAATAATGCAGATAAGCCAAGAGCCCACATACCTTGAAAAAAGGGGCGGGGGGCAAAGCGTGTTAAATTGGCAGGCAGCATGACAAAATGGAACAAGCATGGCTAAAAACAACTGCTGTTTATTTAGTGTTTATGGGTCAGGCATAAGAATTTCACACTCATTATCTCATTTAGTCCTCATGATTTGGGTTAAGAACCAGGACAACATGGGATGTAATTCAGTCATTAATAAATTCCACTGGAATCATTCCACAGCACAATCACAGCTGACTCATCTCTTAGCCCATTCCCAGAGTCCGGCAGCCTCTCTTACCTCTTACAGGTTTTGATTGCTTAGATTTGCAGAACAGCATAAAGGACGGGAAAAAATGCTGTTGATCAATTCTGGGTCATTGAGCTGAAAACCCAGAATTAAAGCCTAAAGGTAAAGTTGAAAATTATGTATAATTTATTAGATGGTACGGGTTCGGTTCTGTGCTGTGGTCCATCTTCCATGTCATAATATGATGCCATATGGCCACACTTATTATTAAGAACCTCCTGGTTAGAAACCTTCAGTGGGCATCTGTCCACGGGACATAAGTTCAAAGCCCTCAGCAGAGCATGCAAAGTCCTTGATCTTCTTGTCTCCCATCACTCCAACTATGCTAAAGTACAGCTCGCCAGTCCACCAAACACACTCCGCCTTTTCTCTCCTTGACTCTCTTTACTGGGCTGCCCATTTCATCCCTCTGCCCCAACTCCCCATTCCTTCTCTGATATTCAAAGTAGAAAAGGGATCATGTCTGTTTTATCCACTACTGTAATCTCAGTGCAAGGAATATAGTTGGTGCTGAATAAATGTTTGTGGATATAAGAATGGGAGATAGACAGAAACACAATAAATGAAATAAAAGAGGGAGGCAGAGAGGGAGCAAATTTTCTCCTCTTGTCCTTCATCCTTCTAAGCAGATCCCATTCCCATCTCCGAGCTGTATGGATAGCGTATACTCTGAGCTGCATACACCCAGTCATACATACCATTTTCAAGTTTATCTATTTCTATATTTTCTCTTCACCTAGATTCCAAGAATCCCAAGGGAAGGGACTGCGACTGTCTAGACTGGTAAAGCTTAGCTCAGGGCCTGGCGGTAAACAAAAATGATTGAATGAATCTTTTGAAGGTCTCATAAAACCCACTTAAAGGAAGCCCTTTAGGTACTAGTAACTTGGAGGTCCCAGTCAACACTTGGACCGGGTTCCCGTGACTCAAATTTGGCAGGCTAGGTAAATAAATATCTGACAAAAATATTGTTCAAGTAAGAATTCTTTCTGTTTTGGTGAACCAACCTAAATTTATGCACTAAAGGTTTACTCCTTAGAAATGCTCAAAAGACCTTCACTCAGAAGCTGTTTATATGCACTCTTCGCAAGCTTAGTTATCAGATTCCCCAGTCCAGAGTTGACTAGACACAACAAATTGAGAGCAGGAAAGGAGATGTAGGCAGATAAACTAGAAAGTACTCTAAGGAGAAAGAAAGGAGACCCAAGGACTCAAAAAGCTCAATAGCTTGGGGCAATCAGTACAGACTTCACCAGTCCCTGGGTATGTACTCTAAGGCAGCACTACCCAGTAACTCACAGCGATGAAGTGAAAAGGTAGCCCTTTTTAGCAAGACAGAGGTGTGTGGGCAATCCATTAAGGAAGATTTCCATTAAACAGCAAACCATTTGGCATTTAATAGGGAATGCTATGATTAGTTGGAAAATTCACTTAGGTGGAACAGTTAATGAGCAGACAACGCCAGATATAAAATGTGTTCCTACAGAAACCAAAGAGACGTCATCTTGTGTATCTGTCTATTTCCAGCTATCCCATACATGGAAAAGGACCAAAAGAAACATTGGTAGTGAAAGACACATTAAGTCAGGATCCTGAATACAATTCCAGGAGAGGCTGCATTCCCATGCATCCTAACTTCTGAAGACTGCCTGAGTTCTTTTTTTTTTTTTTTTTTTAAGGTATTATTTGTTTATTTGACAGACAGAGATCACAAGTAGGCAGAGAGGCAGAGAGAGAGGGGGAGGCAGGCTCCCTGCTGAGCAGAGAGCCCGATGCAGGGCTCGATCCCAGAACCCTGAGATCATGACCTGAGCCGAAGGCAGAGGCTTAACCCACTGAGCCACCCAGGCACCCCTGAAGGCTGCCTGAGTTCTTAAATGGCTCTCTGCATAGGAACTCTTTGGACAGCTTGTATTTGATAAAAACAAAGTCACCGTGAAGTCAGCAGGAGCAGCCAGCTCCGAGACCCTAATGACACTTACAGGACTAATACCCAAGGTGGAATTAGCCAGGGACAAGTCTGTCTCTGAGCCACAAGCAATCACTATGCACTTAATTTCCTCCTATTCCATATGGCGCTCATTCGACAGTGACAAACAACAAGCTTTAAATGTGATTGGCTGTGGTCTGGATTGCGGATGGTGGAGGAGGCAAATACTTAACGGAGAGCAGGCAGCAGTATACAGGCCCCAAATGATCTTTCATTAATCAGAACCCTTCCTCCTCTCCCCCACCTTTTGGCTTCCCTGAGTTTGAGGTTCCCAGGGCAATCTGGGGACCCCTTGGGAGACAACATTCTCAATACCCGATCTCCTACCTTTTGGCCACTCTCATTCATTCCACCTTACTTAGAGCCCGTTTTGTCCCAGGCATTAAGCTAGGCAATTCCATATAAATGATCTCATTTCTGTAGCAAATTTGGCAATGGCATGTTTCAACCTGGTCCTCCGGAGCTATACGGCACATAGAGAGTTTATTAAAGAATAGACCGAGGCTTGTTTAGAAAGGATTATATGAGGCTTGCTAAGAGAACATAATCACTAAACCGTAGTTTAGTCGGCAGCTTGGGATGGGGTACTTTGCCTCCCTTTGTATCTCTTTGATCTTTACAATCACCTGGCAAGGAAGCATCCTAGATGAAGAAACTGTTTATCGCATGAAAATTAATCTCGCCCAAAACTCACACAGCTCCTGGATGACAGAGCCCAGATTCAGACCTGGGTCTCTTGGACCCTGCAGACCAAGCTTACTCCATGCTACCATGATAACAAAGAACAGCAATTTTTTCCTTTTGGACAACGGGGAGCTAAGGGAAGTTTTAAAGCTGTGGTCTGATGTGATGTCATCCTGTACCAACCCAGTTGGAAACCCTGGGGTGTTACAAAGTATCAGCCCCGACTCCCGCCATAGTGAATATTTTTAAAACTTAAAATCTGGTTCAGAGCAGCTTCAAGAATAGCCCTGAGTTGCGAGCATAATCACAGATTAGCCTAGAACCCTGAAAGGGTGTGGAAAGTCCAACCTCAACTTTTTTGGCCATTGTTTCTAGAGGGGTCTTCCTTCCCCTGGTTGCCCACCGCTCAGCTGTGTGGGCAGTGCTTAGGACACTGGGCAATACCTCTCCCCATCCTCAGGATCAACCAGATCCAGGGCCGGATGACTTGCTACCAGCCGCCGGGCTTTGGTAGTTTGGGGAGTTAGTAAAAAAAATAAGAACTCTTAGGGTGCAATTCAGACTGTTACCCTGGGGCCCAGCTTCCATATCTGTGAGATGAGGGGTGGTAAAATCTTCGTGGTGGTTGTTAGGATGATTAAAGAGATATATTTATAAAGTGGGAAGCGTACTACTTGGCATACTGGACATTCTTCGTCATTGCAGCTGAATTTTCTCCTCTTGTGTTATTCATGTTTTGTGTACCCAATAAATCGTAATAATAGCACGAGATAACTTTCACTGAGGGCTTACTATGCGCCAGGCACAGTTTCAATTACTTTATTGAATCATCACAACAGCCTTACAAGGTAGGTACTTTTATTATTCCTACTTTTACCAGTCAGAACACTACCGTACAGATTAAATGATTCGCCTGGGGAAGTGTATCTAGTTAACCAGGAAGTCTGGTTAGATAGTTAAGGCACTTCCCACTACTCCCCCAGTTGTAATTACCATCATTATTACTTCGTATTACTACTGTAGCTCCCTTTAGTCCCAAGACGGCCATTCAACTCCTTGAAAGCAAGTCCTAGAAAACATTCTAATTTATCAAAAGCATATATTTTAAACTCCCCGAGTCCGTTGAAGGACATCCAATTCTCTGACGCTTAATGCAATCTCTTCAGTTTAACTTCCTGGCTCTTTAAAGACAATTTGAGCTGGCTCCAAGTTTACTGAGCCTACCCAGAAAACAAAACCTTCCTAATGGCTTTGGTTTCGTAGACTTCGTAAACATTCTTTGAATGATAAAAGGATCACATGTGGTGTTATCTTATTGAATAATGGTCTGGTGTGTCTTCTCCTAAATGAAATGTTGGAGCAGTGTTTTTGTAGGCCAGTGATACATTAGAATAATACCATATATTTACACAGTGCTTTGCAATTTTCAAAGTGCTTTCCCAATTACTGCCTCATTTGATTCTCACCGCAGGCTTGCAAAGCAAGCAAGGCAACTATTATTACCATCCCCACTTTATAGGCAATGTGGTCAAGCGGAGAGTATCCTGGGCTTTGAAGGAAGACAAAATAGGATTCTGTTCCCTGCTCCTCAATGAGTTTCTTAACCTTTTCAAGCTCCGGTTTCGTCATCTGCCCATTGGGATAATAACGTACAAGGTTACGCAGAGGATCAGATCAGATCCTAACGCAACGAGAACAGAGCCTGTCCCTGATTATTATTAGGATTAGTTTTAATTTTTATTTTTAGTATCTTTTGCTTCCAGAACAAAACACTGTTAGAAGAGGAAACCAAAGGGGAGGCAGCAGGAGCACAGTACCAAAACACAAACTGGCGAAAGTGAGCCATATTCACGTTTGCTTGGGCCTGTCAGCCCAGAGGGGCGGATCTGTGTCCTGACTGGGTAATGGCAAGAACTCCCTTCTCACCTGAGGGCCTTCCCAAAGGTAGGACAGGACCCCTCCCCAGGGAAGGAGACGAGAGAATAACCCCAACAGAAATCCTGCCTTTGAGACAAGCCTCAGTCCTGACTTCAGGAAGGTTCCACTTCGCTCCGCCTGTGAAGCTTCAACCTTCTCGGAGCCTGAAGCCCCACGACGCCCCCTCCCAGGCCCCGCACACACTAGACCCCTGGAGCCGAGGCGGAACCTCTGTGAGGAAGGAGCAGAGGCTGTGGGAGCTCTGGGACTGGAGGCGTCATCTCCTGGCTCCGTTCCAGGCTCAGCAAGCTGCTTTACCTGTTTGACTCGGGTCTCCCCACCAGAAAAATGCGACATTGTCATGAGGGTGGAATAAGAACACAGATGTCAACCTTGAGCACTGTGCCTCCTGTAGAATAAACAAACAAATGATGATTTTCTGGTTACTCTCACTACTGTCATTGTTACGAATCACCCTAAGCTGCTTCGGGTTGCTGTGGCGCGGTGGCAGGAGGGAGCCACACAAGTGTGTCGATCAGCCTTCTAATGATCCCCAGAATCGAAAGCGTCGTCTGCTCTCCTCTCATAATCTGCTAGTATGATCACTATAGCATTCGTGGGGCCATTCCTAGAACTGCCCTGTCCTGGAAACCTAGCATGGGGAGCTCTCGGGAAGGGGAGAGGATCATATTTGTGGGCTGACAACACTATGGCCCTGGACACAAGTGTCCCTTGAGGGGCAAGCGCTCCTCGGCCCTCTTACGCAGAGCCCCAGAGCGGATAAGACCATCCCCACAGACTTTTCTTCCACAGTCAGGTGGCAGGGGCCATCCACCCTCGGGCTAAACCCAAACCTCATTTTCTTTTTTTTTTTTTTCCTAAAGATTTTGTTTATTTATTTGACAGAGAGAGAACACAAGGAGGCAGAGAGGCAGGCAGAGAGAGAAGAGGAAGCAGGCTCCCTGCCTACCAGAGGGCCCGATGCGGGACTCAATCCCAGGACCCTGAGATCATGACCTGAGCTGAAGGCAGAGGCTTAACCCACTGAGCCACCCAGGCGCCCCCAAACCTCATTTTCTAAGCTTAACATAAATCAAACGAGATGCCTGTTGACAGACGGAAAAGGGCAAGAGATTGAAAGCAACCTTGCAGATAATAGCTGAGGTGTGTGTCCGCTCAGGCCCAACCTGACCATCCCCTCCCCCAAAATGATGCCATTTAAAGGAGGTTTGGCTAAGGACGGGTGTTAGGGCCAAGGGTGGTACTTTTCTCAGGTAAGTCCTCAAACTCCATAAGTTCCTCATGGGTCGCCAGGCAGCAGCACAAAAATGAACAGCAATGAGGGGAGGCAACACAGTCTCACATCACCATATGGCGTGAGGGTCGGCACCAAGGATGGTTCTGGCCTCTTGTTCCCTCAAGGGATCTCCCACTACTTTCATCACCTTAGGCCGACTCCTCCAACCCCTCAGGCCTTAGCTGCCTTATCCTTATCACAGAGAAATTAATACCAACTACATTTTCAGTTTTTGTGAAAAAGGTGGACCTTTAACATAGAAGGTTGAGATAATCCCTCCCCTCGTTCATAGCACATTATCCACCCTTATCCATGAAAGACCACTTTCTTACTTAGGTTTCTGGCAAATCCCCTTTTTTTTTTTTTTTTAAGATTTTTATTTATTTATTTGACAGACAGACAGAGATCTCAAGTAGACAGAGAGGCAGGCAGAGGGAGACAGGGGGAAGCAGGCTCCCCGCTGAGCAGAGAGCCTGATGCGGGGCTCAATCCCAGGACCCTGAGATCTTGACCTGAGCCGACGACAGAGGCTTTAACCCACTGAGCCACCCAGGCGCCCTGGTAAAACCCTTTAAATCCTCATTCCTCTCCTCTACCACAGACAGCCATCCCACAGTGTGTGATGTGTGTGCTTTTGCTCCCAAATACTCTGGCAAACGTGCATTATAGTTTGATGTGTATGTATTTTAATTTTTGTAACTGGAATTGTGTTTTACATCTCTTTCCTTTCCATTTCTTACCTTTTTTGGCCATGCATTATCCTTTCAGATTCATCCACATCATTAAAAGTTTCTCTATTTCATGACTTCTAACTTCTGCCTACTGTCTATCTGGCCATTGGTCCTGGGCCCTTTCAGGGCCATTCAGTCATTCTTTGCCTAGCTCTGTGTCCCCAGGACTGGTCTTTACAGATATGTCTGCCAGAGCCCAGGCCTCCTGGCTTCTTTCTGGTTGTGTCTGACCAATGGGAGGCACCAAGAGAAGACTAAGGGCAGGAAGAAAGAGAGGTCAGGTGGATACGCTACCACCCTATAGGCTCTCCACATGTTCTCTCTCTTTCTCCATGCCTTACTGAGAACGGGGCAGTAGGTCTATTCCTTTAAGGTCATGGCCAGCTTCTGCTGGATCACCTCCCCTCCATGGCTCTGATCTCACTAGGCTCCAACTACATCTTTCTCTCCCCTTATCCTTTGGGCCTAGGGGTGATAAGGATTTTCCCTACTTGATGGCCCCTGGGTTACTTACTTACTGTCCCTATTTATCCCTTAACTTGATCCACCACTGTAAGCAGTATCTTTGATAAATTCTTTTCAGTTGAAACTCTCTTGAACAGGCCAGCTCTTTCCTGTTGGGACATGTACTGATACAGTACCCCAGGGTCTACACCCATTAAACTTTACCTATCTAATCTTGCAGGAATGGTGTGATTGCTAAATTTGTGTTGACTTGGGTGAACTACAGTGTCCAGATGTTTCTGTGAGGGTGTTCTTAAATGAAATTAACATTTAAATTGGTGAACTTTGAGTAAAGATTGCCTTGCATAATGTGGGTGGGCCTCATTCAAACATCTGAAGGCTTGAATGGAACAAAAGGGTGACTTTCCCCAAGTAAGAAGGAATTTGCCAACAGAGAGCCTTCCACATTGAACTGTAGCATTGTGTAGCATTGGCTCTTCCCTGGTCTCCAGCCCGCCAGCCCACTCTGCAGATTTTGGACTCATCAGCCTCCATAATTACATGAGCCAATTCCCTTATATATACATATATATAGAGAGAGAGAGAGACAATACATGTATCCTACTGGTTCTGTTTCTCTGGAGAACCCTTACAGAGATGGGCATCCAGATTGTCTCCAATCCCCAACTACCACCAACAATGTTGGGATGAACACTCCTGTATATGTTCCTTATGGAACTATATGAGAATATCCTTGGCTTATATACCTAGAGGTGAAATTTCAGGGTCATAGAATGATAACTGTAGAGTGTTATAAAGAACAATGTTATAAAAATTAGAACATTTTACAATTATTTACAGATTGTTTCCCATGCGCCAGTCCCTATATGTGGAAATTCGACACGGAATAATCTACAAAATCAATGTGATGCTTGCCCATACTGAACTTTCAGCAAAAAAAGTGTGTAAATAATCTGACACATATTTGGTGCCTAAGAAATGTGTAATTATTGTTGAGACCAAAATTATCTATACCACATGCCTTGCTGTCCACATTCATATGACATCACTATTTCACTATCTTCATCCATATGACTTCACCATTCCAGGAAAATCTCAACCAGAAAGATCAGGGTTGCAGATAACTTCCCGAAAAATCCATTTAAGAAACATCAAACTGAACAACTTTTCCATAGAGAGCATGGAATGACTGCTTCCTCTCCATCTTTCTCATACATGGTTGTGTTCACTCATTCTAAACTATTATAGCTTGATCTTTATGCACGCCAATCAAGTCTTTGGATTCAAAGATCCATCTTAACACAAATCTCCAGACTTCATAAAATCACCACATAGGCCTTCCTCCTTTTCCTTTTTTTTAAAAGATTTATTTATTTATTTATTTGAGGGAAGTGGGGAGGAGAGAGCCAGAGGGAAAGAGAGAATCTCAAGCAGACTCCTCACTTAGCATAGGGCCCTCCATGGGACTTGATCTCAAGACCCCGAGATCATGACCTGAACTAAAACCAATAGCGGGACACTTAACCAACTGGGCCACGCAGGCACCCCAGCCCTCTTCCCTTTTTCAAGGTACTGTTCTCCCTTAACATGAAATGAAAAAGCTTTGCCCTTTTAACGGGTCATTACAGTGGTACTTTCAAGAAGCCAGCATCGACTATCTCTGTGAAGCATGTCTTACATTCCATCTTCCTCTCCCTCTCCCTCCCTGTGCAGCCTGAGAGGAGTGTGTGTCAGAGGCAGGGACAAGCAAGCTCAAACTACACAGATAATGGTGGCAACAAAGACAGTGAAGAATGCCATCACATTTGCTATGTGTTTGGCACTGTTCTAAGCTGTATGAATTCATTTCATTCTTAGAACAATTCTACAAGGTCAACACTAACGATGATTTCCACTTTACCGATGAGGCAATTTGGCGAAGGCAGGCAATTTTCCAGAGCCGTGGAATGCCAGCCATGTACTAGCTTCATCTTCTTACACCCCTTTGAAGGTGCTAATGATGAAAACCAAATGGCTGCCAAAAGGAAGAGGGAAAAAGAAAACATAGAGAAGCCAGAGACCTAGATTTTCCTCATGCTAGAAATTTCTCCCTCATGGCGAAAATTGAAGATGGTTCTACAGTACCATAGTTCAGCAATAATGTATTATCTAGTTACTGGCGTCGTGTTGCCCCTAGACTGGAGAGTTGTGTATATTGTATTTATAAAGTCAAATCATGGCTCCCAGAGAGAGCAAATAGATGGTTCCCAGAGGGAAGATGGGTGGAGGGGATGATTGAAACCATTCAAGGGGATTAAGAGTACACTTACCATGATAGGCACTAAGCAACGTATAGAATTATTGAATCACTATATTGTATGCCTGTAATGAATATAACACCGTAGGTTGATTATATCGGGATTAAAAAAACAAAAATAATCATTTAAAAAATTGTGTCTGTTTGCTTCTATGAGTTTCCTGAAGTAATACTGGAATTTTGATTTTTAAAGTGGGCCACCCCCCCCCCCCGAGCATCTACAGCTTTTCCAGAATCATTGATTATATGCGTCAGCCATCTCAGAGGAGCAGAAAACAAGAGTCAGAGGGCATGAGGATGTCTGCAGTCAAGCCCCTATTCCATCCTCAGGCCCATCTTTTTAAATTCTCTGTGCTTCAGTGTCCTCACTGGCAACGTGAGAGAACTAGACAAGAGCACCCAAGCAGTACTCGCATTCCATGACCTTTCCTTGCCTCGACCACTGGAGCATAGCACGGGCACCTCGTTTTCATATTTGTTGCTATTTAACTTGTGAATGCATGCCTTGGCTCTCCAACAGACTGTTAATTTCCCCAGGGCAAAAGCTCTACCATATACTTGTTTTTGAAACCATATAAAACACATTTTTTAAAATTCCACAGCACTACTAGCCCAGTGGATGATCAAAAATACTTTCCAAATGAATGAATGTCCCCTTGCAAGTCATGATTTATGTTTCAGCCAATTAAATGCTATCTGTTTTAGCAATTCTCAGCGTGAACTTGGGAACACAGCAAGACACTGGATGTGGGCTGAAATGATGGAAGCCTCTGGACTTCCCATTCACAGGTCCCAACACTGACAAGATCTCACCCACCAAGGAAATGCCTGATGGAATACTGCCCCAGCAGATTATACAGCATCAACCTCAGACAGGATCGTGGGATCTCAAAGCCAGGGAGAAATTACATAATGCTCAGAAATTTGCTTTGGCACAGGGCGAGGACACTGTGGCACCGCTTCGTGTGTGTTCAGCAATCTCAGCATCCCATGATGTTTCTGTTTGATACTTCCGGGCATGAAATAGAAAGAGCTCTGCATAACTGCTTAACTGGTAGATACCCTACCCCC
The DNA here is from genome assembly GCF_963455335.1 of Martes martes. NCBI lineage: Eukaryota > Metazoa > Chordata > Mammalia > Carnivora > Mustelidae > Martes > Martes martes. The sequence continues at coordinate 139,821,459 of NC_137891.1, forward strand.
ACCAAAAAAAAAAAAAAAGAAAGAAAAAGAAAGTTGACCCAAGAAAACTTCATTTCAGGGAACTCACCCAGGCAGCTAATTATGCCATCATAGTTATTAATTCACTTTTTAAAAACTAAAGGTCTTCCGCTTTAAGAGCCCAGATTTCACTGCTATTTCTAAGGCAGAAAGAAATACAGAGACACAATTTATGAATCACTCTCTAGTCCAATTCTAGCATGATTCCACTGACAAGACATGCAGTATTGTTAAACGATAGTACTGTAAACACATAATCAACTTTTATTCATTTGGGAGCTATTTCTAACTTGTGGGGAATCCAGATTCCTTATTCCAGTGTCCTCTTTTTTCCTGTTCCTTCTGCCAGCCATTTGGTTTTACTATTCCTTAGCACTTCCAAAAGAACATGAGAAAATGAAACCAGGAAGTCAGGCAGCTCTGGCAAATCTACTGGGCTAAAATGATACTGAATCTATGCTAACTGTCCTCTACTTATTTCAGATAATAAAGAAATAACTCTGATGCAAATAGAATGTTGGAGCTGGGAAAAACCTTGGAAGGCTTCCAGTGCAAACCTACTTTATAGATGATAAAAATGAGGTACGATGAGGCAAAATGTTGTGTTAGATGTCACATAGACAGCCAGAGGCAAAGCTGGGACTGGGACCCAAGTCTTCAGACTCCCAGTTCAATCTTCTCCCCTTAAACTATTTAGTAAGTGTTGTAAAGTCATGGCTAAAAAAAAAAAAAAAAAAGACATGAAAAGATAAGAGTTTCTCTTTCTAATACATTCTCAGGAAGATTTGAGTAATGTCTACAGTAAAGACTCATATTCAAATACTATTTCAGGATAATTCAAGTAATATTTAATAATATTGCCTGACCACCTATATAACGTGCTCTTTTACTTCATGTTTTCACATACATTCTTCAGCATAGACCAGTAAAGTTGGTTTTAATATTTCCATTTTGCTGAGAATAAAGCTAAGGCTCAGAAAGGGAAAGGAATCTGTTCAAGGGCACACAGCCAATAAGGATTTAATCCTAGATCTGAATCCAAGTCCTCTGGCTCCATTCAGAGCTTGTTTACTCAACTCAGTACTTCATAAATTTCAATTATTCACATCCTACCTTCACAGTTTTTGTTACTGGAACTATTAATTACTTACTATTTCCCTTTAAATTGATTCATTATTCTTACTGAAATAAATTTAGTCTTCACTTAAGATATAATAGCCATGAAATTATGAGTCTAGTGGGTTAATTTTATACATGTGTTTTATATACAAGTTAAACATAAAACTTTTGAAAATTAAAAAAAAAACTTTATGCATCATCCGAAATTTCAACTGCGAACAATGATATCTATGTCACACTTTGAGAAACCAGTTCCTCACAGGCATGCTGTAAGGAATAAATGTATAGCTCTTAAACCACTTAGGGCTCTGTTTTCATCATTATCATTGTTATCATTAGTCAAACCTTCCTAATCTTTGCACACATGAGACTCTCGAGATACTTGTTAAATGCAAATTCCCAGACCCCATTCCTAGATCTGGGATGAAGTCCAGGAATTAACACTTTTAACAAGCGTCCGGCATGTCTGGAGTTGCTGATGCTCCTCAAATCGCGTCTTAAGAAACCCTGTGCCACAATACTGGGGACTATATGATTTGCTGAAGCAGGAGTCCCTGAGCGTAACGACCTCCATTCACACTTTCCACAAGTATCAATATTACCTTATAGTTACCGAATCATAGAGCGGAAGTGACTCCACGGATCCCTTAGTTTAGACCCTATTTTAGGAACTGCACCAGCCACAGAAAATTCCAAACAGGTTGTCCTTGATTGCTTGGGTAGTCCCTGTACAAATCTCCCTTCTCCCACTGGGACTGAGTAGAAGTATCCAGGGGGGAGAAGTTCACTCTCCACAGACACCACATTCTCATGGGTGGAACTTTCCAAGGCAGCAGAGTCATAAATATGCTCCGGGCAGCTCAGGGGGAGCTTTTGATCTTCTGCCCAGTGATCCCTGCTTGTCATCTGCTCAACCTCATTCATCACAATGAAGCCAAGGAGCTAAATTAGAGAGCAAGATCCAGTGTCAGTGATCTCTTCAGAAGAGACAGGACAGTCATCACCCCCTTGACAGGCCAAGAGGGCAAGAGGCAAGGAGGTGGTGTGGCTGAGGCAAAACCAGGCATGCCTGCAGGTGAGGCAGATGCGCAACCAGGCTACTGAGGATGAGGAGGAAGAGGAACGACCCGATCCTTCCTCAACACCGGCTTCTGCCTCAGAAGCACAGGCCCTAGGAGCTTCCTGGAGAGCTCCATATGTAGCCTTTCAAGGCAGGGAGTGGTAACTGCTCACCATGTGTCGTTTAGCTATTTAGTCCTTTTTATTTTTTTAAAGATTTTATTTATTTATTTGACAGAGAGAGAGAGATCACAAGCAGGCGAGAGGCAGGCAGAGACAGAGGGAAGCAGGCTCCCTGCTGAGCAGAGAGCCTGATGTGGGGCTCGATCCCAGGACCCTGGGATCATGACCTGAGCCAAAGGCAGAGGCTTAACCCACTGAGCCACCCAGGCGCCCCATCTTTAGTCCTTTTTAAAATTTAAATTAGCTGCTAACATTGAAAATATGGAAATTTTACAAGTAAGTCTGAATTTCCAGTTTTCCTCTAACAACTGAACATCTCGGAATGCTAGGCCCACATTCTATTGGGGCAACAACTGGTTGGAACTAAGGAGTGGTCACCCTCCATTAGACATACTACTGATGTCCGATTAGCATGAACCCACACCATTCCATCATGGATTACATCCAACCTTCTCAACTCAACCACCTGTCCATCCTATTGGCATCTGAGTTTGTGAATCCCATGAGATGCATTTCACCAAGTAAAATACCAATGCCATTAACCACATCATCTCCTTTCTTCCCACAAACATCTATGTTTCTTTAAGGCCAGGGCCCAAGAACTAAGTAACACATCATAGGTTCAATAAACATGAGCTGAATGAATAAAGACATTTATTAAGCCTGAAGCTGTGCTATATATTTCAGGGGGTTACAAAATTGAGCAAGACATGCCTATGACTTCAAGGAGGAATCTGGGGCAGGAAAAAGTATACCAGCATTGGAGTCTGACTTAGCTTTGTGTCTTTAGGCAAATCATTTAACATTTCTGAGCCTGGGCTTCCTCGTCAGGAAAGTAAGGATAATAATACCTCACAAGATTGTTTTAAGAGTTAAATGAGAGGAGGCGCCTGGGTGGCTCAGTGGGTTAAGCCCCTGCCTTTGGCTCAGGTCATGGTCCCAGGGTCCTGGGATCAAGCCCCACATCAGGCTCTCTGCTCAGCAAGGAGCCTGCTTCCCCCTCTCTCTTTGCCTGCCTCTCTGCCTACTTGTGATCTCTCTATCAAATAAATAAATAAAATCTTAAAAAAAAATTTTTTTAATTAAAAGAGTTAAATGAGAGAATGTATTCGAGAACCCAGGCTAGTGGAAAATTCCCTAGAAGCACAACAAAATTAGTAAGTGACAATATGCATAGAGAGGTAGGCAGAGTGCAAAGGAGGAAGAGAATACGGCCCGCCGAAGGGCTCAGAAAAAGCTTCGGGAAGAAAATGGGCTTTAACTGAGACCCACAGAGGCTCGGGTCTTATTGGGAGATAAGTGAGAAACTTCTAGGCAGAAGAAAGGGTAAGCATGGAAGGGTATCGAGTAGCAAGGTGGGTTTGATTAGGACAGGGAGTGCGGACCATGAACGTCAGGCTAAGAACCCAGAACCTGAGACATACAATATACTGTCCACGACTGCTGTGAGCAAGACAAGGGCTTTATCATCTTCAGGCTCCCTTTAAACCTAAGCTAATTCCTTTCACTCACATCCATCAGGTAGATAAAAGACCACGGTTTCAGTGACCCCTCCCCCCCCACACCAACACACACACACACACTGGTAGCCAGACCATTTCAGAGCCTCCCTCTACAAGCAAAAGCAACCCCATTAGAATGTCCATAATAAAAGGCTTTAAATCAATCTAGGCATGGATCTTTAAACTTGGCCCAGCTTTCATAAGATTTATGAAAACCTTTCATGTGGGGTTTTGCAGATGATTTATTTTTATCTTTTTGGAAAAAATATGTATATTTAATGCCCATGATGAAATGAAAGAACCGATAGGTTTCTACATCTCGAACAGTAGTAGAGTTACCCTGGTGCTTAATACTCAAAGCATCCTAAGAACAGTTCGAATAAATAGTAACAAGATCATTTTAAATTACGAAAACACTAAAGGCACATACTTAGGGCTTATGATGTGCCAAGTCTTGTTCTAAGCATGTAACATAACATTAATTCCCGTAATCCTTACAACAGCCTATGGAGTCCTAATATTATTAGTATCTTCATTTTATTTTTTTTTAAGACTTTATTTATTTATTTGACAGAGAGAGAGAGAGAGAGAGATCACAAGTAGGCAGAGAGGCAGGCAGAGAAAGAAGGAGAAGCAGGCTGAGAAGAGAGCCCGAAGCAGGGCTCGATCCCAGTGGCTGGTTTGATCCCAGGTAGTCTCAATTCCAAGTCTATTCTACTTCTCACAAAGCATATGCACATCTATGCAGGAGGTAAGGATGGTGCCACAGAGGGCTTTGAGAGAGGGGCTGACCCCATCTGGATTGGCTAGGTCCAAGGGCAACCAGGGATAGGATTTGAGGGAGAGGAAGACAGTGAATGTCTTATTGCCCACAGACCCAGCTTCTGCTCCTGAGAACCAGAGAAACGTAGGTCAGAGCTTTAGCACTCAGCCCAGGGAGCAGTAAGTAGGCTGGCTAATACTGTGAGCCCTGCAATCCGCCCGCCGGACTTGGCTCCTCCACGTTCTACTCTGTGCCCTAAGGTAGGTCACTTAACTTCTCTGGATCTCAATTTTCTCATCTGCACATGGCAGATGAGACTTACCTCCTAGAGTCACTGGGAGGATCAAAGTCATTCATGCAAAGCAGTTAAAATGGTGTTTGGCATATAAGGAGCTTTCAGTGAATGCCGGGTATCATTTCATTATGATATGATATGATTCATATGATATGAATGATATGAATGATATGAATGATTCACATCATTCCCCTCCTTCTCATCAGAATCTTACATAGCAGCTCCATGTGTGGTTGGTTTTGTTCCAGTTTTAAGTACGGCTGATCTTAGGGTTCAGCCACATCCAGGCAGGGCCTGTGAGAGTGGACCACCCGAGGTCAGCTTGCCAGAGAGCCTGGAGCATCTTCTAAAGGAAGAAAGAGGTACATCCGGGGTCTGGGCCGAGGAAGGACCAGGAAAACAAAACAACTCATCTGTTGTTATTATTCTAACCTTGTCCTTATGCCCAGATTAATATGGTCCAGAGAAATAAAGAATTATTTTTAATCACTATTTAAGTTTTATTACCTATTAATAAGTGATTGATTACCTCTCATTGGACTAGATTCTAGAAGCACAAAGTGTGATGTCCGTGCCCCCACAGAGCCCATGGTCTTCTGGCGAGAGACACGGCCCAACCAGGGTCCTAACAGTGATGGATGGGGGGGCTATGTGAAGAAGAAGGAGAGGTACCCAACCCAGACTTGGGAATTTGAGCAAGAATTCCTAGAGAAAATAACATCTGACCCAAGATCTATGGAATGAAATGGAGTGGTCCAGATATATGAGGGAAGGAGTGGCTGAAGCTTTAAGATTTAAGGCAGAAAGTAGGAGGCAATGAGACTGGAGAAGTCAGCAAGGACGTGCTGAAGAGACTAGATCTTATTCTGAGGGCACTGGGGAGCCAAAGGGAGTGCTATGCAGAGGAATGATGTCATCAGGGTTACATCAATTGTCTGGACTGTAAAGAAATGAACCTGAAGAAAAGAAGCAGAAATTAGGGTAAAGAAAAGGGGACCGAAATGAACACTATCTCCACAGGAGAGGGAGTCTGTTGGCGGGCCATTAGATGTGGATGGCAGACAAGAAAATGGAAGCATAGAGATTAATTTCTGGTTCGGACATGGGATGGACAGCAGGGCCATTCGTGGAGATGGGGAACACAGAATAAAAGCCAGTTTGGGTGGGGAGGTAGGGAGATGACACCAAATCCAGTTTGGGATAAGCGGAGGTCGGGACGGTCCTTAGACTCCCAAGGGCAACTAACGATAGGTTCCATGAGTCTGTAGCTCAGAAAAGCCACCCAGGCTGGACATACATATGGGAAGTCATCATTCAGGAGGTAGTCCCTGAGACCAATCAATGAGGAACCACAGAATTTGGTGGAAAGGTAAAAACAGGGGTTGCCTAAAAAGTGAAATCACGAGTCCATATCTCCCTCCACCCTGAGGGCATTAAACTTTGTGAGGGCAGATCCTTCATCTTGTTTTATCCTTCATCTTGATTTTATTCCCAGCACCTGGCACAGAGCTTAGCACAAAGCAACAACTCCGTGACTCTTTCTTGAGGGAGTGAGTAAATTGTCTAAAGTCACACAACCAGAAAGTGGCACAGCCACAGTAGTCTGGATGCCTCCAAATAGGATTTCCCATCCCGCTGTGAACCTAGAGAAGAATCCAGGATTTGGAGTAAGGTGCTATAGAAACTGCTATAGAAACTCCACGATTCCAAGGAAGAGCCTGTTTCATATTCCTCATCCCAAAACACTTAATGGGAAATTACTCAATCATTTTACGATTTCCTGGGTCCACACCACCAAGCTCTGGGTTGAGCAAATTCCCGCAGATACGGACACACGCTGGCTGTGTCGCCATGGTCACTGGCAGAACCATGTACAGGGTGACCTTCTCTTTCTGCCTGCAACCACAGTGCAGTGGGCAGGGACCCCAGCCAGGCAGTCCACTGAATGACACAGTTGGGGCCTTTCAGAGAAAGGCCTGCTGCCAAGCATGAAAGTGGTAGGTATGCACAGTAAAGTGGACATTGGGATTGTTCAGTTCCTCTCACTCTTTTCTGGCATGCAAGGAAATCACCACTGCTGTTTTTAGTGTTTGTTACAGGATCTGTATTTTAGGTAAAGTGCCTCTATATTTAGGTAAGATTTATCTAAATGTATAAGTAATCAAGTACATAAACATCGAAGTATTTAGATATTTGGACAAAGTTCTGTTTTTAGATAAGGTTTCTATATTTTAGATTTCTCACAAGAAAAATAGTATAAGGTTTTTTTAAAAAAAACTTAGAAGGAGAAGCAATAATAAGAAGATAAAAATATTTCATAATTCCACTATCCAGAATAATCATTATTATCATTTGAGGTATTTTCTTTCCTTTTTTTTTTTTTTCTTTTTTTAAGTAGGCTTTACCTCCATTGTGGAAGCCAACACCAGGCTTGAACTCATGACCCTGGGACCAAGATCTGAGCTGAGATCAAGAGTCAGACGCTTAACCGACTGAGCCACCCAGGTACCCTTCTTTCCTGTTCTATACACTGAACAAAATATCTTTGTATAATGCTTCCTAATACAGTATTTATTATATATATGTAGTTCTATTATATATGTAGTTCTATTATATATAGTATTAGAATACTACATATAGTATTCTACTGTATGTATATTATATATATAGTATTCTGTTATATATGTATTTTATATATATACATATATATGTGCCAAATTTCTATAATCACTCTCCTAAGAAGAAATGCTAAGAAAAAGAAATGCTCAGCATTTCTTTTGTGTCCAGTTTTTCAGTACTATAAGATTATTAATATTGTTGTTAATAATATTATTGTTGTCTATAACATATCTACAGTCTAGGCCATTTCTCTAAAACAGATTCCTAAAAGTGAATTACTAGGCTAAATACAACTTCATTACTATTTAACCTCCTTTAATCCAACAGAAAAAAAATTCTTACCATCTACCTTTAAATCAGAAACAGACGCAAAAGTATACACAGATATATACACATATACATACGTACACATAATGCTTACATATAATCCTACCAATTTCTAAAGGCCTAAAGGTACAAAATGCAATGAGGAATTTATGCATCAGTTGTCAGAGGAACTTCCCAAACTTCCCAAACAGATTTCTGCCTAATTCACTTTCCAGGATTAAAAAACAAACAAACAGAAACTTGCATGTAAAAAAAAAAAAAAAGTGTAGAACTATACCTCATCTTCACATGAATGTTTCCTCATAACCTGTTAGAGCACATCACCAGCCACGGGAACTGAAGGCCACAGGGGATCATGACGTGCCAGAGGCAGGAGGGACTCAGGACATCCTCCAGCGCAAACCCCTCTTCCGTTGCATGAATGAGAAAGCTGAAGTCCTGAGAGAGAGACCGACTTCATCTCCCACTTCAGAGATAAAGCTACACAAATAGTAAATGGCAGCATTAGGATGAGGGCAGGTCACGTCAGGTCACTGCTTATTAACCACCTTGCACATGCCAGACACTGTGTTAAGTTTTAGAAATCCAGAGGTAAACACAACAGGGTTGATGACAGTGGCAGGGGATGGCATGGGGAGATCGACAGGAGGAGCTGTTAAAGGAATTGTATCCATTCTCCTTTGCAAGTTCTTTTTTTTTTTTTTAAGATTTTTTTTTTTTTTTTTTTTTTTTTTTTGGACACAGAGAGAGAGATAGCAAGAGAGAGAACACAAGCAGGGGGAGTAGGAGAAGGAAAAGCAGGCTTCCCACTGAGCAGGGAGCCTGATGTGGAACTCAATCCCAGGACCCCAGGATCATGACCTGAGCCAAAGGCAGATGCTTAAGGACTGATCCACTCAAATACCCAATGTATCCATTCTCTGAAGGGCAGTAATTCTACTCTGTCACACTCCATCTTATAGAATAGTTGTTTTTTCTCAACTTGGGTTCTGATAATGTTATTTATTAGGAAGGAATAAAAACTTCTTGCACTTATTCCCCAAACTGGATATAGGACATAACTAATTATATCCACCAGGTTTCATAAAATGACAGACTAATAAAAACAACCATAATTGCTCACATTTACTGAGTGGTTACTACATGTGGAGTGCCACTCTACCCCTTTCACTTACAGTAATTCGTTTAGATTGAGCTTCTACTAAATCAAAGCAAGTCCTCTTAGGAACTAATTTGAGAAAATCCCACACTTGATGGGGCCAAATAACTAAACTTCACAGAGCTTAGAGAATCCAGTCGGATTAGGCAGCACCTAATCAAAGAATGAAACCATATAAGCGGGAAAAATAAAGGTCTTTGAAAAACAAGACATGAAGGCTTGCTGGCAAGGTGGTATCATCTGGCACAGGAAATTGACCTGAAGGGAAGAACCTTGAAGACCAACTGGTTCAATGCTTGGTCATTCTCCAGTTAAGGAAATTAGTTTCACAATATGCAGTGCCAATTCCCTCAGTTGAAAATGGAAACTAAAATTTGACTGACCTGAACCCATACTATTTTCTTTCTCAGTCAGGAGGTTTTCAGAGGCAAACAAAGGACGAATATTCACTAATTACAAAATAGAAAAAAAGCGGCTCTAAATTAGGCCTGCTAGGAGGAGACACTCACCCCCAGGACAGAGTGTGAGTTGAGGGGATGGGATCAGGGCAACCCTCCCTTAGCTTCCTCTGGTCTCAAAACTCACCTCAGATGAGGTAAGTTTTTGCAGTCCTCAGGAAGGTCGTACCACCTTCCCAAATTACCCAGTAGGAAGTTTTACATACTGAGGGCTCTGTTTATTCCTGTGCAAAACTCAAAGACTCCGGGGTAGGACAGACTGTTCTCGTGAAAAGCCACGGTCGTGACTCTGTCAACACGCTGAGTGCGGGTGTGTTCTGCCGGCCGTGAGGGCACCACACGCAGGAGAGACCCGGGAGGCATATCTTGACATGCACAGCTGACGCTCAATGGGGGAGATTCCAGCTGTGTCTCTGACAGTCCTAGGTAACTGAACCAACAAAGCAACGTCTCCACTTGCTCAGCATTTTTGGCCTACTTGTCTGGCAACGTGCAAAAGAGCTAACCGGTTTTGACTACATCCAAGACGTTACATGACAGAGCATGATGATCAGAATGCAAACGAATTGTGGGTGACAGGCATTCGACGTTTACCCTGTGCCAGGCACTGCGCTCAAGCTGGACCCAGTGCAGGATTCAGTCCCCATGGCAATCCTCTGAGGGTACTATCGCAAATAGTCATATCCCCACTTTCAAGAGGAATCCGCTGAGGCCAGAGTTCTAGTGACTTGCCCGAGGCCATACAACTGGCTAGCAGAGAAAATGGAATTCGAATCCATGTCTGTCAGACTCGGAAGCCCCTGGGATATTCATTTTTAGAACAACTGCCTCCCATATTTACTTTAGGAGTTCCTCAAGCTTAATTTGTTATTTTGTTAACAAATTTGAAACCTGAAAGTATCCAAAAAGGAACTATCATCTTTAATATGCATACCATCTAACACAAACTGAGTCCCTAGACACAAGGAGTGGAACTCTGGGCCCTATGTACTGAATAGTTGTGTTCCCCCCGAATTCCTATGTTAAAACATAATGCCCAGCATGATGGCATTAGCAGGTAGGGCCTGTGGGAGCGATTAGGTCGTGAGGGTACAGCCCTCATAATTGGGATTAGTGCCGCTATAAAGAAGGCCCCACAGAGCTTCCAACCCCTACTGTCGTGTGAAGTTACAGCAGAAAGATGGTCATCTATGAATCAGGAAGCAGGCCCTCCCTGGACACTGAACCTCCTAGCACCTTGGTTTTGGACTTCCAGTTTTCAAAACTGTGAGGAATAAAATTCGGTTGTTTATAAGCCACTCGATTTATGGTATTTTTCTTTGTTTTTGTTTTTGTTTTTCATAGCAGTCCGAAGAGACTAAGGCGCTGGGATTATACTGAAGGAAGCAATAAAAGCACAACAGCATAAAACAATCTCTCTGAACACTTCTGATTCTCAGAGGCTGTGACGTGTGACTCCGCAAGTCCCTGGGAGAAGAGTCCTCGCATCGCTTCCAGAAACCCAGGGTCCAGTTTTCCATCTTTTAAAGAAAATAGCTACAAATTATGATCGGTCTGCTCAGAGAGGTTTAACAAGTTGGGTGTTTTCCTAAACAAATGTAATGTCTGGGAAAATGTTAAATGTAAGAACACCGTTACTGAAGTCTCCAGGGACAACACTATTTGTGATAATAGCCAGCCACGACTAGCCACGGTCACCAGGAAGTCAGGTGGTCTAGCCCTTCCTGTCTAGCCTCACCAGGGACAGATTCTAAGTATATACACCTAAAGTCACCTAAGGAGGCAGGAGATTGCAGTGGGAATCCTTGGAGTCATGAAGACCTGGGATTTCTTAACTTCTCCAAACTTCAATTTCTTCATCTGTAAATTACAGATGATGATACTTCTTCATGGAGGTTGTTAGAGTAAAATAACTGATGGTGGGTAAAGGGCACGAAGTATTAAGAAGGGCTCGTGAAACAGCAGCAATTCATACTAGGTAATCTTCTATTTCCTTGTACCTGCTGCGGCATAAGGCCATGCGGACATTGGAATGCGAAGTTAACACCTAAGTGAACCCTTAACCCTAGGTTTTCAGCTGTGAGTCTCTTCATGCCCCACTGAGAAACTCATATTTCCTTTTAAAAGTTGCCAAAGCTTTAGGTCATACCTACAGCCCATACGCCAAGGGTTGAAACTCAAACCAAGAAGTTGGGATGCACCAATACACAATGAAAGCAATCAAAGGGCCCAGCTGCCGAGGGTACGGGCTTTCTTCGAATAGCCCAGTTCATTTCACACAAACTGATGAAATTCACAAGTTGATCTGCACTCACCTCAGGAGTAGGAAGGGAAGGAAATCCTTCTTTCAAAACGCTGGAGATCAACTGTAGGTTCCCTTTGGGACAAGGAGTGTGATTTATTTATTTTTGATTCCCCTGCTCCTAGTACGGTACTAGACATAAAATAGGACTTTCATAAATATTTGACGAGGAGCGAGTGGAATGAAGAAATCGAATTCAGACTACTATGTCTGTCTTTAGAGAAGAGACCCAGATTGCATCTGTCTCACTGCTTCACCATCCTCAGAAAGATGGAGGCTGGTACCCTACACAACAAATCTGCATTCCAGACAACGGCAAGGACGAAAGAGAGAGTGGAAGGGGAGAAGCCAAGGGTGCATCCTCGTCTTCCAGAAGGCTTTTTTGAGTTCCAAACAGCACTTGTATTTGGATCTCATTAACTAGGACTTAGTCATATGACCACACCTAGGTGTAAAGGCAACTGGAAAACGTAGGGTTTGTTTTTTGTTTTTGTTTTTGTTTTTTTTAGCTGGGAGGCAATGTACATAGCTACAAATCACAGTTCTTTTACTAAAAGAGAAATGAATACTGGGAGGCAACAAGCACCCTTTCACTCATGCAGTGCGTGGGATACTATAATTAATGAATTAATTAAAGCACTCATTAAATAAACATCATTAAAATTAAACTTTACTAGGTACGAGATACTGATCTAAGTAGGCATTAAGGGTATAAAAATAACACATGGCATCTGTTAGTGAGAAACGCACTGTCTAGTACACAAAGCACCATACCCTACCTCGTCAACCAAAGTCATCAGGCATTAAGTCCTAACACTTTCCCAAATCTATCTGTTCTCTTCATCCTCTACCATATCCAAGTTCGGGCCTTTATCTGATTTTACTGAACCATCTTATCTAATCTAATAGCAGCTTCCAAATTTTCTCCTTCTCCTCAAAAAAGGCACCCTTAAAACTTCTTGCTTAAGATCCATCATGCAGGGCGCCTAGGTGGCTCAGTGGGTTAAAGCCTCTGCCTTCAGCTCGGGTCATGATCCCAGAGTCCTGGGATCGAGCCCCACATCGGGCTCTCTGCTCCACGGGGAGCCTGCTTCCTCCTCTCTCTGCCTGCCTCTCTGCCTACTTGTGATCTCTGTCAAATAAATAAAAAATCTTAAAAAAAAAAAAAAATCCATCATGCATCCCATTACGTCCAGACAGAACCCTCATCTTTCACCTGGCACATACTGTGGGCCCCCACTGATGTCTCCTAGCACCACCTCCCATCACCACTGCTCTGCCCTTCCTCACAGGTAGCACAGAGACAATGTGGAATCACAGCCTATGCCATGATGCTCTTACCTCTAGGCCTTTGCTCATGCTTGGTTCCATCTGAGGCACTCCCTCCACGCCCTTACCTGATATGGACACCAGCGAAATCATCACCCACTCTAGAGAGGCTCTCTGCCCCTGCCTCCTTCTTTCTGTAGCTAGGAGTGATGCTGCACCCCTCTTTCTGCTCCCTTAGCAGCCCCCATGCATGCATCTCCATGCATGAGGTCCCCGTGTTGCAGGGAAGTTAGTTTTTCCCTTCCAGATTGCATCTTTTGTCTTGGTACCCCAGTGCTTGGGGCATTGCAAGCATCCATCCCTTCCTCCATTCATTCAAGAGAGCCTCTATCAACAAGTTAGATCCATCCCCTGCTCTGACAGACCTTACAATCTTAACAGCATCTAATAGGAGTTGAAAGGGGAGAAGGAATAAAGAAAAGGAAGGAAGGGTGGAGGAAGAAGGAAAGAAGGGAAAAGAGACGAAGAAGGAGGAGAGAAAAGAAAGGAAAGGAGATAATTAGATGCCAGTTCAGCCCTCCGGGGCATCAAACTACTCAGCCTCCTCATAGTTCGTAAGATACCTGAAAACCATGCTCATAGGCACGTTAATTCTTCTTTTCCTAACTTAAAATGATCTTTAAACTTTTTCCAAATCCACATCCTCTAATACCGTGTCTACACTTAACATCTTCATTTTGAAATTGCCCCCTTTTCCAAGCTTGATTCTCCTAAGAATAAACATTTCTCCTTCAAGATCTAATCCCTTTTGTATTTTTTTAGAAAAATGAAACTTAAGCATATCAGTAATTGGCAATAAATGGAGAGGCTGGGAGTTCAAAGGTTTCAACCAGTCTTTTGAGGGGCTCTACAACACAGGACCCTTTTAAGGAGCCTTGACAAGAATGTTAATTACTTAAGCAAAGTCATGCATGACACACACTTACACCAAGTATCTGGTCAAACTTTAACAACAAATGTAACTTGAGGTCTCTGGCTCATCTTTCTGCTAAACAGAGCCCCAGAATTCAAATGGGATTAGTGCCACAGACCTGTTCCTATTTAAAAATAAACCATGATAGAAAGCCTAGCATTTTCTTCATGGGGTCTCACGAATCCCTTCAGCTGCACAAACTCAGACTTTCTCCCTTGACGATCTTAACCACAGAGCTGCTATTTGAAGGTTTAGAATAACAGCAATTTCAGGCATGTTCTATGCTTTGATGAAGTAGGAAGACATCTTCATCATGATAGGGCTGTGTGTAGGTCTTCCATCACCAAAAACAATTTCCATCAGGGAAATTCTTACTTACTCTCCCTCTGGTTCAAAGTACTGAACGGTATCATTCATTCATTCATTCACTCATTTATTCATTCATCCCACAAACAGTAATGAGGATTCTTTTACACTAAGAGGTTGAGTGGTAAACTCGCTGTCCTGCCCTCAAGAAGCTCAGGGTCTACTGGGGGAAGACAGACTCGTACATTAATTGTGATGACACAGTCTGATAAACTGTGACAGCAGTGACCTGGAGAAACCCTGAGCTCAGTGGGAAGGATATTAATGCTAAGGAATTAGAAAAGGCTTTTTGAGGGGCACCTGGGTGGCTCAGTTGGTTAGGCATCTGCCTTCTGCTCAGATCATCATCCTGGGGTCCTGGGATTGAGCCCTGCACTAAGCTTCCTGCTCAGCAGGGAGTCCGTTTCTCCCTCTCCTCCTCCCCCTCCCCCAGCTCACGTAGTCTTTCTCTCTTAAATAAATAAATAAAATCTTTCAAAATTTTTTGGAAAAGTCTTCTTGCAAGAATGATGCTTGAATGGGGTCATTTAAAGTGAGCAAAGTATGCTAACAGTGGGGCTGGAGAAGGGGTTAAGAAATGAAGACACCCCAGACAGAAGAGCCAGCTTGGGCTAGTATGAACTTACTAAAGGATACAATGAACCCAGGGAAGAGAATTCAGCATGGTTGCAGGGTAAGAATTTGGAAGAATGAGGAGAGCAATGGAAGTTGGTGTTGGAATGGTAAACTGTGAACTCCTAGCTCCTTAGTTCATATTGATTCAGTTAGCAAACCCACTACCCAACAGTGCCCAGCAAAGATGGCACACAGAACTTGGAAGTTTTATTATTTTTTTAATTTTTATTTTTTTAAAGATAGTATTTAAGTCATGGTATATTTTTTTTAAAGATTTTTATTTATTTGAGAGAGAGCATGAGAGAGGAGAAGGTCAGAGGAGGGAGAAGCAGACTCCCTGTGGAGCTGGGAGCCCATGCGGGACTCGATCCTGGGACTCCAGGATCATGACCTGAGCCGAAGGCAGTTGCTTAACCAACGAAGCCACCCAGGCGCCCCAGAACTTGGAAGTTTTAAAGGGGTATGGGGGGAAAGAAACTTTAAACACATCATCTACTTCTAAATTATGGCCAAGTGTTGTACTAAATTTCCCTGATCATCCAGGAACAACAGTTTATGACAAGATTCCTAAAACAAAGGAGGCAGAAACCTAGATGATGGGCGAGGTCAAAGAGATATAAACTTAAGCTACTTCACATCTCTGCTCTAAGAACCTACTATTCCATATATGTCAGCACTTGTTGAAATGAGAAATTCAAACAATGGATCAAACCACACAAGACGGAGACTGCTAGCTGCCTACCCAGTATCAACTCTTCCCTCAGCCGGTACTATCAGAACCCCAGTGCAGCTAGGTGTGGCCATGTGACCAAGTTCTGGCCAATGAGATAAAAAGATAAGTGTTATGTGGGATGTCATGCAAGCTCCTAAGAAGGAAGACAGTGGGCACATGCCTCATTTTGTCCTTTACTCTTTCACTTTTCCCTGCCTGGAATGCAATGTGATGGATAAAGCCCCAGCAGCCATCCTGTGATCCTGAGGATGGAACTACATGTTATGAAGGTAGCATATATGTAGAAGGAACAGAAAGATAGGAGGAGCCATGATCTTATGGGGCCACCATGTGAGCCTTGGACTTGTCACCTACCTCTAGACCTCTTTTACGTGAGAAAAACTTCAAATTGTGAAAGCGACTATATATTCAAGATTATCCTACCCATCTAGCCATATAGTTTTACTTTCCTTCTTTTCCTCTAGGCAAAGAAAAAGAAATGCCAATCCTGTCTGAAAATGTGCTTCTCTTACTCATGACTCAGAATATGCACTTAAGGAAAAAAATATGCACCTGGGGATCTGCACACTCATATGCCATTGCTGCTACTCCTTCCCCTGAAACCACAATCCTATATTTCTGTTGTCAAAATTGTCAAGCAAAGGATTATAAGCGTAAAGGAAGAATGGGCAGCAGCTGGAGGATTCACCAGGAATAAGAAACTCTTAACTGACACACTGTTGTTTGTGTATGAGGTGACAAAAAAAGGAATTTGCAAAAGAAAAAGAAAGAAAATATGAGCAGAGACCATGAAGTGTTTTTCAGACATACTTGCATAACCATAAATAATCTATGCCAGTCAATAAGAAAATGAGTAAATAAACTTTGATAGAGCCATACAACAAAATTCTAAACAGCTGTTTGAAGGGGCGAGGTCCTCTTCTAACTGCTGCAATGGAAAGATTATCAAGGGATACTGATCAGTGCAAAAGCAAATAGCAAAACACTTCATAGGGAAAAGTTACATGAATGCATAAATGTCTAGATCGACAGATAGACAGACACTGAGTCATGCAGTGGATGGACTGTTTTAAAGACATGCATCCAATGTGCTTTCATTTCCTCCCTAGCAGCCATCCCACTGGTATGACCTTAGGAGGCAGGAGGAGCTGAGCAGAAGGAGAGTCGGATATAAGGGGAATCCCCTCCTCCCTTTAGGGGACATGTGAGAAGAAGAAAGAAGATGCTTCCTGGCATCATGGAGCCTCATCCCCCACCGTGGGCTGAAATTACAGAAAGGCAAAGGGGGGCAGAGTTATGCTTGTTAAGGGGAAAGCAAAAGCCATTCAGAGCATGTACTATGCTCTTGCCAGGAACTCCTGGAAGGCAGAGGGGACCTCCATGGCCCGAGGCCCTGTACTGACTGGAACGGCATCAGCACATCACACTGGTGTTTTCCAGTTGCAGGAGGGCACTTCAAGGGCGTCCTTGACTCTCAGGAAGATGTAGCAGGAGCCAGTGGTGACGGAAGACAGCTGACCACACATGTCATGATATATAATCTGGGTGACAATTCCCTTGGGAGCACGGCCTATAATTTCATCAGTCACAGACTTATTCCATAGACACAGGCCCAAGACTGGCCCAGCCCAACCCAAAGCAGAGGACGCCATGAGGCCGGAGGCCCAAGCTTGAATCCAAATCCATTTCCCACCTCCACTGTCCCACCGTAACTAGGAAGCAGGCAGTGCGGAGGAAGACTAGCTAGTTAATAAAAAAGACATTACCTCTTCTTCGCACATCTCAAAGGTAATGTTTTCAATTCCAGTACATCTGTGTATGCATGTTTTAAAGTTTTAGATGGAAGGATAGCCAAGAAAATGGTAAATGGCTCCAGGAATCAGGGCAAGGGTGGGCATACTTTACACTCTTCGGTCAGGTTTGAATTCTTTCACCACAACCTTCTCTTTTAAAATGTTTGAAAATGAGTTTTAAAAATATATTCCTCAACAGTTGATTCCACAAGCTTTTTCCACAAGGTATCAGGATGTTTATGAGCAATTCATAAAATAAATATACGATGGTGAAACAGGACCCCTCAGACACACTGAGTTAGTGGGAGCCAAGGGACAAGGGTGGAATTTGGGCCACTGCCTTGGGCACACCTGATAATAGCTGATGCTTACTGAATGCTTACTAATGTCTTAGGTACCACGTTCAGCACTTCACCTGTATTAACTCACCTACTCCTCAACAATGTTGTGAGTTAGATCCGGGAACTCTATGTAAAATCTGGGAATATTTGTTTTGGGGGGTCCCCTGGTTACATCCACTTTCCTCTTCAGCCTCCCGAGAGCTGCACTGTGTTGCTCAGTGACTCCCCTGACGTCTACTGGAATGACCTTTGCCTTTCTGACGCTGAAAGCAGTCAAGCTGAGGAGGACCAGCTTTCTTGTCCTTCTCCCTTCCCTTCCCAAACAAGTACTCAACGACTAAATCTTTGTAAAGATAATTACGGGTGAGGCACACGAGCTTCGGATCCAGATGGCCTTCAAACCCAGGCTCCCCTGCCTCTCTAGCTGAGAGGCCCCTGAGCCACAGTTTCCTCATCATTGAATTTGGGATGACAGCCACAAGTGAGGCTGCATCAAGGAAGTCTGTGAGCCCAACAACACAATGTAGTGAACACAGTAGGCACTCAGGAAAAAGTAATCGCAATTACTACAGCTCTTGAAAGCACCTGTGCCTGGCTATCTTGGAGCCTTGAATGCCAAGGCTGCTCATCTAAATCAGATATGGAAGAGGGAAGGGGGAAATAGTGAAGGAAGGAGCGTGAGAAGGACACACTATTTCCGATTTACTCCAGGTTTGTTAAGGATGTAAGCTGTGCTCAGTTCCTTTCTGGTCCTGAGGGAAAGATGGAATTTTGGCATTTTTAGTTTCCCTCCAGCAGAAGAAATAGAAACACAAAAACAGGAAGCCAGCTGAATTTATCTCTCCTATTTTGATTTACGCCTCCTTTCAGCTCACAATCATTGTTTTTAAATTAATACTTTAACTGTCTCTCCCAAGAAAAAGGAGGGATAACTTATCTGTTTTTAAAAAGAAAATAAGCCCAAAGGGCAAAGAATCTGGCCCCATTGAAATAATTCTCTTCAGAAAAGCTATAAATAAGATTTCTGATTCAAAATTGAGATAAGATTATCTGAAGGAGATGGGAGAGAAAAAAAATTAAAAACTGCCAAAGAAAAAAATTTATGTCTACATTAGCAAACTCCCTAAAAGAATTAGTTCCTTTTGGTTAAGAGGATTTTTTTTCTTTAAAAGCCTCTTCCCAATTAAAAAAAAAAAAAAAAAGTAAAATTAATATGTATAAACCCCTTCAGACATGTGAACTTAATTTCACTTAACCTGGCTGCCCCCTGGGGTTCCAGCATCTTCCGAGGTCCTTCTGATTGCCAAACCTCTCCAGGGGGACTCACACCCGCTGACTCCACTTGTCCAGGCTTTACCTCTGCAGTTCAGCCATTGTCCATCTCCACCTCCCACAACCGAGAATGTTCCCCAGTGAGCTGCTAATCAGCAATTCAATTCCCTCAGACTCTGCGGATCTGACAAAGCTGTCCACTGTTCCATCCCTCAAACAACACCAGCCTGCTTTGCCTACTGGTCTAATCTGCCACATCTTCTGTTAGCTTTTTAGATACCTCCATTGCCATAACAGGCAGTCTGACTAAAAAGCCCAACTCATTACTGCCATCTCACCTTTTGCTCCATGACCTCACCCATCCTGCAGTCTTTATTTAATGGTACCTGTGGCAGAAATGGTCACCTGTCCCAGTACCTCTTCCAAAATAGTAGAACTATGCCTAGGCATCTGGCTTTCCACAGAACAAAGACTGTTTCTCAGCCTCCCTTGCAGCTAGGTGTGACCATACGACCAAGTCTGGCCAACAGAATGTGAAAAGTGGGTATGCCCTCCCTCCACCTCCGTGATCCCTTTCCTTTGGATGGAATGTAGGCACACTCATAAGCCATCTTGGCCCATCTGCTGAGGACTACGAATCAGTAAAGACAGAACAACAGGAAGAGACTGAAAAGCCCTGGGTGGCTTATGCTGACTTTTGTATAAGCCACTGTTGTTTGGGGTCTTTGTTTTAGCAACCAAATTTCTACCCCAACTAGTACTCTGTCACAGTGATGACTTCACTAAACCCGTTTGCTTAGCTCTGGTCTCACTCCTGAGCTTCACTGTGTCTCCTCACAACTGGAGACATATTTCCTCTTGGCGCTACCTCAGATTCAACCTACTCTGTGACTTCCTCCCAGTCTACTATCTTCCCAGTTATCTCTCACTCTCTCTCTCTGAGGGGAAGAGGGATGCACAAATAGTGCTGAAAACCTTCATGTTTAGACAAAAGCCGAAGATAGTGGAGGAGTAACAGACTGAGATGACATCACATCACAGGAGTTCAGCTAGATAGTTATCAAACCATTCTGAACACCTACAAACCCAACAGGAGATCGAAGAGAAGAAGAGCAGCAATGCTAGAAACAGAAAATCGACCACTTTCTGAAAGGTAGGACGTGCGGAGAAGTGAATCCAAAGCCATGGAAAGATAGACCGTGCTGGGAGGAGCCAGCTCCCAGCAAGCAGTGGAGCATCAGAGCACAAAATTGGAACCTTTAGAAGTCTGTTCCACTAAGGGACATCACTCCAGAGGCTAAGCAGGGGCTGGAGCCCTCGTGGGGACAGTGTGGTCTCAGGTCCCATGGGGGCCACAGAAGGATTAGAGGTTCCTGAGTGTAGCAGAGCTCACAGGTATCAAGAGTGGGGAAGCCGACTACAAAGATGGAGCCTAGGAGCGAGCTCTCTGCTCAGGGTTACCTTAGACTGTGATCTGTGGCACAGTGAGACCACTGCTCTTTGAGCAGGGACCCCACAAGTGGCAGATCCAGGGAGACCCACCTTCCTCTGCCAGAAGAACAGCGTGGCAAGAATCTGCTGGGTTTGGAGACTCCAAATGGGGCTGTGCACCAGAGACAGAAATGCTCGGTCACAGGCTGGGTGAGCTTGAAGTGCAGCCGGAGACCAGGGAAACAGGAGTGATTGACTGCTTTTCTCTCAGGATGCACTGAGGAGTGGGGCCCCAAGCTCTCAGCTCCTCCGGGCCAGAGATCGGGAGGCCGCCATTTTCATTCCCATCCTCCAGAGTTCTACAGAAAGCGTTTAGGGAACAAAAGCTCCCGAGAGCTAAACGAGCAGATTACATAGCCAGGCCCCTGGCAAGGGAGGCGCAATTCCACCTCGAGCAAAGACATTGGAGAATCACTGCAACAGGCCCCTCCCCCAGAGGATCAGCAAGTACACCAGCCAAGAGCAAGCTCACTGATCAAGGAGAACAGCGGAATTCCAGAGGAGGGGAAAGCAAAGCCCGGAACTCACTGCTTTCTCCCCATGATTCTTAGTCTTGCAAAATTAATTAAATTTTTTTAATTTTATTTTTTTCTTATTCTATTTTTTTAACTTTTCCTCTTTTAAAGTTCTTTAAATAGTTTATCATGACAATACCTTTCTAAAAAATCTTTTTAAACCTTCATTATATAGTTATATTTTATCCTTCATTGTATCTAACTTTATTTTTTTTTATACATATAGGGTTCTTTCTTCTAAACAATTTTTGGGATACAATTTCTTCTAATAGACCACAATATACCCTAAATCTAGCACAGGGCTTTGTTCTAGTCTCCAGCCTGAGCAAATTCTCTCCACTTCTTTTTTCTAGTCAACTCATCTTATCAATTCCTTTTTTAGAATTTTTTTAAAATTTTCATCTTTACAGTTGTATTCCATCCCTTCATCGTGTTTACCCTTCTATTTATATATATAATACTAGACAATAGGATTCAACAGTACATTAAAAGGATTATTCACTACACCCAAGTGGGATTTATTCCAGGGCTGCAAGGTTGTTCAACATCCGCAAATCAATGGATGTGATGCAATACACTAATAAAAGAAAGAACAAGAACCATATGATACTCTCAATACATGATGAAAAAGCATTTGACAAAGTACAGCATCCTTTCTTGATCAAAACTCTTCAAAGTGTACGCACAGAGGGTACAGATCTCAACATCATCAAAGCCATCTATGAAAAACCCATAGCGAATATCATTCTCAATGGAGAAAAACTGAGAGTTTTTCCGCTAAGGTCAGGAACATGGCAGGGATATCCACTATCACCACTACTATTCAACATAGTATTAGAAGTCCTAGCCTCATCAATCAGACAACAAAAAGAAATTAAAGGCATCCGAATCAGCAAAGAAGAAGTCAAACTCTCACTCTTTGCAGATGATATGATACTTTATGTGGAAAACCCAAAAGACTCCACTCTAAATCTGCTAGAACTTGTATAGGAATTCAGTAAAGTGTCAGGATATACAATCAATGCACAGAAATCAGTTGCATTTCTATACAAAAACAAGGCAGAAGAAAGAGAAATTAAGGAGTCAATCCCATTTACAATTTATACCTAAAACCATATGATACTTAGGAATAAACCTAACCAAAGAGGCAATGAATCTGTACTCAGAAAACTATAAAGTACTCATGACAGAAATTGAGGAAGACACAAAAAATTGAAAAATGTTCCATGCTCATGGATCGGAAGAACAAATACTGTGAAAATGTCTAAACTACCTAAAGCAATCTACATGTTTAGTGCAATCCCTACCAAAATACCATCCATTTTTTTCCAAAGAAATGGAACAAATAATCCTAAAATGTATATGGAACCAGAAAAGACCTTGAATAGCCAGAGGAATGCTGAAAAAGAAAGCCAAAGTTGGTGGCATCACAATTCCAGACTTCAAGCTCTATTACAAAGCTGTCATCATCAAGACAGTATGGTATTGGCATAAAAACAGACACATAGATCAATGGGACAGAATAGAGACCCCAGAAATAGACCCTCAACTCTATGGTCAACTAATTTTTGACAAAACAGGAAAGAATGTCCTATGGAAAAAAGACAGTCTCTTCAACAAATGGTGTTGGGAAAATTGGACAGGCACATGCAGAAAAATGAAACTGGACCATTTCCTTACACCACACACAAAAATAGACTCAAAATGGATGAAAGACCTCAATGTGAGAAAGGAATCCATCAAAATCCTTGAGGAGAACACAGGCAGCAACCTCTTCGACCTCAGCCGCAGCAACTTCTTCCTAGAAACATCACCAAAGGCAAGGGAAACAAGGGCAAAAATGAACTATTGGGACTTCATCAAGATCAAAATCTTTTGCACAGCAAAGGAAATAGTCAACAAAACCAAAAGACAACGGACAGAATGGGAGAAGATATTTGCAAACGACATATCAGATAAAGGGCTAGTATCCAAAATCTTTAACGAACTTATCCAACTCAACCTCCAAAGAACAAATAATCCAATCGAGAAATGGGCAGAGGACATGAACAGACATTTCTGCAAAGAAGACATCCAGATGGCCAACGGACACATGAAAAAATGCTCCACATCACTTGGCATCAGGGAAATACAAATCGAAACCACCATGAGACACCACCTCACACCAATCAGAATGGCTCAAATTAACAAGTCAGGAAATGATAGATGCTGGCGAGGATGCGGAAAAAGGGGAACCCTCCTACACTGTTGGTAGGAATGCAAGCTGGTGTAGCCACTCTGGAAAACAGCATGGAGGTTCCTCAAAAAGTTGAAAATAGAGCTACCCTATGATCCAGCAATCGCACTACTGGGTATTTACTCTAAAGATGCAAATGTAGTGATCTGAAGGGGCACGTGCACCCAAATGTTTATAGCAGCAATGTCTACAGTAGCCAAACTATGGAAAGAACCTAGATGTCCATCAACAGATGAATAGATAAAGAAGATGTGATACACACACACACACACACACACACACACACACACACAATGGAATACTATGCAGCCATCAAAAGAAATGAAATCTTGCCATTTGCAACAATGTGGATGGAACTAGAGGGTATTATGCTGAGCGACGTAAGTCAATCAGAGAAAGACAATTATCATATGATCTCCCTGATATGAAGAATTTGAGAGGCAAAGTGGGGGGTTTGGGGGGTAGGGAAGGAAACAATGGAACAAGATGGGATCGGGAGAGAGATAAACCATAAGAGACTCTTAATCTTACAAAACAGACTGAGGGTTGCTGGGAGGAGGGGAGTTGGGGAAGGGGGTTGGGTTATGTACATTGGGGTGGGTATGTGATATGGTGAGTGCTGTGAAGTGTGTAAGCCTGATGATTCACAGACCTGTACCCCTGGGGCAAATAATACATTATATGTTAATAAAAAATTAAAAAAAAAAAAAAAACCTTCATGTTATCTTTGAATAGAGCCTCTCCTTCAAGGTCCCAGTTATAGTTAAGGTGGTCTTCGAAGTCTCTCAAAACTATCCTCAGCTTGCAGTCCCCACCCTCACGTTACCGAAAGCCCTCATTGTAGCAAACCTATGCTGCTTCCAGTGTCCCCATAGGAGCTACCATTTATTTTGCACCTGGTGGTTGCAAGCCCTAGGTTGGGCAATGTATACACATTATCTCGAATCACAGCAACCACTAAGGTAGATATCAAATTTTACAGGTAAAAAACCTGAGGTTCTAGGAAATTAAATAAAACCTGTCAAGGTCACAGGGCTAGTAAGTGGTAGAAATCGAGTGTGAACTCAGGAATGTCCAATTTCTATTCTGCCATTTGGCCCCCTGGAGAGTGAATGAATGAGTGCCCCTCCCAAACTCACTCTCAGCAACCTTCCTAAATCACGCTTCCATTATGTAATTTTCATTCTCCCAAGATAGAGCCAAGGGTTAAGCACCCATAATTTCCATTGCCCCCTACCTCTTAGGAACCCCAAATAGGGATGTCATCCAAGTAAAAACAGTGTGGTTACTATGCAATGTAGCTTTAGGGTAAGACCTCAAATCTTTACCCCCAACCTTCTCCAAAAGCCACCCTCAAGTAAACATACCAATTAGGTAAAAACTTTTGCTTGCTGGCTTTAAGACAAATCGTCTACCCCTCCCCATCACTTCTCTCTCTAACCAGAAAGCTATACCCAGAATGTTCCTAGACAGAAATGTTGAAGTCATCACTCTTCTACTTGTGGCATCCGGGAATCCACATTATAAATACCAAATTCCCTGGCCTGGCTTCAAGGCTCACCATGATTCAGGCAAATCTTGCCTTTGTGACCTCATCCCACATGCTTTCCCACAGAGAACTCCAGCTCCAGCTCACCTGTCATCTGGCCCCAAAAGAGGTCTCCTTTCACAGCTCCTCACCCAGTCTCCAGATGTGGCTCCTGCTTGGCCTCTTTATGCTTCTCTTTATTAGCTTATCCAACTGGATCCTTCTAAGCCCAACTTGAAGTCAAATCTGAGGCCTCTGATACTCAATGTTCTCTCCCTCCTTAGACTTCTAGAGTATTAGTACTACAAAGGGTGTCCACTGCTCTTCGAATGAAATCCAAATGCCTTCCCTAGGGCCTCTATAACCTAGCCCTGCTTTCTTCTATGTCTAGGGCCTCCCTCACAAAGAACTGACATGTGTCTGCTTTGGGGCCTTTCTATTGGCTGTTCCATTGCCTGGAATATTCTTCCCTCATATGGCCTGTTCTCTTTCTTCCTTTAGATTTGCTGGCTAATTGAACACAATAATAAAAAATAAATAAATTTTTAAAAGTGACATAAAATATAATTTTAAAAAGAATAAAATAAAAAATAGATTGAATTCATATAGAAAATGTTAATAAAAATATTTGTACTCTTTATTAAAAAAATAGATTTTATTCCAGATGGGAACTACAAGAGAGGCTTTCCTTGCCCATCCCTTAAAAAATTAAACTCTGCTGCCTCCCTCCCCACCACACACTCTGTGTGGCTCTTAGCCTGCTACTTCTCACCATTGTTATCTGGCATATTATATATGTGTTTCTTTTTTTTTTTTTTTTTCTGTCTCCACTAGAACAGAAGCTCCAGCAGGGTAAGGATTTGTTTACTATTTATCAGTGCCTGTTACTCAATGAATTAATGTTGGATGGATGAATGAATGAGTGAACCAATGGATGAATAAATGACTCTAGCACCACACTCTATCTTAAGCGTAAATTTCTCCACACTGGTTTTATGTTTTCCTTTAGGTTTTTTCCAAGTTCATCCCTACTTCAGCATCCTTGTACCTCACATTCCCAGGAGTAGGTCTAGGTTTTTGGGGGTCTGAAGCTTAGAAAACCAGGGGTAGGTGGGTAGGTGGGTGGGGTATGCCTTTAAGAGAAATCAAAAACACAAAATAAATGAGGCCCTTCTCAAGGACTTGGAGGGGTTGCGTAAGTCAGAGCCAAGAGCATCACCTTCAAGAGCTTCCTGGGAAATCCTCCACTACACGTTCCCCTTGCCTGGACCACTCTCTCTTAGCTCTTCAGATGGCACTTCCCTTGACAACCAGGTCTCCATTCAAAGTGGTCCTCCCCTCAGAGAAGAATTCTCCTGAGTCCCCCTCCATCACTCTGTTTTATGCCCCTTATCATGCACAGATATGATCTTTACTAACATTTCATCTACTTGTTTACTGTCCCTTCTTACCACAAGAATGTCAACTAATGAGAGACTCTGCCTAGTTCAACCATGTATGGAGACTGGAACAATGTTTGCCATGTAACCATGGTCTGAAAAGATTTGCTGCATAATAAAATGACCCCAAGAACCATCTCCCACCTTCTCTGAAAACCCAAGTGGTAAGATCAGGGGCAAAGAAAGTTGGTGGTTAACTCTCCTCTTTTCCACGACTTCTTGTGACCTCTGAGAAGGTGGGCATGACCATTTTGCTGCTAATGAACAAAGACAACAAGTTACCTGTGGCTCTTTCTGGGTTCCGTTTATTGCAATAACTCAAAAAGTTCAACAGAATATCCAGAAGAACTTCTTACTCAGAAACGATCAAAGGCTTTGCTTCACATACTGTATTTGCGGATACTGGGATTTTCTAGTGAGTTTAATGAGGTTTACTGTTTGTTTTATGAAAATCTGTGGTTGTATTTTCATCATCCTTCCCCATGATATCTCCCAACTAAGTTCATAGCATTGATGACATTTCAGTGTCATTTTCTGCTTCCTTCAGTGTGGTTTCAGACTAGTTGAACCTCTGTGAGACACCCATCATTATTTCCTTTTTTAAGTGCAGGGTAGCCCATTGGTTCTCAAATATGGCTGCCCTCAAGTCTACCCGTGATATTTGCTACCACCTTGTATTTGGGGACCATGCCCTAGATCTGTTGAATCAGAATCTGCAGAGGTTGGCAGGGCATTCTGTGTGTTGAACAAGCACCTGAGATGATTCAGATGTGCAGTCAAATTTGGAAACTGCTTTGAGGATTCTAAGAGAAAGGGATTGTCAAGATATTTACAAGAAAAAGGTCAAAACAACTGGACCAACTCAGGAAAAATGAGTAGGTTTACCAATGTTGTATAATGAAAAAAAAAAGCATCCACTCCCACCCCTCAAACACATATGCACACATACACACGCACCCAATTTTCCTTGATCTGTACAAGTCACAGCACTGGCTCAACTAGGGCATTCAAGGAAGAGAAGATTACCAAAGTCTTCAAGTTCCCAGATTACTCCCTTTCAGAAATAGAAGCACTTCTACAAATGATATGTGTAAGCTTTCCTCTTTTGAGAGAACCAGACAGGATGCTGAAGGAGAGAACCACTAAGCTCTTAGCACCTAGAAGAAATCGATTTCAGACACAGAAAAGATATCAGACACATCCTAAGACTGCTGTGTAGCCCAGGGTGGAGTGTGGCACCATAACCAGAAAACTGGCTTTGTGAGCTCGGGCAAGCAGCTTCACCACTCCAAGCCCCCATTTCTTCATTTATAAAACGAGCGTAAAACCAGGCTACCCCACAGAACAAAGCAAGTTCCGATTTGTACACAAGACACTGTTCAGATGTGGCTCTTCTCCTCTCCACCTATCCAAAGCCAGGCTCAGATCTTACGGGGACCTTCCCCTATTGCCTCACCTTGGGCAAAACCCCCTTTTCTATGAGGACACAGAGGGCAACAGGAAAGTAGCGAGCAGGTTAAGAGAAGTTAGGCAATCACTGAAATCTCTTCATGAAACTGAATTTGGATGTGATTCCTTTATTTTTTTTGGCTTTCCCCTCTGCTTTCTCCATGCTCCTAACTTGTCACAGCACCTTTCTTGGTGAAAGCCCTCAGCCCTGCCTTCCTTACATGGAAAAGGTCAGTGCTGATGCACGGTTTGATGAAATCACACCACACTCACTGTAGTTTTTTGCACAGCATGTCCAGCTCTGAATTCTCAGTGAAGGATAATTCGTTAAACACACCGTGCAATGTCACTGAACATAGCATGTGTTATAATGTGATAGCAGTAACTTATTCATTAGTGGTGTTCACTTGTTTCCAAATTTCAGATTTTATTTATTTATTTGACAGAGAGAAATCACAAGTAGGCAGAGAGAGAGACAGAAGGAAGCAGGTTCCCCGCCGAGCAGAGAGCCCGATGCAGGACTCAATCCCAGGACCCTGAGATCATGACCTAAGCCGAAGGCAGAGGCTTAACCCACTGAGCCACGCAGGCGCCCCTCATTACCATCTTTTTTTTTTTAATTTTATTTATTTATTTGACAGAGATCACAAGTAGGCAGAGAGGCAGGCAGAGAGAGAAGCAGGCTATCCGCCAAGTAGAGAACCCGATGTGGGGCTCGATCCCAGGACCCTGGGATCACAACCTGAGCCGAAGGCAGAGGCTCTAACCCACTGAGCCACCCAGGCGCCCCTCATTACCACCTTTTATATCAAGTGCCTACCATGCATTAGGTCTAGCCCTGGCAATAGGGTAATAAGCCAATCAGACAAAAATAACTGCTTTCAAGAAGCTTACACTCTCTGGAAATATCAGATTTCCCATGATATTGTCAACATCAGCTACTTCTCAGGAAAAGAGACTCTTCTTTCAAGTGGACTTAATGCTCAAATGAAATGATCTCCAAATTTGTTTCACCCATAAGTAAAAAATATCGGACCACAATCCTTCATTATATATATATATATACCTATTCAGAATTTACTTTTATGTGATTCTGTACTATCAAAGTGTATTTTATAAAATACAGTCATCAAATAGAAATGCGTAAAGGTGACTCAATCAGTTGGGCGTCCAACTCTTGATTTCGGCTCAAGTCATGATCTCGGGGTTGTGGGATCGAGTCCAACATCAGGCTCCGGGCTCAGCAGGGAGTCTGCTTGAGATTCTCTCTCCCTCTCCCTGTACCCTTCCCCCTGCTCATACTCTTCCTCTATCTCTCTCCTAAATAAATAAATAAATAAATAAATAAATGAATAAATAAATAAAATCTTTAAAAAAAGAAATGCATGGTTTATAATAAAAAATAAGTAAAAATATAAGTTCTATTATTTCCTTTTTTTTTTCTTTTTTGTTATCCCAGTGGAATCACCTTGCACAATTCTAGAGTGTGATCTCAAATTCCAGGCCAGCCATTTACTACCTGTGTGACCTTGGGCACACTATGCAACCATCTTGTGCTTCAGTCTTCTCTGCAAAAAGGATGCAACAGCAACTTATGATGTCATGTGACAGTTAAGTCGGAGAGGGTTATGTGAGACAATGTAGGTGAAATACTTATTCCTGGCATATTATAGACATTTATAATGATAGCAAGTATAATCAATGTGTTATTATTATTATTTTAAGTGTTATCTGCTCACAAGCACAATTTTGGGAGACAGATAGGATATCTCCAAACAGAAAACTCTAAAGGCTCTAGGACATGCTTCTTAGCCATGTCCTAGAGCCTTTAGAGTACCTTAGTGTACCTTAGTGTCAGGTATCAGCAAGGCCAAGGGTTCAAGACCCAACTGGAGACCATGTTCTGCATTGTAACAGATGCGGGTAGGACATTATGGTATTTAGTATCGCTTCCCATTGTAAATCTTCTTGTTTGGAGCCCTGGGAAGGTTTTCTGGAGGATACCAGTTCATACAGGTTTTGGCTAGGACATCTGCCTCCTGTCCCCACCTCCTTCATAGCCAGCTCTCCGGCCCATGGTGGGGGCATGCAATGGAGTTAGTGGGTACAACATTACAGCTTATGAAAGTGCTCAGGCCCCAGTGCAGATCCAAGAGCAGTTTTCAAGTTTCCCTGTTTGGATGGGAATGCTTTAAAAATGAAGTATGTTTTCCTTGGCAGAGGTACCCCCCCATTAGATGCAATTCCTTCCTGACATTTCAGGAATTGTTTTATGTCTGCGTTCTCTATAAGGACGGTCGACGGAGGTCGGAACGGAAATTACGGTTCTAAGAATGCTCCCATTAGCATACAGGGTAACGCATAAGTCCCAGGCTAAGTATCTCCAGCCTGGCCCGCCTGCCAGTGGGATGATTAACAAGTCGGGCTGCCACACGCAGGGGACTGCACTGGGAGCACTCCTGGGACGGCTGCTCCCCGGGCCAACACGGCAACGTGTGTTTAGTCTATCAGAGTATTTACTCAGGACGCCTATCACCGTGGAACCGAGACAGCCGAGACTAGCCGTCTGAGAGAGGCCTGCCCGCATCCCCTGCAGAGCGCGGGTGGGGTGAGGTGGATCTATTTTTTCACATGAGTCCTTTCCCAGCCTCACTCAGCCCCCACTGCCAGGAAAGTTTTGGTATGTTGGTCGATTACAGTAGCCGCAGGCAAGCCTGCTCCAAAAGTAAGGTTTCAGAAGGGTGACAGGTCTGGTAAAGCCTACCTACCACCGGGGACTCAGGCCTACTGGGGTACACACTGTGCCTGCGTCTGGGACACCCTTTCTACCAGTCTTTCAAGTCTTGGGTCAAAAAAACACCCCGAGGAAGCAAGAATTGCCTGTTCCAGACACACAGAACCCTGATGTGTAAGAGAGGAGCCATGCTAAAGACCCGGGGTCAAATCCCACCTCTTACACTGGAGAGCCAGGAGTCACCTCCCGGCTCTGAGCCTATTGGATAACATTCTCATGCAGTCAAAATGATAAAATCTCTCTTCAAACACTGCTTTAGAAACTGAGAATAGCACGTCAATCTGTTCGATTCCTATAAATGGAAATCTGAATACATTTGTTTTTGTGCCATTGTCAAACAAAGGGAGAGGCAAGATAGCACAAATTAAGCAGACTAAAAAGAAAAAGACTAACAGACATTGGGGGAAATACTGGGAGAACATTTTAGAAATACTTATACTGGGGCACCTGGGTGGCTCAGTGGGTTAAAGCCTCCGCCTTCAGCTCAGGTCATGGTCCCAGGGTCCTGGGATCGAGCCCCACATCGGGCTCTCTGCTCGGCAGGGAGTCTGCTTCCCTTCCTCTCTCTCTGTCTGCCTCTCTGCCTACTTGTGATCTCTGTCAAATAAATAAATAAAATCTTAAAAAAAAAAAAAAGAAATACTTATACTACTTCGAAATAGTATAAAAATTTGGAAGTAGTTAACGTTCCCCATAGAAATAGAGCAGAGAGAAGGAAGCGGTGGGCATCTGAGTAGGCTGCATATTAGAGAGGATGTCCTGGGAGAGAACTATGAGCTTCGAGCACCTGCCCACTGTCACAAACCAACCAACAGAAGCAATGCCAAGATCAGGGCTAAGGATGTGACAGAGGATAACCGGGCTGAGCTGTACAAACTGTTAATGAATGAAACGAGAGAAGCCAAGCCTTTTCTGTAGCTGAAACAAACCTACATAGAAGAGCCTGGAACACAGAGCAGGAGCAGAAAGCTCGCGAAGAAGAGGATCTGGGCAGAGCAAGAGGGACAGAGTCTTGTCCACCACATGTGACCTAGGGGCCTCCCCAGTTTTCCAAAATAAAGAGCCTGGACTTAGCATCCGCACCACCACACTGCAGCTAGAGGGACACATCGACTGTAATCTCGTGTGTTTATGCGAAGGAAGCCCTTCAGTGAAGTATCTATAATTCAATCGACAATGTGGGTTGAGTCTGATTTACAAATTCTATGCAAAGTACAATGTCGAAGGTAGAAGATCCCCCATTTCAGGGGTTATAGGATGGAAGAGAAAGCAAGGCTTCAAATAACCCAACTCAGGGCCAAATACATTTCGCAGGAGGACAGCCGTTGGTGGGAAGGTTTGGTGTGGCAGGTAGAGGTGTAGGTGGGAGGGAGGGGGGGAGGCGGCTCTGAGCACCAGTAGTCTCAGCCCGGGACTCGAGGGAATAAACATCAAAGACCGGGTAAGCCTGCTTCCCAGAAATATGCCACTCTTCATCGGAGTTTTTCAGACTACAAGTGAGTACTCATTAGCAGATCATTAAATCAGCTCTCCATTCGCATAAACAGAAAAAAGGAAGTGGAGTCATCTAAACCCCATGGAATAGGAAGAGAAAAATGTTAGAGGGAATCGCACACAGAAAGGGAAAGGATTGTTCCGGGAAAGCTGTATTTCCATGAATCTGAGTGTATTTATGTGTAACTGAGTGTGTGCACTGGGAGGTAAGGGATTTTTTAGGTTAGAGTCAAAAAAGTTTGAAATCCACTGCCTTATGGGCCCCATAGGTTTCCATGGGACACCATTTGGAAGGAGTAGAGGAGAGGCTCCTGGATGGCTACAGTTGGTTAGACGTTGGACTTTGGCTCAGGGCATGATCTCAGGGTGCCCAGGATGGAGCCCTGTGGCAGGCTCCCTGCTCAGTGGGGAGTCAGCTTGCCCCTCTCCTTCTGCCCTTCCCCCACTTGTGCTCTCTCTCAAATAAATAAATCTGGAAGGAAGGAAGGAAGCAGGAGGGGGGAAGGGGAGGGAAGAGGAAGGGAGGGAAGGGAAACAAAGAGAAGAAAGAGAAGAAAGGAAGGAAGGAAGGGAGGGAGAAAGAGAAAAAGAGAGAAAGAGTGGGGAGAGATGGAGGGAGGGAAAGGAAGAAAGAAAAAGGTGCAGAGCATCATCCTAATGTGAGGTATTATCTCCTTGATTTTCAGTGGTTTTTCCAACCCTGATTCCAAAACAGAATGTGCTGGGAAATAAAAAATTATCAGTGCCCAGGTCCCACACCCGTGGATTCTGACCTAATCAGGCTGGGTGGGTCCTAGCAAAGGGTATTTTTTACAACCTCCCCAGGTAATTCTAACGTGCAGCTGAGGTTGAGGGCCTCTGGATTAGGTCATTTTACCCTCAGAACACCCCTGAGGGAAAAGCAGAAAAGAGACAATTACCCCTACTTTTCAGACAAGGAATAAGATCCAAGGCAGTTAGG
This sequence comes from Martes martes, assembly GCF_963455335.1. Classification (NCBI taxonomy): domain Eukaryota; kingdom Metazoa; phylum Chordata; class Mammalia; order Carnivora; family Mustelidae; genus Martes; species Martes martes. The sequence goes on from NC_137891.1 coordinate 139,854,532, forward strand.
AGATTTAGGCAAGGCTAAACCATGTGTCCATGGATCGGTGTCAGAGCTGGGTGAGAAGCCAGGTCTCCTGCGTGGGGCCAGCGGGTCTGCTTCCCGGTGTGCCACACTCACCATTTTATCCAGCAGTTTTCAGTTTAAAACAGGGCCACCAATGAGAGGACAGACAAAGACACTTAGAATTGCAGAATTTCTTTGCACAATCATTCTCAGAAATGCGTCAACAAATGCAAGTCCCTTCTTACTGGAATAACGAAATAGACCACTTAAGTAAATCAAGCCATTTGATAGAGGCCGAGAAAGCTATTGATACTAGTTTGCCTGTCTCCAAGGAACAAAATACTGAAAGGCAAGGGCTTAAAATGAATGAAAATGTATCCAATGCACAATCAAATGAAAATGTTGTGGGCCTGTGGCCAGGGATTATCTGCCAATTGGATCTCTTTCAGCCCTAAATTTAACCAGCTGGGATTTTTTTTTCCCTCCCTCCCTTTTCTGTAAGTATCATCTTTTTCAACCTTCTGAAAGGAAGAGACTTTCTTTTTAATGGGAAATCTGTATTTCATCATAAAGATGGAACACAATGTGCATGGTTTAGTCAATCTCCTGGGAAGTAGACTCTTTGAGTAGTATACGTTTGGCATAAAAGAAAGACATTCCAGCAAGTTTATTTCAGGAATGATAGCCTGGAATCATGTATCTATAGAATTTAAGGTATAATCTTACCTTCATTCCCAACATATTAATAACATTTGACCTTTGTAGAGCACTTGATCATTTTTGCCAATCAAGATAATCTCGAAGTTTCCAAACTGTTCCAAAATGCAATGAATAAATGGAGATGAGTGTATGGAGTGTGTGTGTGTGTGTGTGTGTGTGTGTGTGTGTGTGTGTTTATGAGAGACCGAGAGTGAAGAGTAAACTCAGGTATTTACTGTGGTTATGACTCACTGAGAGTATAGGTATTCTTTTTTTTCTTTTTGCTTGTCTATTATTATAGCTTCTCTGTAACAAATGATCACTTTGCAATCAAAAAAACTATTTTCGGGGCGCCTGGGTGGCTCAGTCTGTTAAGCATCCAACTTTTGACAAAGCTCAAACTTTGATCTTGATCTCAGGGTCACAAGCTCAAGCTCCAAGCTGGGATCCACACTGGGCAGGGAACCTACTTTAAAAATATATGTATTTTAACTGAAACACAATAATCATAAATCATAAGTGTAAAGTAGAAATTGCTCTACCTGTCGTCAAATGACAAAATCAAGGTTCTCTCTGCAAGTGTGACTGACCAGCCTGGAGCCAATTAACCATGATGCTCTGACTCCCGCCAGCACAGCCAGAGTGCTCTCGGGCCACCTTCCCAGCCAATAACGGCAATTACCCAGATGAACTTGTTTCCCTTCCTGCGGCTAAGGAGAATGGCTTCAGAGGGACTTGGAGGCCACACTGGGGAGAGTTGGGGGAGACCAGTTTCTCTGCACAGCTTTTTTTTTTTTTTTTAAGTTTTGTTCTTTTGTTTGTTTGTTTTTTGAGAGAGAGAGAGAGAGAGAGAGAAAGCAAACATGCATTTGTGGAGGGGCAGAGGGAGAGGATCTTCAAGCAGACTCTCTCCTGAGCACAGAGCCCGACATCAGGCTCTATCTCATGACCCTGGATCATGACCTGAGCAGAGATCAAAAGTTACTCAACTGACTGAGCCATCCAGGCGCCCCCTCTGCACACCTCTTAAAGACCAAGGCTGCAGAGCCCAGGGGCCTGCCCTGAGCCACATCCACTCAGACACCATCTGCTCTGGCCTAGGAGGGACAATGGGAATTCAGGGCTGTTGCCCTGCCCCATGTTTGTGCTTCGAGTGGCTTCTACTCAAGGCCAGTCACAGAGGAACAGTTATCCTCACAGTTACAACTCAGAAATTCAGTTAGGGATGAGTCTTCTGATAGCATCATTAAGGGTGAAAAATCTGACCAAGAAGATAATGGTAAGTCTCTGGGGTTATGGATAAAGCAACCACGGGATCACTCTCTGGCTGAGCCATAGATGAGTGCAGAAAGGAATCCAGGAAAAGACATGTTACCTGCTCACCTATCCATTCGCTCATTCATTCCACAGACATGTCCTGAGTAGCCTATTGGCACAGCTGTTTCATCCAGTCGCTTACCTTGTGCACCATATACAGGGCCCAGCTATGGGGAAGAGTGGGATATAGAATACAGTTCCGCTTGCCAAGCTGTGCCTCCTCGCAAAGGACTGTGGCCCTCCAAAAAAAAGCATGCCTTTCTGAGTACAGAGGTGGTGACGGCTGACCAATGCGTGCAGAGCTACATCTGGCCAAAGGAAGGGCCACTTCCTAAATTTCACAAAAGTGTGCTATGGGCCCTGCTCCTGGGCTATGCATCGCTGGGCAATAATGATACAAAGATAAAAATGGCATGGTACAAAGATAAAAATGGTATGGCTCTTGCCCTCAAGGAAATTAATCTAGACGAAGATAGAAATCAAATAATTGCAATAAGGCATCATGATTACTGTAAAAATGGTATGTAAAAATAACAACAGAAGCAATAGAGAAAGACTGCCTGGTTAAAAGTAATGTCCACAGTGGTGAAATGTTCAAAAAGGAGGATAAGGAGAAAAAGATAAACAGAGGAAAAGGAAGAGAATTCTGACCATTTCTTGTCCACATCAAATACAGGAAATGAGGCTCAGAGAAGCCAAGTGTAGCTAGTAAAAGTAGGATGAAGATTCTAAGTCAACCCACCTATCTCCAGAATGCCTTCTAAAACACTCAGTTCTCCACCCTTTAATCGACAGACATTTATCAGGTCTGTGCCGGGCTGTGCCAGGCAGGGTGCTGGGCATAGGAGACACAGATTTCAGAAGCCATAGAAGGGTCTAGCTGAGGAGGAGCTGTATGGCTTGGTCAGTTAAACATCTCACTCTTGATCTTGGCTCAGGTCTCGACCTCCAGGTTGTGAGTTCAAGACCCATACTGGGCTCCATGCTGGGCATGGAGCCCGCTTTTTTAAAAAAGGAAGAAGACGGGGCGCCTGGGTGGCTCAGTGGATTAACGCCTCTGCCTTCGGCTCAGGTCATGATCCCAGGGTCCTGGGATCAAGCCCCACATCGGGTTCTCTGCTCAGCAGGGAGCCTGCTTCCCTTCCTCTCTGCCTGCCTCTCTATTTGTGATCTCTGTCTGTCAAATAAATAAATAAAAATCTTTAAAAAAAAAAAAAAAGGAAGAAGAAGAATTAGAAGAAGGAGGAGGAGGAGAAGAAGGGTCTAGCTGAGACCATTAACTGAGAGTAGACGGCCTAGGTTTGAATCTTAGCTCTGTCTCCTCTTCTTGCCTCAGTTTCCTTCTCTGTAAAATGGAGGAAACTTACCTACCTGATGGGATTTGGTAAGGGTTAAATGAGGTAATACATGTAAAGGAAAAGGAATGGGGCCAGGCACACAGAAAGCACTATATAAACTGGAGTACTGTGCGAGTGTTATTTTTTGTTTTGTTTTGTTTTTAAGATTTTATTTATTTATTTGACAGACAGAGATCACAAGTAGGCAGAGAGGCAGACAGAGAGAGAGGAGGAAGCAGGCTCCCTGCTGAGCAGAGAGCCCAACTCAGGACTCGATCCCAGGACCCTGGGATCATGACCTGAGCCAAAGGCAGAGGCTTAACCCACTGAGCCACCCAGGCACCCCACAAGTGTTGTTATTAATAGTGATGGTAGTAGTATGACTCTTACGTCCTAGTTTCATGAGGGAGGAAGGATTTCATAAACACAAGTGACTGGTAAATAAAGCAGAAGACACCAAAGCCTCGAGATCAATACAAAGCCCAAAAAGTGAGAAAGTGTTTAGATTAAAATATGTCTACAGCTCTTTGCAATTATAAAGACTGTCACACACACATACCCCCTCTAAAGCAGAAAGGATGGGTATTATGTTATCCCCATTTGAAAGGCAAGGAAACTGAGGATTAGAGAATCTCAAGGACTTGTCCAAACTAACATAGCTAAGCCATGGCCGATTGTGGGGTTCCACTTATTTACTGTATCACAATCCTTTTTAAAAACTTTCAATTTGAAATTACTTCAAATTTACAGAACAGTTTAAAGAATAGTCTAAATGGCTCCCATGTACCCTTTTCCACCTGATCTGTCAGTGTTCAACATTTCACCACGGCTGCTACATCGTTCTGTGTTACTTATATTTTTCTGAACTATTGGAAGATCATTGTTATTGATCATGTCCCTTCGCCCCCTCAGGCTTCAGTATGCATTTTTTTTAAGAATAAGAATATTCCTGCTGCTGGAACATAGTAAGTTCTGGAGATCTAATGCACAGCATAGTGATTATATTCAACAATACTATATTATATACTTCCAAGCTGCTAAGAAACTAGATCTTCAATGTTCTCACCACATAAAAGAAACAATTATATGAAGTGACAGAGGTGTTAGCTAATGCTACCATGGTAATCTTGTTGCAAAATATAAATGTATCAAATCAACACTGTATATACCTTAAATATACATAATAGTACACACCAAATATATCTCAACTTAGAAAAAAGAAAATTTCAAAATAAACGATCAAGTTCAGGAAATTTAATAATATTGATATATTGTCACCTAATCCAGCGGCCATATTCCCATTTGTCAGTTGTTTCAATGATGTCTGTCAAGGTATTTTTCCCCCTCCCGTACAAAATCCAGCCCAGGATCACTTAATGCACTTAATGGTCACACCTCCTTGGACGTGTCTAACTTCGACAGTTCCTCAGCCTTTGTCTTTTCATGATATTGGCCTGCGAAGAAAACAGGCCAGTTATTTTACAGGATGTTTGTTGCTTGAGTTTATCTGCTATTTCCTCGTGATTAGATTCAGGTTATGCACTCTTGGCCAGAATATAACATCAGCGAAGCTGTGCACTTCTCAGTGTATCAGATTCCTGGATCTGGACATCTGGATGCCTCGTGATGTCTGTCTGTTTCTCATTGGCTCTATCAGCCTGATCGTCTGGCCAAGATGGTGTCTACTTTCTCTATAGTAAATTTACCTTTGGCCCACTAATAACCAATAAGCAGTATGTGGGGATACATTTTAAGACCCTACAAATATCCTGTTCCCTATCAAATCTCCCACTCCAGATTTAACATCCATTGATGATTTTTGCCCAAACAATTGTAGGGTTGCAAAATGGTGACCTTCCAAATCTATCACTTCCTCCACGTTTATCAGCTGGCATTACGCTGTAAGGAGGAATCTTTCTCTTTCCCCACATTATCTATCTATCTATCCATCTATCTATTACAGGATGGACTCATGGATTCCTATCTTATTCAATGGGTAGTTATCCATTACTATCCTTATTATTCCATTACCAGATTGTTGGCTGGCAGGAGCTCCTTCAAGATGGTTCTTGTATCTTCTTGACATCAATCACGTTTGCTTACTTTCTGGCACAAAACAAAACGTTCCTGGCTTAATTTGTACCTTTTCAGCTCCAGCAATGGAATCGATCATTTTTTTTTTCCTTTCCTTTTCTTTCCTTCTTTCCTTCCTTCCTTCCTTCCTTCCCTCCTTCCTTCCCTCCCTCCCTCCCTCTCTCCCTCCTTCCCTCCTTTCTTCCTTCCCTCCCTTTCTTTCTTTGTTTCTTTCTTTCTTTCTTTCTTTTTCCCTGAAGGGCCTCTGGTTCTTTGTAATGCGGAATGGTATAACCAACACTTCTATTCTTAGCCTGGCATATAATCATTGAAAGGATGACTGAAAGAATGAAAATCTGCCTTCCTTGTGCAGCTCATGAATCACTGTAGAGACAGAAACCTGTCATCTGACTCTTCCTGAAGGTGGGCATATCAGAACAGAGACTTTAACACACCCCTGCCCGTAGAACACACAAGTCCAGCTCCTAACTTTTCTTGCCATTTGTCTTTCCACCCTTCACAATAAAAAAAAGTGCAAACATCCACTGAATTGTCCTTGTTAGTTCAGAATGCACTTGGGAATGTGAATCTCGCTAAACCTTAGGACACTTGCTGCGGGCCTCTTGCTGGGTGAAAGCCATAGAGAAAGAGAGCCGAATCCATGAACTCAAAACATACAGGGAAGGGTAAGAGAAATGGAGGCAACGTTTAGTACTAAATTCCCGAAGGACATTATTTCTAATCATTATAACACTCGTCTATATTAGGTATTTCCATCCCTGTTTTCTCACTTGCAGCTCAGAGAGGTATAATGATCCTTGTTTAAGATCACAGAGCCAGCTAGCTACAGAATCCAAACCTGGGACCACTTGACTCTAAAGCAAAGGCTCTGAAATACACCGAAGAAGCCCGTTCCATAGAGATTTGCCTCCCATTTGTATCTTTTACTTTTAACCTATAGTGTTTTTGTGAGTAATAACTTTCCTGATATTCTGAAAAATAACTTAATTTCTGGACATTTTTTTCTCTAATTAAAATAGAATGCAGAATGTGTTCCCACAACTTGTTTCTTGGAACTTCATTTCTCTGCATTTCGGGGAAAAGTAAGTTTTCACTCCTTAGTTGTTATATACTTGATACACAATTTTCATAAATAACAAAAACGAAAATCCATATACCAGTATTGCCTAATTTTATCACACATTTGGATCACTAGGATCTTTAAAAATTGGTGATGTTCCTGCCCCCAGATATCTCATTTAACTGGTTTGAAGCTGAGCTGGGCATTGGGACTTTTTTTTTTTTTTAAACTAGGTAGAGCCCAACACAGGGCTTGAACTCACCACCCTGAGATCAAGACCTGAGCTGAGATCAAGAATTGGACACTTAACCAACTGGATCCTCAGATGATTCTAATGTGCAGCAAAATTAGGGAAATAATGCCAGACACAATGAAAATCAAATGGAAAGGGAACCACTTCTCAATTCTTTAAGGGATAATCAAGTATCCTGAAAATTCACCTGACACTTTTTTTCTTCAATGACCCAGGGTATTCTAGGAAATGAAGTTAAAGCTGAAATTTGTTTCTTATTAAAACTCTGAAATTTAAAAACAAAAATAAACAACAAACAAAAATCTAAAACCTGGCTTTGTAAAAAGTTATGATTAAAATGATGGAGTAAGTAGAGATTTCATGAAACAATGATTTAATCAGCATTCACAGAGCAACTCAGTGCCAGGCACCTGGCAAGGCACTGGGAATACAGTGGAGAGCATGTCAATGTGCTTGGGCCTAAAGGAACCTTGAGCAAAACCCCATAAACAGTGCAGGGTGCTAGAGAAAAGTCACTAAGTCCAGGTGCAGGGGATTCTGGGAGCAGCAGTCCAGGTGTACGCCCTGAGGAATATCATGGAAGACTTCTCTGAGGAGGTGAAATCCCATTTGATCCTGGGAGGATAAGACGGCGTTAAGATTTGGGAGGACAGACGAGAAGCTGTCGGTGGTTAGTATTAGGCAAAACATTTCAGTAGACCAGGCCTGAGCCCTCTGAACATCTGGTCAAACCTAAGCCTGTCTAAACAGGCTCTAAGGTAATAGGAACTACCAAAATACCAGAAGAAGCAACTAGTCAAAACTCACAGACCTAGCAAGTTGCTCCTTTATCATCGGTCTCATATGAACATTAAAAACATGCCAACAAAATACGAACTTTCTCTTCTGTCATATTTCTTGCCTATGGGCTCATTACAGTAAGCCCCACTGTCCAAGAGTACCTTGGCATTCCGATTTACAACTGTTCTGCAAATGTGGCTTCTCCTTCTCCCTTTCCCTGTTCAGGATTAAGATTATTTAATTCTCTGAGATGGCCATGTCCGAGACGCTTATCTGAGGCAGCTTGCATTAGAAAATGAGAAGTGGTTACAACATGTGAATAAGGATTCAGCCATATAATATATATATTTTAATCTTTGATGACATCTGGAGAAGTTAGAACAGTGGGTTCTCAAGTGAGCAATTAGAGATTATGTAATAAACACATTGTGGAATGTGGAAGGGTCTACTTAGAATAGTATTGGCAGCAAGCAGGATAGCCCAAGAAGGACAAGCCCACAGCCAAAGTCCTGTCAAAGGTCTGCACTAGCTTCAAATCCCAATCCAGAACAAGAAGTGGAAACAGGTCTGAGACAGCAGCAAAGAGATGGCCCAGGGCCATGGAAAATTCCATCTAGTAAATCTCTTGTTCAGTGACAAATGCAAAACATCATACTGCCAGTTGCTAAGAGACAGAAAAATGAATGAGACATGACCCCCCCACACCACCAAAGGAAGCAGAAAATTATAACATCTTTCTAACTGGCCATTTCTTTGGCCAATTATCAGGCATATCCTAATTGAGAAACCGTATCATCATTAGCTCCTAGCTCTAAAAACGATCAACCAAAAGGTTCATATAGGAAAGGTTCATATCAACCAAAATGTTCATATATATGTAGGAAATAGCCTGGGCATGCAATAAAAACTGGGCCACTGATGATAGAAAGTTGTCTAATGCCTGATTGCCTTGTTTATTCAACAAATGGCCCTGTGCTTGGTAATGGCAATATAAAGGGGCCTAAGTCAGATACAGCCCCTGCCCTTGGAGAGTTTACTTTCATTACTATACATCTGCACAAATAGGTACAAAGAGGTACCTTACAAATACTCAAGAGAATTCTTAATATACAGAACTTCATGTGATCCTGGTAACAACTAGTGAAGAGCTAAAGCAGGGGCTGGTCAGGCCCTGAGGTTCAGAGGGGTTAAGGCACTTGCCCCAGATCTCCAGCTGGAAGTGACCTTGGCAGGATATGTTATTCTAAGGCCAGTTCTCAGGTCACTATACCCCTCCTTGCAGGTGACCTGAATGCACACTAGCTGACAAGGAGAGCAAGAAGAAAAGGGGGTGGGGGGAGTCTAAATAGTGCCAAATACAATTTCTTTCTTCCTAATCAATTTCTACATTTTCAGCAACTATAAATGTGTACCCCAAAAAGTGGTTCTTGACTTAAACATGTCTCCCAGAGAATGTAAACCTTCTAGCATTTGAGGGAAGGGTGTTTTAAAAAAATAATCATTATTCCCCCCAAAAAACATGTACTTTATTGTTGAATACAACAACGATTGCTCTGCTGGAAGAAAAAAAATTCAGAAAGCAGCTGAATTTGAGGTTTCTCTTTTTTCACTTTAGAGCACCGTCTTTCTTTCTTAGCTTTGATAAGCCAAGGCAGGAAACTAATAGATTATAAATGCTTTGTGATAATGCCTTTGGAACCAATTGATTTTTTTCACTTATTTCTAGACAATACTAAATCAGCTGGAAAACACCGGTTAGAGTTTTCCATAGCAACTCATGACACAAAAGACCTCCAATCGGAAGGCTGAAGGCATTAATCCTCTCTCCACAACGGTCACTTACATTTCTTTGGGCTGTCACTTTCAATCAGCAGGTAATGCCACTGGAATTCCAGTTAGTGCTTAAATGGACTTTCCCATTTTATTCCTGGCTAATCTCCCTTCCACCCTCGAAGGAACACCAGCAACATCCAACTGGGGTTTATTACCAAAGCCTTCATAATTTACAGGACATTTTTTCCTTTTACATTTGAAACCTCATCTACCTCATAAATAACCCCTTTTATCACAAGTGTGGATGTTCCTGTAATGTTACCTGCAACATGTCAAGCGTTTCCAAAGTTATCTAATGTGCTAGACAGAGACTGCCTTTGACCTCTGGGTTAACCTAAGTTAACCAACAAATCTGACTGCTTTAAAGGCTCCCTCTGGCTCCAGCTGCTGTTTCAGACTATAAATTACTGCTACTCAGCACAGTGACAAGACAGGGTACCAGGATCTTTGTTGACACTGTGTACTTTGTGATTAAATACGGTCTTGGCTTCCTTTCCCAGCAATCAAGTATGCGGACATTATATATAATAACGAGAAGAGGTCCTGGTAACCTAACCATGCGATGATTACAGTGTCTTAACCACATTTGGAGTTTCAATTAGAGAAACTTGATTTTTGCTAGCTCACTACACCTCGGCCTAATCTGTACCATCCTCTACAATAAACCTACCCACTTCCTCATGTCCCCCAGCGTGCCACGACCTCCCATGACCTGCGCCTTCTATTGGCAAAGCCACACACACCCCCACTTCCTCACCAGTGGAAACTCCTGCTCACTCCCCTCCCAAACCCAGCTCAGGTGAAACCTCCTCTTGGGGATCACACCCAACAATCCCAGTCAAAGGGAGGCCTCTCTCACCCATGTTCCCAAGGCAACTTGGAAACCTCTGCTTTAACACACACCACTCTATATTCTAGTGACTTCCAAATGCATCTGCCTTTATCACAGCCCAGTGAAGCATCCTGGTTTCTACCAGTCTGCAAAGGCAGATTGAGGTCCGAACCCAAGCTGATCTTGCTCCCTTTGGAGACTTGGGAAAGTCGCTTCCTATCAGGGAACTTTCCCTACCATATCTATTCAATGAGGCTAAAAATACCTGCTTCAAGCAGGCATTGGCCATATGAGATGATTACACGAGAAAAGATGCGAAGAATGACTGGCATGGAAGCGACGAACAGCATCTCCTCCCCCTCTTCCTCCCTCCCATCATCATCATCATCATCAATATTGTTAAGTTTGAAGGCCCCGTCAGTAACCATGCTAGCTACTCATCATTATATTTTTATCCCTAGAATGTGAAGAGTATAGGTACACAGGCATTTGGGCTGAACTTTGCAGACAAATACACTTTCACTAGTAGTCAACAGGGCCTGAACTTCAGAAGGTACAGAGCAGTGTCTAAGCCCATCTGACGCTAGTTAATGACCTCCTGGACTGGTCCAGCTCAGTCATAGACATGAACTTCTCCCACTCTGTCTCCCTAACCAAAGACTGAAAATTAATTCTTGCTGTCAACGAACAAGGACAATAGTTTTTGTTCCTCGGGTGGTGTTGGGGGTGGGGTGGATTACTGAATCATATTTTACATTTCAACGAAAAAACCCAACAGGTTCCTCTTAAATGTTTGGTTTATAAAAATAGCCCCCAATCACACGGAGCTGGAGATGGATGGCAGATTGCTAAGTTCTTGCCGAATCAAATGTAAAAAAATCATGACAAATTGTTTCTTGGCTCCCTTGGTTCTCCTTTGAAAAAATAATTTACAACGTGGGATGGGTTAACTCCCCTTACATCGTCTAAATCCTCAGAAAATCTATGGCAGGCTGACTGAAAGGCCAATTTGACCCCGTGGGCCTGACTCTAACTAGATTTTCTCAGCCCCAGACATTAGACACGCTGTCCATCACTCAAGACCCTGACATAGCAAAACCAAAAAATTTTAAATAAACTTTTTAAAAAAGGACACTCTGCCAAAGCCAACCCAAATGTTTTCTTTCTGTGAAATTTAAATATGTGTTCAATTGGATTCTGCCCAGCCGTTCTTCCAAATCTAAGTCGGGGGTAAGAATTCAGTAAACAGCTTTACCTGTCAAAATCACCCCACAAGATCCATTTAGGAAATAAGTAAAGTTCTGGGTAGAATGTGGTGTTTGGGTCAATGATAACACCTAACATTTGTTTAGATGCTTACCAGAGCCAGATACAGTGCTGAAAACTGGATGGGTCCAAGACTATTTTGACTACACACAGTGAGGCCATGAGGTTGGTATCAAACACATCATGATCCATTATACAGATGACCAAACTGAGCCTCGTCTAAGGTCATACAGTGAGTGACAGGACTGGGTTCACACCAGGAGGGTGTAGCTCCAAGGCAGGGCTCTCACTAGTAAGCTCCCGAGTCCCTCGCTCCACAGTAACCACCTGGTTTCATACCACTCTAGGTCATCCATGGGCCCTTGACTTTGTCCTTATTGTTAAACCCCTTATGTTTGCCACCACTGCCTCTTGCTCGCCCTGACATTGCGCCTCACCAATGCCCTCAGCCCAAACTGAATCTCACACCTGCAAAGTAGCAGCTGAATGGAGACGGAAGTAGAGACAAAGCCCAGCTTCTAAGCTCTGGGGGTCTAATCAGTCCTTACCCTGCTTCCTTCCATTTCTTCCTTATGGCAGCTGATCATACAGAAGCCATGCATATCCCACATCCCAATATGAAGATACGGGACTTGTTCTGGGCCCTATATGTTCAATTCAGGCGGATGGTATGTCTCACCTGAGATGTGCAGGTTCAGCATTTTCACCTGCATGGTGGCAGCTAGGAATACAGGTTCTGGAATCAGCTCTGGATACAGAGTCCACCCCCACCACCTTGGCTTTCTCACTCAACCTCTCAGACCCCTAGCTTTCTTCATTAAAAACAGGCATAACATTTTTTCATGATTGTTGCAATTACACGTATAGCACTTGTTGGGAGCTGGTGTTCAATAGCCATTAGCATTTTTGCCCATGGAAAGGCAGGATCTTTTAATGGCCTCTTGATTCTTCTATGATCTAGCCAGAAAACCTCTGAAAGAGAGAAGAGCAACCAATCCATTCATTCAACAAACACTTACTGAGCACCTATTGTGTGCCAGACATTTGAATGAGGGTTTGAGATCCACACTAGGCTGTTAAGGCACATTTCTGGGAATGTAATGGAACACTGCTTCAGCTCCTACCTAGCACCGGGCACTTACAGGGAGAATCTCGGTGACCCTCACAACCATTTTTGAGGCCAATGTCATTAGCCCTTGTTTTACATGTAAGGATATGAGGCTCACTCTGAAAGTCCCAGAAGCTTGGTCAAGGTCCCACAGCTCTGAGAGGCAACATGAGTCACCACTATGATGACTCTTTACCAGGACTCTTGGTCACTTCCCATCATCTCATCCTTCCACGGTGTTTAATTTAGGAAAAATTAAAGGGAGGATCAGTTCTTACAACTTTCAACACAAGTCAATTAAGTCTGGCATGACCTGGCCTCAAGAGTAGGGCATGCCACCCGACAGGGAAAAGGCATCTTCTGGGACTGCTGGCAGTTCTAGCAAAGATGCAGAGAAAAAGAGTTTTAAGGCAGGTGGGCAGAAAAGGCTTAGAACGATCACTGCCCACGCCACCAGCTCTTTCTGGCCCCGTATCTGCCCTTCCAAAACCCAGGCTCAGTCTTCAAGCTTCAGGTAAAAATCACTGGAACAGGTAAGGTACCCAGCAGATGGTCAGGCTTTCCCAAGGCAGCTAAGGAATGCCCATGCACAGCCCCTCCCCCACAGCAAGAGCCATCGAGTCAGCTGGACACAGGTTCAAATCCTGCCTGAACTCAAAGCCCTTCCACTATTTCACACAATCTCTGAGCAAAGCTATCATATTGTCTGTGATTTACTTTAAAGCCCTGCAGTAATGACAGTGAGATTTGCACATGTTTCTTTTTTGTAAAGATTTATTTATTTCAGAGAGAGAGAGTATGAGTGGGAGGGATAGAAGCAGAAGGAGAGAGAATCTCAAGCAGACTCTGCACTGAGCACAGAGCCCGACATGAGAGCCAAAACCAAGAGTCAGATGCTCAACCCAGGCGCCCCAAGATAAACACATGTTGCTAAGTTAAATTTAATTTACCTCTGAGGGATGGATGATTAACATTTATGTAGCCTAAACAAAGATCTATGTTCTAGGGGGAGTGATTATGAACATTGCAAGTCCCCTAATTAGGAATTCACACTGAGGAAGGGTTACAATATAAATGATGCAACTATAAGGCACTTGAAATATTGTTTTCTAATCTGCACAGGAGTCATTAATGAACATTAACTAAAAAAGGTCATTAGAAAAAATTCTCCATTGCTAACATAAGCAACATTTAAGAGATCTGATTGGCTTGTAGCACTGTATGCGTATCTCTAGTCTAGCATGAGGAAGACTTGGGAATTACACCTAGGTCCGCAATTTTCTAAGATCCTGTGTCCTCAACACTGGGAGTTTATCACCCGAGGCAGCCAGAAGACTGGCCAACTCAGACACTAGAATATTATTATGCTTGTCTCAGCCTAAACTTCTTATGCAAGTACGGTCGGTGGGCCTCCAGGACAGAGAGAATGAATTTCACAGAACCTAAAGGAAAAGGATTTATGATGGCTTTTAGGCTTCCTGGCTAACAAATGCTTATGCTTGTGAAAAATGTAGCCTATGACTTGCTACCGTTGTCACACAGGTTACTGGGGAGAAATATAGTTCCCAAGCCAACCAAAAAGAACCTGACCACCCTTGAATGGACAAATTAACTTAGGTCAGTGTGTAGCAGAGTCCAACAAGCCAGAATCCCTGGCTTCAAAGTGAGTAAGAGGAGGACCCTTTAAAAATTCTAAAGTTCTGGGGCACCTGGGTGGCTCAGTTGGTTAAGTGGCAGCCTTCAGCTTAGGTCATGATTCCAAGGTCCTGGGATCGAGCCCCGCATAGGGCTCCCTGCTCAGCAGAGAGCCTGCTTCTCTCTCTCCCTCTGCCTGCCGTTCTGCTTACTTGTGCTCTCTATCTCTCTGACAAATAAGTAAATAAAATCTTTTTAAAAAAATTCTAAAGTTCTCTCTGAAGTCTCACAACGAGAGACAGTTTACGTAGCTACTAAAAAGTCAGATTCTGGATCAGATTGTTGGGTGAGAATTCCAGCATGAGTTCTCACACTTCACTGTGCCTCCTGTCTCCACCTATAAAATAGCAACACTAGGGGCGCCGGGATGGTTCAGTCAGTTGAATATCTGCCTTTGGCTAAGGTCATGATCCTGGGGTCCTGGGATCAAGCTCCACATCAGGGTCCCTGCTCAGCAGGGGGAGTCTGCTTCTCCCTCTCCCCTCTGCCTCTCCCCCTGCTGATGTTCTCTCTTGCTCTGAAAATAAATAAATATAAATAGACAGATAGATAGATAGATAGATAGATAGATAGAATGGCAACACTAATAAACCTCCTCCTGGGGCAGTTCAGAGGATCAAGTGAGCTACTACTGAAGGAGAAGCACACAGATCTCAAAGGAAGCCCTCAGTCAACATTAGTTACATTAGAGCATTGGAGGACTAAGAACTGCTTTTCAAAAAGCACTACATAGGTGTTAGCTCTCATTTCATTAGTTACCATTTACATTTACTTCTTCATTCAACAAACAGGTCCTGCGAGCCCAAGCAGTAGGCGATGTGGAGATGTAAAAACTATACAATATCCCCTAGACTGCCTGCCTGGGTCTCTGCCCTCAAGACACTCCCAGTCGAGGGGTGCCTGGGTGGCTCAGTGGTTAAAGCCGCTGCCTTCGGCTCAGGTCATGATCCCGGCGTCCTGGGATCGAGCCCCGCGTCGGGCTCTCTGCTCAGCAGGGAGCCTGCTTCCTCCCTTCTCTCTCTGCCTGCCTCTCTGCCTACTTGTGATCTGTCTGTCAAATAAATAAATAAAATCTTTAAAAAAAAAAAAAAAAAAGACACTCCCAGTCGAATATGCAGGTCAGACAAGCAAACAATCACAATCTCAATGAGGTTAAAGTCAAAGTTTTATAGACGCAAACACTCCCCCACCCCCACCCCAAAAAACCCCCAGAAAACTGCTGACAATGCAAGGAGAACGCTGGGAAGGCTTCCTAGAGGAAGTGATACTTGCGATGGAGGTGGGAGGATTGGAAAGGGTCAACACCTCACATCCCCAAGGCAGGAAGTGTCAGTCTGGCTATTTGTGTGTTTGGTATAAACTGCAATGGGTCTTTTAAAATGTATCCTTTTCATCTGGGACTCCCCAGCTGTGTTACATTTCCAAACCCTTCCCTCTGACTTTTATGAGCTCCGGTCTCTAACAGGGGCCTATGTGAGGGCACATTGTTTCCTCTCATTGTGGGAGCAGTGGGCTACACCGCTCAGATTCTCCAGGAGTTCCCCAAAGGCCTCTGAGGAGGGAACGGGAGATGCGGTCTGGAGATCCAGCGACAGTTCAATGTCAGCAAGAGCCAGCTGGCTACTGAGCTCTTACTACGTGCCAGACTGTGCTCTAAGTGCTTTACCTGTATTAACCTGCCCAGTCCCACAAACAAATCTGTGTTGCCAACATCCACCGATGCCGTTCGCGTCCCTGTGTTACAAACAAGAACAGAGATTGGTCTGTGACCACAAAGCCACACGGCTAGTAAGTGGCAGAACCAGAATTCAAACACCACACCGTGTGACCCGGGAGAGACTGACAATAAGTCTTTCCAGAAGCAAGAATATAAATCAGGCCTTAGCACCGCATTAGAGAAAGGTGTGCCGTTCTAGAATTTGGGACTTCTGTGGGATGCTGGCAGTATCTGCTCCCCTTAGCCTGAGAACCACATTAGAATCGTGAGCCTGCGTGTGAGGCACTTCTGCCTTGCCCACTGTGAAATGACTAAGTTGCTAATAAAAGCAATGAGTCTCACTGTGACTGGTGCCAACCCTAGTTTCTAAGTGCCAATGGCCTGTTGGCTTTTCCCACTGACTTTACTGCATGGCTCTAAGCAGACAAACCACCCAGACTGCTGCAAATGTTACTTAGAGAAGAACACGTGCCAGGAGCAACAGGAAAGAGGGGCCCACCCTCATTGCAGATGGAGCTTTCCTAAGTAAATCCATCCTCCAAAATAAGTTAATTATTCTTACCAGGGATTCTCATGAAACTTGCAATTGCCAAGTACTTCAAGATCAATTTCATGAGCATTTCCCCGACCGGCTCTGTAAGATTGTATTGGCCATTTTACAGAGAGTTTCAGTGGCTTGCAGGGGTGTGGGGATGCAGGTACTCACAGGCGGCCTCAAGGTTCAAAACCGCTCAGGTCCAGTGTGCCAAATCACTAGGCTGGTTGGCAAAAAAGGACCTACTTGCATTTTGGTTTCTCACTTGCCAGGAGATCTCAGAGGGCTATGGATATCGAGACATTTTGTTAGGACTGGAAGCATCAGCCAACTTTTTAACTCCTCAAAATCCAGAACAGACCAAGTGGGTGAGGAAATAAAATCAACAAGAGGGAATATCCTAAACCACAAATCCTATGCGATCACCAAGGAGTGAGTATACCTAAAGTTGTCTTTAGCATGGGGCTTGGGAGTCATGAAGACATGGGGCCTCATTCACCACTTACTAGTGGCATGAACGGGACAATTACCCTACTTCACCAAGCCTCAGTGTCCCTCACATGCAATGAAGATACCCCCATCCCTACACAGCCAAGGCTGCTACCTACAGGCTATTTTATAAACAGAAGGGAGAAAAAGGTGTCTTCTGGGTGGAATAATTCTGAAAAAAGGCACACCCCCTTTGCTGGCCCCACCTACACAACTTTGCACCCTCCGCAAGGGCTGATTCTAAGAAACCCATGAGAAAGCGTGGGCAGAGTTAGACAACCTTGAGGTTTAGTTCAAGCCTCGCTCCCTTGCAGAGGCCTGCCTGATCCTCTGGAACAGACCCTCCTACAAAATGCTCCTTGTGCTTCTGCACAGCTCTCCTTGTCAAATACTTGTTTCTTCTGAAAAGGTTTGTGCTCTGTGCCAGTCGTCTTGGACCAACTGTCAGCTCGGTCAAGGTTGGGCCTAGATCGCTCACGGTCAGCTGCTGTAAGCCCAGAGTTCAGCACACAGTCCAGCACACAGGAAGCTCTTACTGAATAACTCAATAAATAAATAGGTGTGGTTGGAGGCAGGGGGCTGACAGAGATGACCTCCTACCACACCCCTCCTGCTCTGAAGATGGGCTGATTCGTCCACTCACTCATGCCCATTCAGCCTATCCATGGCCACCAGATTCCAAACCTCAGGTTGAATATAAATCCAGACGGTCTACCTCTTTTTTTTTTTTCAGCTTGCTTATGTCTACTTTTAATTTATAATAAAGATGGCATTTATTCACTCAATCAGTAGATGTTTGCTGAGTAGCTCATCTCTACCAGGCAGTTTTCTAAGAACTAGTCGTGTAACCCTGAGCAGAGTCATGGAATTTACCTTCTTGTCGGGGGAGATAAACTACAAATGATTAAACAAATGAACAAGAAAATTTCAGGTTATGGTGAGTACATGAAGAAAATTAAAACAAAATGGCATGTTAGAAAATAATTGTGGGAGGGGACATGGTGACTTTCTATTGAGAAGTTGGGAGGGTACTCTAAGTGACAAAACATTTCCAGCTATACAGAGATATTAAGAAACAAGATCCCCTCTGACAGAGGGGACAAAAGCAAGTACAAAGGCCCTCGGGCCACTGAGCTTGGCACGTCCATGGAACAGAAAACAGGTCACCATGACTGGAGCACAGTGGGAGAGGGGCTGGTGGTGAATGTGGGGCAGTGGGCAGGCTTGATACCACATAATGACTTGTAAGGAAATGGGGTACAGAGTGATTCAAGTGCAATGAGAAGCCATAGAGGGGGGAAGGGGTTAAGAAAAGGAATGGATAATCCTGCCTGTATCTTAATAAAATCACTCCAGATGGTCTGTCAAACAGGAGTACAAGTGGGAGGCCAGGTAGGAGGCTGGGAATCTGGGCTAGACATAAGGCTGGTTTAGACTGAGATGATAGTTGGGTACAAAAAAAAAAAAAAAATTTAAGGCATCATTTAGAGATAAAGTGACAGAATGTGTTGTTGGATTGTAAGTGAAGACAAAGAGAAAAATCAGCCTTGATATAACCCAGAAGAAAAGAAGCTGCAATGCTTCTCTTTGACTAGAACCTACCGTGGATCAGCCACCACGGGCTCATTTAAACTGCACAACTCTGAGAGGGAGGTACTATCGTCCTCTCCCACTTAACAGATGGACCAACTGAGGCTAAGAGAGGGTAAGTAACTAGCCCAAAAGAAGCTAGGATGTGGGCCTCCAGTGATCTGTGCCTCTCAAGAGTCCACGGAGTCTCAGATCCCATTCCAGGGGAAGTTGCAAAGTCATACTGTCTGCAGAAAGCCCTTCCAGGGATCTAAGTCCTCTGATGGTAAATAAAGCATTCTGTGAGCTCAGTGGGGCTGAAGAACCACACTGCGAAATCCAAGGGCAGGTGTCACGTGCAATCTGTTGCACAGCATTCACCCAGAGTTATTTCAGCCCTGTGAGCTCCCATGCCCTGTTGAAGTGATGGGATGTGACAGGGCCCACATCAAGGGGACACTACCCTCAAAGGAGCAAGCTGGCCGTTGTTCTAACAGTAATGGCAGCGCCAGTTGTTTCGAGCAGCTCTTTCCCACCGGGAGCCACTGCCAATTTCTAAACCCGGACAGTCGATGACAGTGGTTCACCCATTGGCTATGGTGGCAGGCGGAAATGAGCGTTGAGTGTGAGGACCTACACCCCAGGCTGACCCACCTGGGAGGTGCTGGGCCTTGTAAAGTTTCTTAACTCTTTGAGCCTCCGGCTTCTTCTTCTCTTAAACATGGACAACAAAACCACCGATGTCACAGGGCTCTATGAGGATTCACATGAACGACCTGTGGAAGAAGCTTCGTCCTGCAGGGCCCGTGAAAATGACTCAGTAAAAACTCAGCATGATCATCCTCCTCCTCCAATACTAAAAAGAACGAGCCACTGTCTTCAGTTACAGCCCTCCTGTATCCCGAGGAGAAGTGAGCTGTGGAAGTCCTTGTGAAAGTCGGTGGATTTTAAATTCAGAGCATTCTGCAATAGTTCTCCAACGCTGTAACCAAGAAATGGGCATCTACCACAAAATCCCTGGCTTCATCCTAAACTCATGGTATCTACATGCATGGGACAAACTGTGAAGATACCAGAGCTTGCTAACTTTACAGACTTGTGAACGTGAAGCAACCACATCTTTAGAGCTACAAAGTTGAAAAGGCTTCTCTCATACTAAGAGGAACAAAATGAAACCCTAGGCAAATGAGCTTGTCTGGGCTCTAGGTGTCTCATCTGTAAAACTACAGTAATACCTTCCTACAGGAGTGTTGTAAAGACTAAGCAAAATAACTCATAAATGTTACCTTCCCTCTGCTTCACCCACTCCCCAGCTCAGTGTAAGGAAGGACAAGTAGTTAGAGTCTGAAGGTTTCCACGAGTCAAGTAGCGGCTGAGATGGCCAGTTCTTGAACAGCACAAAGTTAACTTCTATAGGGTTCTGTATGTGCCATGAATCAGACTAACCTGAGAGTCATAAAAATCCCCCAGAGAGATATAAACCAAAGTAGGAGCTCATAAGACACCTTCTCGTTCCTGCCTACTGCTAAAGACCCTATAATTTTTAATTATAAAAAAGCATATTTGTAACATTCCTTTGGTTTTTCCATGAGTGTTGATTTTTTGCACACCCTATCTCCTCTCCTAATGTCACAGCCCAGCAAGGGCAGGGCAGCTGTTTCCGGTCTGTTTTACAGGTGTGGAAACCAAGACACAGAAAAGCTAAGTGATTTAACTAGGGTCACACAGTGAGTCTATAAATGAGGTCTGACGAGAATGCAGGTTTCCTGGCTTCTAGTTTACCTCCTTCTCAGCCACACCCTATCAGGCATGTTCCTGAAAAAAGAGCTTGCTTTGTTCCTTTAACTTCAATGAGTGTTAGGAGTTGTAACTGAGCCAATATGCCTGGACGGTCCAATCCCTTACATTTCTGCAGGTGCCCATGGTAATGGCAATGACAAGTAATAATCATGCTAAGTGCCCTGCTGGGGTCTATGGCCAAATTCAGGCCTGCTGCCTCTTCTGGTGGCAAAGTGACCATATATCCCTGCCTTTATTTTTCTTGTGTTTCCTCTGCCATTTACTCAGCTCTCTAAAATCTTGCTATTTAATGAAGTCACTTGGATGAGAAGCATCATCACCCCTTGGGAGCTAATGAGAAATACAGACCCTCAGTTTTCACCACATAGTTTCTAACTCAGAATCTGCATTTTAACATGATTCCCAGGTGATCTGTAGGCACATTAAATTACAAATAAGCACTCCTCTCCAGAACTCAGTATGTGTTCAATAAACAGTCAATCCAGAATTTGGGATATTGATAAAATACCCATTGTGGCTGTTAGGATGCGATTTCTGAGTTGCTTCCATCTTCAAGTAGCTATTCATTAATTTCACCAGCATTTAATTATGGTACCTGGCATATAACAGGCACAAAATTAATTATCTGTAGAGCAAATGGGTTAATTTTTTAGCCCATTAATCCCTGTGTGACTCCATCTCCCCTTTCTCCTCATGCTCCTCTATTCTGGAGAATTCAGTGAATTAGTCAGTATACGTGGAAGTCTTAGAACAGTGCCTGGCACATAGTAAGTGCTCAAGAAGTCTCGAACATCATTATTAACAGGCCATGAAGGTAGCTACTTTCAAAACTGGCCACTTTGACTTTGAGAAGGAACGTGTAACATGGGCCACCTTGGATCTTTGTGGGAATGCCACTTGAAGGAATATAAACTTATCTTTAAAAACAGACCCTCTGAAGCCTACTTTGTAATGCACAGAAAAAATTATTCCAGTGGATTCCAGGAAAATGATTAAGTGTCCTGGAGAGGTGGGCTGACAGATTATCAGTGTTGGTATGTAAACTATGTTTGGCATAGCAGTGAAAAGCAAAGTACTTCCTCCTATCTGTATCTGCCTCTCGTCTTACTTTTGATATAAAGATAAGAGGCCCTGAGGTAGTGGATCATGGTGGTGGAGAATGGCTTGATGGACAGGCGTGGTCCATCTACTCAGATACTTCTGGTTCAAAGGTAGCTTCCAAAGTTAATGAGCCTGCACTTGCCAACCATGTCTCCTTCCTCATGCCTTGCTTCTTTCCCACTAGACTGACTTTGCTCCTGCCATTAACCCATTCCTGTGAGAGACCTTCCCACTTCTTTTGCTTCCCATCCTTTCCACATCAGCTCAAATCCATCCTACTTCCTATCACCCAAGTTTCAGCCTAGGGTCTTTCCTTCCCCACATACTTGGCAGCGAGGTGTTGTCAGGTTAGTCGATTTTTCTTTTTAATTCCCCCTAAGTTTCACTAAAACTCCCACCAGCGCAGGGACTGCAAGTCACAGTTCTATGAGCTCTCCCATATGCCTATCCTGGTCCCTCGCACCAAACAGTTGCGGGGCTTGTGGACTGTACCAGCTCATTTTAGAAACAGCTGAAAGAAAGGCAAGAGCTTTCATATGTATATCCGATCACTTTTAATAAAATAATTGCATTTCTATTTAAGAAACAAAACATTCAAGAAACAAAATCTGCTTTCAGTATCTTAAGGTGCATTTATTTTGCCCATGCTAAACTTATACCGGGTCGTTTTCCTGGATGATCGAAACATCTTATTTTCTGCTCACTCCTTCTCCCATCAAATCATAAGAAGGCCTTTCTCTGAGGCAAAGTACTAAATTATATATAGGGCTGTGCATCACCAACCTTTAGCGCAACTTGCTTTAGGTGCATTAACCATTACAACAATGTGATGACATGGCACTATTATTGTCCCCAGCTGCAAGAAGAAACAGGCTCTAGGAGAGTGATTTACTCAAGGTCACAGAGTTAGGAAGCAGTGGGGCCAGTGGTACCTATATCTGGTTCCCATAAGAACCTAGGCGCTTACCCATAATGCTCTGTTGTCGCTGCTTCAGTTTCTTTTATCCTTCAGAAACACTGAAAAGGTGATCTGGTAAATTGATACTGGTTGGCTATCTGATGCAAAAAAGCCAATTCAATGAACACTACTCACAGGAAAACTACCTGTAGGGCAACTCAGCTCAGGCTATAAAACACACTCTCTAGGCTGATTTTTGGCATAAAATGTCAAGGACAAAATAAATTTTTTGCTGATTAAAAGAAAAAACTCTCTGTGGCAGCTATTAAATTTTGCAGCTTAAGAAAGGGGGCATTCATCAGAGTTGGCTCTTTTTGGTCCTTAATCATAATGCCTAAGCTCCTATTAGGTTTAGAAAAACAAAAAGTAATTTTTTTTTTCTCAGTGTGTCAATAGAATGCAGTCCTTCCCAAAACAAAGTAAAATAAAAATGAGGCATTAAAAAAAAGGGGGGGGGGCTTGAAGAGAACCAGTTCCACCCTTTGACCCTGTGGGCTGAACCATCATTTCCAAGATGTTTCAAAGCATTTTTGTCCTGTTACTTACTCTCTAGATATTTCTGTCTTTTGTAAGGAGTGTCAGTTAAAAAAAAAAAATTATCAAGATGTACATTAACATTAGTTAAGATTGCTCTTTCAAGACTCACGGGTTTTATTTCCTTGGCAAATTTATCTGTTTTAACACGAATGGTTAAAGATACTTCTTCACGCTGGCCTTCGTCTCCTGGCTGGAGTCTATGACACCTACAGAATAAAGCCAACTTGGCCCCAGCTGGCATTGTCTGTCCGCGGATCTGTAGCCCAGGATGAGGCCTCAGGACACTCCACCGAGCCCTGGGCCAACCGGGAAACCGTTCCACACGCTCGGCCTCGAGCCTCACTACTTGTGTGGGCAGCATTTGGCCTGCTCTCTATTTACACAAACTCCCTAACGGTCTCTGGCACCACTGACGTCTCAGAGGGAGGCACAGTACATAGAGTGTTTCACATGAAAATCTTTAAACAAAAGGAATTAAAGAAAATCCCTGTTTAATAGTAAGTTTTTACCAAGCTCCTAAATTCTCAAGAGCATGTGAAATATTAACTTTCCCCAAAAGGGAGCACAGAGCTCGCCTTGTTTCAATTCATACGGTTGGGTCACAAATGCTCTAGAAAGTAGCATGACTCGTGCTTGAGAACCTACTGAGATTCTTCAAAAATAATGGTTAAAAAAACAGCGTAGGGTCTGGAGTCAAACAGACCTGTGTTCAGATTCTGACTGTGACACTCTCCAAGTCTCAGCTACTTAGTTTACAAACTGAGGATAACGGTGGAATCGACCTCATTGGATTGTTGTGATCCTTATGGGGTATAATATGTCTATTCATAATAAGCATTCAGGGTGTGGTGGTGGTGGTTGAAAACACAGTCAGCCTTCCACCATCCTAACTTGTGGAAGGACCCTTCAGCACGACATACAAATGGGTGCATCACTAACAAAAATTCCTAAAACCTCTTCCTGCTCCAACCCGAGTCTCACCTGGCTTTACCACCACACCAAGGCACCCAAGTCAGAGTTAACTCCAAGGGCAGCCACAAGGGGGCACTAAATAAAAGTCACAGAGAGGGGTTGATGGTGGGGATTCCCAGCTTGGGGCTGGCTTTCTCATCTTCTCTGCCCTGCACTAGGTGAGGAAAACAGCATTAAGGGATTCTCTCCCCACCCTTAGTCCCCACCCCCTCAGCCCCAGAAGCTCCCAGATAATGCCAAGGCAGCCATTTTGCTCGCCCACATCACAGAGCCAGCAAAGACCCTGCCTGCCATAATGCACTGTGGCTTTCCCTACAAGGACGCTAGGAACAGGTGGCAACTCCTTAACAGCCCCACCACTTTCCCCTCCAGCAACCACAGCCATTTCCCGTGGCCAGGGCTCTCCCCCTGTGGTCTAGAGTTCCATCTGCCACATGGCTCCATGTTTCTGGACAGCCAGTCCCAGTTTGGCATTTTATACTCCTTCTGGACAAGGTAGAATGTTGACCGGGTGAGTAAAACATGCCACAATTCTTTTATTATTTTCCATCGGTTTCCATGGAGCGTAGATCACATAATCAAATTTGGGTCTAACAATACAGGATTAAATAAAATGATGCTACACTAAAATAAATTTAATGGATGTTTAATCTTGTTTACAATATTATCAAGGGAAAAATAATCATCTTTGGTAGAATGAAAAAAACAGGAAAGGTATACACACAAAAAACTGAAAGTGTTTTCGCTTTGATTTTAAGATTACAACTGCTTTTAATCTTCTTTCTTCCCATCTGCTCATTTGAATTCTCTAATCTATCTGTAATATATTCAATACCTCACTCATTAAATGAACACTGATTGATTACCTACCACATGTCGGGCCGGTGCTGACTGCCAGAATGACTATGGGGCCCAAAGCGGATTTACCATCATGGAAACCACAGTCCAGTGGCAGAGGGAGGCATTAATCAAGTAATCACACAAATATATAATTACCAACTGGGATAAGAGCCATGAAGGAAAAGTAGAGGGCACCACGACCAAATACAGGAGAGGCCCCAATCTCTTCTGGTGTGAGAGCGGGCTCCGGGAAAGCATCCCGTCAGGAGTTCCACGTCAGGCTGAATTCTGGACAGAAGAACGGAAGGGGGATGGAGGAACGGGGAGAGAGCATTGCAGAGAGAGGCGCAGCAAGGACACTGCAGCTGGACGGGACCCGCCAACAGCCCAGAAAATGAAAGCAAGCACGTCCGGGCGCTGGGGCTGAGGGAGGTGAGGAGAGGGTGGTGGGACTTGAGGCAAAAAAGCAGACAGGAGCTTTGCAGAAGCGATGGAGGTTTTCACTCTTCTGCTTAAGGCAGGGGGAAACTTTGAAGCAGGAGAGTAAAATGATCTCCTTGGCACCGAGCACGTATTACTCCTGGCCAGCTGCCTCCCTTCTCTCTGCTCTGTCAGCACCCAGGAACCTTAGCTGAACACCAGGTAGAAGCAGAGCTGGCTAAGGAAAATGGCAGGAGGTGTGACCCGCGAGGTGGCCGGAGCAATATTTGGTCTCTGGGGACTGTTTGGGAACAAAGTGTACAGTCAGTGCACGGGCAAAGGCAAATTACACTGGCACAGTGTTCAAAATTCTATTTTATCTTAAAACCTGGAACCAAGGCTTCAGAGAACAAATGGCAGGTGTATTTACATTAAACACGAAACTCATTCAGTCCTGTATTTGTGAGGCACTGGGCTCTTTTATTCCCGGCTTCACTGGGGTTTTGTAGTCTGATATCTCTTATTACCATGTTATTAAGGCTTTTCCTCCATCCCTACCGCTCCCCCACCCCTACTCCTTTCATACGTTCTCCACAAGTATGTGCCACTTGGTTTTCCACCTTGATGAGCCCTTGTGGAGAAGAGCCCAGCCCACTGAATGCTCTTTTTATCCTCTTCCCAACCACAAAGGTAGCCAGATCAGACGGATCATTTTCCAGTTATTGTTCATACTAAGAGGAAGGTTCTGGAAACCTTTCAGGGCAGTACTCTCCTTACATGGCCTCTGCAGCAGAGGAGACTGCAGGGGAGGGGAAACAGGGGAGGCATTTTTATTTTAGTTCTAAGCCTGGGAAGCAGCATAAATAGCAGTTTCTGGAGGTTGGGCATGGGCTGGGGATAAAACACCCAGATCGTTATAGGGTGTCTGACAAGGGAAAGAGATCAGGAACAGAATCAGGCCTCCCAGAAGGACACTGCATGGTCCAGGGTAAGCCTGCCCATGGATGCTTAGAGGCTGAGGCCACACTATGTCTTAGCTGAAGATACAGGCCTTTGCAGTGGGAGAATTCCTCCTTGGGCAGGACTGGCCTGTATATTGTGAGATATTTAGCGTATTTTGTTGGGGAGCACCAAGCGCCCAGCACATCTCTTCCCACACAACCAACACACCCCACCCTGCCAATCACTGTGACAATCAAAACATTTCCTAGGCCAAGGAAGCAGTAGCACCTCCGGTGAGAACCACTCTAAGAATTATTCCTACATGCTAGCGGGCAACTGTCTTCTATCTTGACGAACGGGGGTGAGGGGTGGTGGTAAATGTCATGAGCTCCAAGTCCTTGATAAGAAGAAGAAGTGGCCAAAAGAGCCTCGTGCTCTTGCCCCAACCCCAGCCTTTATTCATGTAGGTTCTTCCATTCTTTGTTCTCCAATTCTGCTGTATAAAACCCTACCGGTTCCTTAAGGTGTAGGTAAGGTGAGCACTCTCCACAAAGCCTGTTTTTCTCCCTAAAAAGTAACTCCGATCTCCAAACAATTTTTCCGTGCACCTTCCTGGAACCCTTACACCACCCTATGCTGTATGTTGTCTGGCAGCAACTGTCTTACTTCTCCACCCCAGCTTCGATGCCATTGGTGGGCTATCTTTTTGCTGTTTGAGCTCTCCATTGGCCCAGCAAGATGGTGCTGTGGGGTCAAGACTGCAGAGTCAGAACTGGGTTTAAATTCTAATTGTGCCACTTTTATTGATAGGGCCTTGGGAAGGCCACTTCTTAACCACGCTGAGACCCAGCTCCCTCGTCTTGAAAAGGAAGATGATTATAATCCCCACCTTTAACCGGCTGTTGTGAGGACTTACTGAGAAAATGCTAAGCATGTATTCATAAAGGGTCGTGATGACCACACTATCACAGTGCTTTATAATTAACAACCCCCCCACCCATGTATTATCTCATGTGATCCTGTGCCAGTTTCCTGGAGAGGCTCTCCCAGACCCCATCTGTTCCTCCATGCTGTGACTGTCAGTTCTAACAGTGGCCGTGAGCCGAGTCACACAGAAGCAACCTGAGGAGTGATGGACTCTGTCCTGGGGAAGGATGGAGAAGGGAGGAAGAGAAAGAAGGGGGTCAGAGTTAAACCATTCTTTTTGCAAATGGTTCAAACTTCACTGACCACTTTTGAACTTATTCTTGAAGGAGGATTTGGAGTTTGCCAAAGACAGAAGAGGAGCATCATTTGGTGCTTGGACGGGTGAAGAGAATGATCTGGAAAGGATCAGACTGTAAAAAGCCCTGAGGTTCATTGAAGGAATTTGGACTATCTTCCTGCCTCAACGTTCAGGTCCCTAGCTTTGCCTACCAGCAACAGCTCACTCGCTCTCTCTCATGCACTCTCTCTGTCTTCTGACCTCCGACGTGAGCTGGGATGCTGGGGATGGCCACAGCCTGACCTCAGCAGTAACCTGGAACATACCCCCCCCTCCCCCTGCCTATCCTCTCCCCCAGGAAGCAAAACCACACGATAAACCAGGCAGGGCAGGTTTCTCCTTCCAGCCGCACTTGAACACGCTTGAAGCCATCACAGCCTTGTAGGTCTGTACCTGAAACTTCACATATAATTTGTCACAACTAAAAAGCCTGTTTTTAATAAAACATTTCCCTCTGTGCTTCACCTTCCTGAATACTCTGGTTCACATCAGGGTCCTGGTTATTCAGCTGGTGCTGAAAAAAGAGTGAGAGCTACCAGTAGCCAATCGTTATTTTTTTCCTAAAGCTTTCTTCAAAACACCTATTTTTAAAACACCCCCACAGCCTCTCAAACTTGGCCATCGCTCGGCACATCTAACCTACAGCCCCTGACGCAGGCAGAGGGGCCTCTGGTATTTATGTTTGTTCTCAGAAGAAACAACCAGCACCTTCCCTTGAACTTGAGGCTGCTCGGTGACAGAAGGCTCCCAGGAGAGGTGGGCTTTTACAGGGTGGTCGTGTGAGGATAGCGTTTTGAAGGGCAGACAATAAAGTGCTCCTCATGTGTGAAAACCCATTAAAAGCCTCAGTGTGAACCACCTTGGCCATGCCATCCTCCTGAGTTTATTATTGTCTTTTCTCTGCTCTTATCCAAACAGCCCAGACAGCTTGTTTATGAAGGTCTCCAGAGTGGCCCCTCGCAGCAAGAGAGGCGATGACAGAATCATAGGGTGTTGTGGCCGCACTGAGCCCAGCTAAGAAAACCTCAGGGGGAGGCAGTGAGACCAGCCAAGGAATTGGGTTTCTGTCTAAAATAAGCCTGCCCAGAAAGGTATGGCTGGTTGCTGAGTAGTTGCTCAATAAATCCTCATTGAAGGAATAATGAAACAACCATCCAAATCTTTAGCAACAGCTCAGTAAAAGTTATCAACAGGGGACGAACCAAACTCTTCCCAAAACACACAGCAGACCTCTAATTCTAGCCTTCTTCCTCCCAAGATTTGGTTTTGTTTCTCAGGTTGAGGACAGGGATGACACTGAGAACTTTTGTTAAAATACATAAGATTGGGGAATGCCTGTGTGGCTCAGTCGGGTTTGTGTCTGCCTTTGGCTCAGGTCATGATCTCCGGGTCCTGGGATGGAGCCCCTGAATAGGTATCCGGCTCAGCAAGGAGTCAGCTTCTCTCTCTTTCTGCCTCTGTCCCTCCCCACCACCCGTGCTCTCTCTCTCTCAAATAAATAAATAAAATCTTTCAAAAAAATAAAAATACTTAAGTTTCATGTGCTCCCTTAAAAAAATGTAGAAAATAAAAAAAAAAGTAGAAAATAGAGAAGAAAATCCTGTAACCCAAAAAGCAATTTATACTACATATGCATACACAGTTTTTCTTTTATAAATTTGTGATCATGCTGGAGATAGTTTTGTAACCTACATTTACACATTATGCCCTCTATCAAGCATAGAAAAATCCAGAAGCTCTATTTTCTTCACTTCTGACCAGAAGTAAAACCACACTGCATTCCGGAACGTGGAAGCTTTTTTTGAAATACAATAGTTTTTTAAAAGAAGGAATAAAGTAAAAATAAAAATAAATAGCCCAGCCAAGTAAAATTAGGGAAGATTTGGCGTCACTACCAGCAACCTCACTGGAGTTTGCCCATTTTTCATCTGAAGGGCTTCTCCTCACACCCGAAGTTAATTTGTTTTGTTAATCTCAACCAAGATAAAGAATATCTGTGTTTCCCATGACTGCCAGAAGACCTCTCCTCCTCTGCCCTAAGTGGCAGCATTCCAAATCAAAAGAACAGGGAGATGAGGAGCACAAGCATCAGATGAGAACTGCCCACATCATTCCCTTCCTTTCAACGGTCCTTGGCCCTGTCCAAATGAAAAAGAGGCAATCCAGCTCTGTAAGCGACAGCACCACAGACAACATCTGCAGCCTCATGTCCCTTAACCCTCCTCTCCCACCTCCTGAAATGGAAAAGGCCAGCCGCAACCATCGTCATGTTATTGCTCTTTTGTGTCTCTCTGTCTTTGTCCACGTGATTGCCCCTTTTTAGACTGTTTGCGCCTTCTGGTGAACTCCTACTCATCCTTCAGGACCCAGCCTGAAGGGAAACAGGTCTGACTTTCTTCGATTCCTTCAGACAGACCCCTGTGCTCCCATGGCACTTTGTGAATGCTGCATTTAGAGCAGTTTCCTCCTTGCCTTATAATAATCTTCGTCTTTCCCATTAGACAAAGGGCTCCTGAGGGCAGAGATCAAGACTATGTCTTCATTTATCTCTGTGTGCCCTACACACATGGCCTATGGGAGGGGTCCAAGAAATGTCTGCTGAAGGAGTAGAAAAATCCAGTCTTGTCCACATGGCCAAAACCTGATACCCACAGCTTGAACAGGACTTCCTTCTCCAGCCCCCTAAGTATATCCCTCGTAAAAGTTCAAGCATTCCTTTTAATGCTTTATGGCATAAACTTTTTATTCATCCAGCTTTTGCTTCCTCCTTTGCTAGAACAGCAGCCTTGGTAATTTCACTAGTCCAGACAAAATAAAAATATACCACTACCACAGTATCTACTGATAGACATGGTAGCACTCTAATGCACAGAATGACAACCCCCAACAGGTGGATACCCTTATCTCCATGTTACAGAGGAGAAACTGAGGCTCAGGGGGGTTATGCCACTCCACAGGAGAGTGGAATAAGGTCAAGGTTCAAACTCAGGTCTGTTTAACTTGAGAGTTTATGCCACAGGCTTCCTCAGTTAAAATCAAGACCACAGGTTCTGAAACAGCACAGAGGCTCAAAGTATCTCTCGTTCAGTTGCTGTCCCCTCAGAGCAAATAATGTCCCTGCAGTCCCAAAGTTGTAGGGGTGACAAATCACACACCACACACCACACACACACACACACACACACACACACACACACCCTCAATTAACAGTGGCTTGCACAAACACTTTAATTCCCTCTGAAACAAAAATCTAGAAGCATGCAACTGAGGGCTGGAAGGACAGCTATGCTGCACACAGGGACATGTGCTCAAGTCACTGCTCACCATCCCTACGTGGGACTCTGGTTCTCATGGTCCAACATGATAGCACTTGTGTTCCAGGCAGACAGAAAGAAGAGCGAAGAAGAAGGGACAAAAGGCATCTCCCAGCTATCTTTTAAGGAATGCTTCCAGAAGCTACCTCACAACATTCCCACTTACAGCCCACAGGCCAGAACATGGATGCATAGCCCTGCCCAGATGTAAAGGGAGGCCAGTCAAAGGTCTGGTGTTCTAGCATCACAAAAGAAGAGGACAATACATCCTGGGGGGAAAAACTAACAACCTCTGCTACAAACAGGAAATTAAGGATTCCTATCTCACATTGAGGTCTTTCATCCATTTTTAGTTTATTTTTGTGTGTGGTATAAGGAAATGGTCCAGTTTCATTCTCTTGCATGTAGCTGTCCAATTTTCCCAATACCGTTTGTTGAAGAGACTGCCTTTTTTCCATCGGACATTCTTTCCTGCTTTGTCAAAGGAACCTAGATATCCACAACAGATGAATGGATAAAGAAGATGTGGTATAGGGCACCTGGGTGGCTCAGTGGGTTAAGCCTCTGCCTTTGGCTCAGGTCATGATCTCAGGGTCCTGGGATCGAGTCCCGCATCAGGCTCTCTGCTTGGCAGGGAACCTGCTTCTTCTTCTCTTTCTCTGCTTGCCTCTCTGCCTACTTGTGATCTCTCTCTCTGTCAAGTAAATAAATAAAATTTTTAAAAAAAAAGATGTGGTGTGTATATATACACAATGGAATATTATGCAGCCATCAAAAACATAAAATCTTGCCATTTGTAACGACATGGATGAAACTAGAGGGTATTACGCTAAGCGAAAGTAAGTCAATCAGAGAAAGACAATTATCATATGATCTCACTGATATGAGGAATTTGAGAGGCAGGACGGTGGGTCGTGGGGGGTAGGGAGGGAAAAATGAGACAAGATGGGATGGGGGAGGGAAACCAACCATAAGAGACTCTTAATCTCAGGAAACAAACTGAGGGTTACTGGGGGGTTGTGGGGAGGGACACATTGGCTGAGTTATGGTATAAATAAAATTTAAAAAAATAGAAAATTAAGGAAGAACAGAAGTGTGTTCTGGAAGCACTTCTGCTCTTACTAGCAGACAGGGAACTTCGAAAAACATGGAGGAAAGAAGGGAAAAGTTATTAACATTATGAATCTGTCATGCAATTAGGCACGGGGGGCCCCCATTGGGAATGAGACAGACATAGGCCTTACCCTTAAGAAATTTATAGTTAGGGGTAGAAGAACATTTATATAGAGGTAGAATAGAAATGTCAAACCAGCCTGCATGTATTCATTTCCTAAGGCTGCCATAACAAATAATCATAAACTTTTTGACTTAAAACAACAGAAATTTATTCTCTCAAAGCTCTGGGTACTAGAATCTAAAATCACAGTGTCAGATTCTGAAATCACAGGACCACACTTCTCCCCAAGGCTCCAGGGAAGGATACTTCCTTGCCTCTTCCAGCAGTGAGTGGCTCTAGTCAGTCCTTGACTTGTGGCTGCAACACCCCAACTTTTGCCTCTGTCTTTCCATGGACTTCCCTTTGTCTTTTCCTCTGATGTCTCTTATAAGGACACTTGTCATTGGTTTTAGGGCCCACCCAGGTGCTTCAGAATGATCTCATTTTGAAAACCCTTAATTATATCTACAAAGACACTTTTTCCAAATAATATCACATTCACAGTTTCTGGGGATTAGGACATGGGGAGCCATCATCCTACCCACCGTAGTTAGTAAGCTGATAGAGACCAACATCATTGTCTCTTGTGGTATCAAGGTGTCATTCAGCATCACCATTCATAATTCCTACTGATACTAAGTATAATTAATTATTTCAGGGTGAGCTATTCAAAACAAGGATCATTAAACCCATGATTATGTATTGTGAAGGATAACAACCACAAGGAAAAGTCCAAAGGCACAAATCCTCAACTCACACTTGCAAGATCCTTTTTTAAAATAAGGTCACATTCACAGATTATAGGATGTAGACCTATCATTTTAGGGGCCACTATTCGAGCCACTATATTACAGAATGGGATGAATGTCCTTATCATTCTGAACTCTGGGTTGGTAAGTCTGCTTCTACAAGCATCTGCGCAGTGGCCTGAGTAGAAGACACTATGCTAGGCACTCTAGGGGTCATATGGATAAGTCAGGAAGAGTCCAGAACTTATTCATAATCCAGTGGTAGGAATCCAAATGGCCATATGGGAGCAGAGCCAGGAGAAAGTCCCAACACAAAGCTCTGAGGCCCCAGGAGGTTAATTATCTAGTTCAGGAATCAGGAAAAGACTGATGGAGGAGACAGGCCCCAAAGGCTAGACCAAGTTTCAAGAGGCAAGACTGGAACCCAGCATTCTGAGACCATAGTCCACTGCCTCACCCTTGGCCACTCCCATGAGAACCTGGGACACAAGCCTTCCGTCACCATTTCTGCCCTGACAGATCTCTCTTCTCTGTTTCTGCCTAAACCAGTCAATGAACCCTTACTGTGAATACAGCCAGTGAGCTCTGACTGAAAACAGTACATTGTACAAATACACTGTCTTGTTCCCTCATTACTTACACATAAATTGTGTTTCTAGCATTTGTTTTTTGCAATACAGACAGCTTCTGCAACTCACCATTATTTAGATTGAAAAATTCACCATCCACCTCATCGTTCAAGGAGCTCGGGCAGTGCCTATTAGCTATGTCAGCACTGTCACAGAACACAAGATGTACAAGACAGAATCCCTGCCCTAGAGAAACAAAAAGGGGCCCAGTGAATGCTGCTTAATAGATGAAGTGCCCTGAATGATGATGTCACAGCGTAAGTGTCTTATTAAGAGAACGCGAATCAGCACGAGAGGCCCTGTCCCTCAAGACTAGTTTTCCCCTCACTCCCATATACTTTCAAACCAGGAAACGCAGTGTGGATGTTCTTTCCTATTAGAGAACAGACTTTTTTTTTTTCCTGCAGCACACCAAACACTCTTAGAGATCGTTGAAACTCTATGAATGCTTAAAAATAAGCCCAGGAATTGAGAATGAGGAGAATAAACAACCGGAGATCACTTTCTAGCATTTCCAACATGTTTATTCCATTTTCTTCACGGTTTCATGTTGCAGTTACTCACACTGACTGACTAAAAAAAAAAAAAAAAAGAAAGAAAGAAAGGAAAGAAAACTGGAATAAAGCTGACCCAGATGTGTACAGCGCCTCGCTCTGGGAAAATGTGCACAGACTTCAATACTTCACACACTTGAAAGGCGGCAGGCAGGCGAGGCTGGACACACACCGCACTTGTGTCTGAGAGTATTTAACTGCAGCGGGAAGGTCAAGTTAAGGTTAAAAGAGCTGGGGTGACCTGTATCTCACCTAAACAACCCAACCAAGGATTTCAGACCTTCCTGGGGACCTGAAGTGTAGGGAGAGGCAGGGAGTGGTTTCCAGGGTCCTGTAATCCACCAATCACCGAATGGTATCTGAAGAGAACTTTGAAATACGACTTTTCTTCAAGAGCGTTCAGATGCTGTTGTCATTAATAAAACCCACATTCACTAAAAGTGATCACATTGGGGGTATTTTCTCACACACGCTTAGTGAGCACAGAGACAGGACAAAACATGGCGCCCTTCACCTCAGCTCAGTTTCCTCAGTGAAAACAAAAGAACCTAAGAGAGAGTTTCTATGCTAAAGTCTTATGGTGGGGTGGAGAGAAGGTGTAATTCAGGGTAGAAAGCTGGAGAAGAAAGAACGGTAAGGTAGGGAAGGGAAGCAAGCAGAAAGAAGGTGACACATTAATTACAGAACTGTCACCACCTCACAAGAAGCTGCTGGCTGCTTGGTCACCAGGACAAGCGTGTGTAGAACCCACCATGGCTCAGAACAGTCTCCCCAAGCTTCCGTCTCCCCCTGGCTGAGGTTCACACATGGACCTTCTGGGGGTATCAGCCAGTCTCTATGGAGAGCTCCTGGAGAAGCTGGTGCCCACCCCTGGCACCCCACCTCACCTGAGTCCTGGAACAGTAGGATAAGGGACGGCTTCTGTGGTGTGAGTGGAGTCAGGCGTGGGTGCTGACGCTGCTGGGTTCAATGGCAACAGGAGCTACAGAAGCTGAGCTATAGGCTTTGTCCCCGGAGACTGAGGCGGAAGGAACAACGGCCAGCCCTCCACGGAGCAAGCAGCCTAGGGCCCAAGAGGCAGGCAGGGGAGCCATTCCAGGGAGACGCATGATCTGGGTCCCCTCCACCTGTCTGTGGGCAACCTATATTTTTTGTTACTGAAGATGGTTCTTAAATAGTATGTGCATCTTCTTCATATACACATCGATATAGAAATATGGGGGGAAAACCTCTGGAAAGTTATTATATTAAAATGTTAACAGTGGTTATCACTGGAGTAGGAATCCCTTTTATTTATTTATTTATTTATCTTTGTTTTTGTTCATCTGCATTTTACACATATAACAAAATAATAAACTGTGTGCCTAAAAAAAAAAAAATAGGTCCTCACATACAAAGATGTTGGGAATCACAGGCCTGAGCTTGTGAGCCATGAGGGAGTCAGCATTTCTATAGCCTCTTTTCAATGCGACTTCACCCTTTTCTTTGCCTCTCCTCCTCATTGATAAACAAAAGGCTCCGTTACTTTACAAGGGAGACTTGCTCTGTGGCAGAGAGGTGTTTTTGCAGTAAAAGACCTTAGTATGAACTGCGTATCTGCCAACTCTTGACCCCATGATCTCAACAAATCCAGACCTCAGTTTCCTCATCTGTAAATTGGGGATGATAATGAACGTGCCCTGTAGAATTGTTCTGAGGAGCCAGGGTCATAATCTACACCCAGATCGTCTGGAAGCAACAACATACTATCGACACATTAGATAATATCTTAAAAGCAGCAAGGAAGATCAGAAGTTGGAGATGCAGGAGAATACGGATTTGGAATATGGGAGGATTTTCAGATTTGTAATAAGACTGAGGAGCAGTAAGAACAGATTTCTTTCTCCTGTCCCGATCCCAGGATGATGAGAACTGCCTAAGATCTAAGACAAGTTCTGAGCACCTTCTGTCGAGAACTTAACCTGAATCCTGGCCCCTTTGCCCACTGCTAGGCACTGAAAATATTCTTAAGGGTTCACCCAGGTTTCAGAGGAGCCTCAAAGATTCACTAAAATTTTGGAACTAGAAGGAGCTACAGCTTAAAATTTCACATTTTATAGATAAGAAAACCAGAGGTCAGCCACCTACACAGCATGAATTATCCAAGGTCACATATCTGTTGGTGGCAAAGCCGTCTTTTGTAAACATAGGATAAACAGCTTTCGCTTGAGTGTTTGTAATATGCCTGGCATGTATTACGCCCCTGACATTGTTGGTTTCATTTAATTTTTTTTTTTTAAATTTATTTATTTGTTAGAGAGAGAGAGAGCGAGAGAGCACAGGCAGAGTGGTAGGCAGAGGCAGAGGGAGAAGCAGGCTCCCCGCCGAGCAAGGAGCCCGATGTAGGACTCGATCCCAGGACGCTGAGATCATGACCTGAGCTGAAGGCAGCTGCTTAACCAACTGAGCCACCCAGGCGTCCCGGTTTCATTTAATTTTTAAGTTAACTCTAACCCCACCCAACATGGGCCTCACAACCTCACGCTCAGGAGTCACATGCTCTACCAACTGAGCCAGACCAGGTGCCCCTCATTTTCATTTTTACAACAACTCTACGACATGAACATCCATACCCCCTTTTCAGAGAGGGAAACTGAGACTCAGAAAGCTTCATCAATTTGCCTGAGGTTGCACAACAGAGCCAACAAGAGAGCACCCAAACCCACGTTCTTCTCCTGTTAGACTCCACCTCCGGTGAATCCCCAAGTCCCTGTCTAATGTGCTGCTAGGCCACCAGAGGCCTGGTCGAATAAGAACCACCTTCCACCTAGAAAGTCCTATGTCTATGAGACCTGACCTCATTTCCAGCATAAATCAGACCTGGGGCATCTAGAGGTGAGCATTATGGAGAGAGTTGTTCATAAATGGAGGAGTTCAATGTTTTGTTTTTAACAGTAATTCTTTTTTTTTCTTTTTTTAAAAGATTTTATTTATTTGTCAGAGACAGAGAGTGCAGGAACAAGCAGGGAGAGTGGCAGGCAGAGAAGAAGCTGGCTCCCCACCAAACAGGGAGCCTGATGTGGGACTCGATCTCAGGACCCTGAGATCTGAGCCAAAGGCAGACATCTAACCAACTGAGCCACCCAGGCATCCCTCAAAGTAATTCTTATTTTCTCTTCTCCTAAAATCCAGCCAAGGGACAACAGCTGAATACTCATTTCTGGGCAAGTCAGTTTGGTTTCCTTCTAGTCTTCCCTGAATTTAATTTTCACAACCTCCCCTCCTGCCTTTGGCTCTGGATAAAGTGACATTGCTGTATTCGCTTGTATTTTGATTTGGGCAAGTTTGTGGCTTTTCTTCTGACAAAATAATAATAACAATAATAATAAAGTTTCATGTGTAACCAAAAGAGGGTTTTCTCTTTGTGTGTGCACATGCCTCAGCGGCGAGCAAAATGGAGAATGCTATTTCAGAAACTTAAAATAAAACTAAAGCACATATGTTCTGTAAAAG
Source organism: Martes martes (assembly GCF_963455335.1). Lineage (NCBI taxonomy): Eukaryota > Metazoa > Chordata > Mammalia > Carnivora > Mustelidae > Martes > Martes martes. Next base: position 139,891,901 of record NC_137891.1, read on the forward strand.
GCATTGTTTGACAAGATCAAGTTACCTCAGGAGAGAGAAGTGATTTCACTAACTATGCTTCTCTTGAACATCTGAATCTCCCCCATGACTCTGGCAGAGAAGGTGGGGGTGCAAGGGGTTAAACCCCACCCAGGTGCATCTGGGTAATTACTCTCCGGACACTTAGTAAAAGGCTGACGCGGCAACGCTTAAACTTGGTCAGGCACAGGAGGGGTTAAGGGAACTGACACAGCTGGATTTGCATTTAAGAGAAATCCAGGGAACAGGCCTGAATGTCCACAAGCTGTGTGAGATTCTTGGAAGGGTCACTCCAGGCATACACGAAATGTCTTTTACACACACACACACACACACACACACACACACACACATCTTGATAGCACATGTGCTCCTGAGATTAAACCATATGTTTCCAAAACGACCCTGGCTCTCTACAAAAGAGGACACAGGAGGAACGATCACTCCTGCAATCAGTACCAAAGAGGAGGTCTCAGGTTATCAGTACCTGTATCTACGAGGCTGACCACATGTGGGAACAGGCAGTTTACTCTAAAATGTGCATCGAGGTGGATGGATTTTCATCACCAGTTTGTTTTGGTTAGCGATCTAGAAAAAGGGCTGGAAGCAATCCCATTTGCCAATATCTGTTCTTCTCCATACTACAAGGGCGTTGTATTTTACCTGTGCTTAGACGAGATCTGCAGAAAAAGACAAGAATCCAGATTCTCAAAGGGTATTCTAAATGGGAAGGTTTGATTACATTTGGCTAACAGATAATAACCATAATATTCTCTTGCATACATAGCCTTAATATTGTCAAATGCATTACTTTAAGTATGAGTAACTTAAATAACAGTAGCTTGAGGAATTGCACTTCAAGTTATGGCAAAATTTGCTCATTTTTCTTATGAGACCATTTGGCTGTACCTATAATTTCTGAATCCAGTTCCTTTTTCTAATTTTATTTTTTGGGGGCAGGGGATTAAGAATATTGTTTGATCCAGTAATTCTTCTTTTTTCCTTTTTTCTAATTTTAAATCATACGGTCATTTTCACCCTCTTCGTCCTAAGCACAATTGAGGCCAAGCCAGGATATCAACAGGAGTTTTTCCACAATGTTGCAAGTCAATTATCACCTACTCTTTGCCATAACCCAAATAACAAATCATAGAATCTTGTGATAGTTTTTTCTATTTTTGACTTGACTAATATTTTCGTATTTTATTACTTTTAGATCTACATCCCCTTTTACACACTATATGTCCATTAATATAAAATCATGTACACTGTTGCACTTCACTAGCATTAAAAAGATGATTAGTTTTTTTCCCATATAGAGAGGAACTTTTAAAAAACTAAATATTCATGATTTCAAGAGCTTAATATACCCTGTGCCCTAAACTATTCTCATTATTCATTCATTTAAAAAAATGTGCTTTCTTCCTCTAGAACTCCTTGAAGTTAAGAAGATTCATTTATTCTCATCAGGCTCTAACACAGGATTGCAATTCTTTTCACCTTTATGATCCACACTTCCCCAATCTTGGCCATAAAAGTCAGGTACATTTATTAAAGAAAATTTTGAAAATCTAGAAAGCCATAAAGAAGAATATGAAAATACATCATAATCTCACCACCTAATTTTAAAATGTTAATATGTTGGTGCATGAAAGTTCATAGTGAGGCAGAGTATTTGAAAAAAAGGTTTTCAATTAAAAAAATAATAATTTCTAAAGTTTCAAAATTTTAAATCCCTGAATATGCCAATAAGAAACCAATAAAGAGTCTCTTCCTATAGGACTTGTAGAATCTAGCAGTTGGAAATGGTTTTGAAGACACCTAGATCAACCACACCCTTGAAACCCCGTGGTTAAGGATTTGGTTGTGAAAGGCTCCAGCAGGACCTGCCCTTTGCCCTTCTCTGCACCACAACAGACTCTCCTCCACTGTGCTTTTGTCTCTGGGCGAGGTGGCTGAGTGGGTGACAGACGACAGGGTCCAACAAGGGGAGGCTGAGGAGCTACAATAATCAAGGGCTGAGACAATGGGCTGTCGTGAGATCCCAGCAGCAGCCTCTAAGAGCTGGTTAGGGTTGTGTTGTAGTTTGCTCCCACTGCCTAACAAAGTACCACAGACTGGGGGACTGAGACAACAGAAACTTATTTTCTCCCATTTCTGAAAGCTAAAAGGCTCAGATTGAGGTGTCTTGATCAAGACTTGTTTCTTCCAAGACCTGTCTCTTTGGCTTGCAGATGGCTGTCTTCTCTCTGTATCTTCAGCTGGTCCTTTCGCTGTGCATGTCTGTGTCTTAACCTCCTCTTCTTATAAGGACATCAGTCATATCGGATTAGGACCCTGCCTAATGACCTCATTTTAACTTAATTTCCTCTTTAAGGGTCCTACCTTCAAGTATAGTCTATTAATGCATAGTAAACTGTGAATTACACTGAAAACTTTGCCTATCCCACAGCTTCCTTCTTTTCTTTTCAACTAGATAATAGAGAATGCTTGTAAACTGGGGATAAACTCGGCTCCGACATCTACAGACTCAGACTACGTATCTTTAGAAAAGCCTTGAAGGCTAATCCTTGAAAGCATAACTTGAATTTATCAAGGTCTGGATGCTTTAGCAAAAGGACACCCTGCCACAAAGAGGTCCTTCCATATTCCCCCCTTCGCACTCATCTTCCTTCTCTGTGATCTACCTCAGCACTGAGAACACTGTGCTGCAACTCTTTGGTATTGATCTTCACCCTCACTAGATTGCTAGCTTCTTGAGGGCAGGACGTTAGGTCTTGTATGCCCACTAGCTAGCATAATGTGCATCTCAAGAGCCTGTCTTCATTAACAAACGGATGGAAAGAAGTGTATGTGTTACTTAGAGCAGGAATTATTTGGGACCTCAGAGAAGCAAAACACAGAATGAGAAAGATGAATTTTGTGCCCTTCAGAAAGCACAATTTAAAAAAAGAGCTGGGCGCCTGGGTAGCTCAGTGGGTTAAAGCCTCTGCCTTCGGCTCAGGTCATGATCCCAGGGTCCTGAGATCGAGCCCCACATCGGACTCTCTGCTCTGCAGGGAGCCTGCTTCCTCCTCTCTCTCTCTGCCTGCCTCTCACCCTACTTGTGATCTCTGTCTGTCAAATAAACAAAATCTTTAAAATAAATAAATAAAGAGCTTTGACTCCAAAGTAAGGCAAGTGTATTTGGAGCTTCTTTGGAATTAAAAATTGTATTTGGAATCAGATTCATTCATTGATTTGAGAGAAAATCTTCTCACTAAAACAAATCAAAGACATTATTAGAATTTAAAAAGTGGAGTAATTTTTACAGAGTCCCTCTGGCTAGCTAGAAACCGCACACACACATCCAAGAGCGTTGCCTGCCAGGCAACACAGTGCTATTCCCTCCTCTGTTCCAGCTACCGACACAGGATACCGGCTTCGGAAAGGAATTAAGTCGGGGGTCAGTGGGAGCCAGACAACAAGATCCAAGGCCAAATGCAAAGTGGCTGTGTTACAGCTTCTGCAGACCCGTAGGCAATCCACTGCTGGTTAAGAACCCTTGCTGGAATCAAGGAAGAGAAGGGCAAGTGCGGAACCCACACGACAGGCACGTGTGGCCATCGTTCCTCCAACCAGGAGGAGCTGCTGGTCCTTCGCCAAGCCAGTCTTCTCAACACCAACTCTCCCTCAGCACGTAGAGTTGCTAGCTTCCTGTGGGCCAGGAGCTGTGCCAGGTCCTGGGGGACCGAGAAGCCACACCCCACGGGCGTCTACTCTGGCTCTGCCACTTCCTAACTGTGTGACCCTGTGGTTCGTGTAACTCCCCTGTGCCTCCATGTCCTCGGCTGTAAAACGAGGGTAATAACAGGACCACTGCCTCCTGAGTGGCGTGGGGACGAAACAAGTCCCTGTCTGTCACGTGTATAAAGAGTGCGGGCGCACAGGAGAGCTGCGTGTTAGCTATTATCACTAATTGTCAAATGAAAGAATTCATATATATTTAAATTCTCAAAAATGACATTTCAAAACACATGCATATAGTAAGATGTCGAATTAATATAGAGCAGTCCCACCACTTCTCATGGCTTCATTTTCTGTGGTTTCAGTTATCCATGGTCAACCACCAGAACCAGATGACCCCCCCGCCGTGTCGTCAAAAGATCAGGAGTAGCCTGACACAACGTCCCTTCATCCCCTCCCTTCATCTCATCATACAGCTGCTCTACCTGCCTACATCCTCACGAGAAGGGTGAGTACAGTGCAAGATACTGAGAGAGAGACCACATTCCCATAACTTTTATTATAGTATACTGTTATATATTTGTTCTATTTTATTATAATGTTATTGTCACTTACCTCTTACTGTGCCTGATTTATAAATTAAGCTTCATCATGGGTAGGATATAGTAGTATATAGATATAGATAGAGTATAGTATAGATATAGTAGTATATAGGAAAAAACATAGTGTATGTAGGGTTCAGTACTGTGGTTTCAGGCATCCACTAGGGGTCTTGGGATATGTCCCCCATGGATAAGGGGGAGAGACTCCTGTGTAATGTGTATGAACAGAAAATAGACCAGTAGCTCCCTCTTAGATTTGGGATTAGAGACTGTTTCATTTTTATCTCATTCTCTACAGTTTTCTATATAACTTGTACTATAAAAAAGTTTTATTAGTATTAATAATACAGGCCTCAGTTTCCTAATCCATAGGATGGAGAAAGCACTACCTGTTCTCTAAGACGCCGTGGCTCTCACCGTCCACAGCCTTGCCCTCTGATACACGGTGATCAGAGGTGCAGCCAAAGAAAATTAAATCTCACACAGCTACTTTTCATTTCCACAACGGTAAGAATGTCCTCTTAGAATATCTTCCTTCAAACCAAATCAGAGTCAGTGGTATGCATGGGAATTAGTATAAAGAATAAACAGACTTCTCTTACAAAGTTAATTTCAACAATGTCAATCTCATTGAATCCTAAATCCCTCGATACTTCTCCCAGCCCCAGATTATGTGGTGACAGACGGTTACTGGAATCCAGAGGAAAGAAATAACACTCTCTTTAAAGGAAAAACAAACAACAAAAAACTGCCATAAGCTGTCCATTCTGCTGTTTAAATGATTTCCCCTTTCCTGACTCTGGGAGTTCCTCCACCCCCTCACCTGGTTTGATATTAAAAACCAAGAGTAACAGTTTATGGTTTTGGCAATGTTATAATGACATTAAAACTGCTTTCTTCAATCCTACATGTAGAAATTAGAAGGATGTTGTGAAATCCAAGCAAACAAAAGAAAACGACTATATAGTAGACAAAAACAAACAAACAAACAAACAAAAAAACCAATTCCCTTCCTCCTCTCCGTGTTAAATTCCCTGCTAGACCCCGGTCATGCAAGCGCAGCTTGGTTTCCCACTGCCAGTGTGACCCATGACCGTGAGTGCCCTTTAGGACTCATGACCCCATCCCTGACAGCAGGGTCGAAGCATTGTTGGAAGGGGGCCTGGGTTGGTAAAATGTAGGGCCCTCTATTAACGTGCACATGTAGGAGGCACAAAGGGGGAAAGACGTTCAAGGCACAGAAGGACACCAAAAGCAGAGATTCCAGGGTGTGTGGATGGCGAGGCCGCCGCTAACAGTGCTGGGTTTGTGGTCGGGGGCTCTGGGAGGCATCTGAGCGCCACATACCCAGGCCTGTGTGTGCAGTTGCCATCAATCAAATCACCGAAAAACTTCTGAATGTGCATCTTGTGGAGAAACGCAATGAGCCAGAAGCGAGAGAGGCTGGTGAGAGAGGCAAAGTAAACACGGGATTCTCGGACCCTCGGAGGCCACCGGGTCCACACCCCAGACCTGCACATAGCAGCCTGACCTGGGGGAGAAGGTGCTGGAGGGGGCAGGTCGCGTGTGACTGAGTGTTGGTCCCCCTTGGGCCTTCTCCGTGGGTGGCAGGGGTACTTTCTGTACCGTTTCCACAGAGAAGCACAAACTTTCCAGGAGACTGATGAACGTCATTTCTCCATCAGAGGGCAGGGAGATATTTCTGTCCTGTATTAGGGTGGGCAGATCATAAAGTCCCAGAAGTTAGGCAGAGGGACCAGGAAGAGCTGAAACCAAACACGAAGACTGCTCTGGGAAGCCTTCCCTGACCTCCTCAGGGGAAACCCTTCTCTTTATGAGAACGATCCCACAAAACTTACCTCTTAGGAGCCTCCTGTGTTCTCCTTCTCTCTCCTCCCTCCTTCCCTTCCCTTCTCTCCCTCTGTTTCTGGGTCTCCCTCCTTCCCCCACTCACTCCAGCACATCTCTTTCTTCTTCCTCTCTCACTCAGTCTCTCCTTTCTTCTCTCTCCTTCTTTCTGTCCTTCCTTCCCTTCCTTCATGGCTTCCTTCTCCTCCTTCCCTCTTTCTCTGTCTTCTTTTCCTTTGCCTTTCTCTTTTCTCTTTTTCTTTTTTGAAATTTTACTGAGGGGCGCCTGGGTGGTTAAGTGTCTGACTCTGGGTTTCAGCTCAGGTCACAATCTCAGAGTCCTAGGATCAAGCCCCACGTCAGGCTCCCCCACTCAGCCATGAGTCTGCTTGAGACTCTGTCTCTAAAATAAATAAATAGGGGCGCCTGAGTGGCTCAGTGGGTTAAAGCCTCTGCCTTCAGCTCCGGTCCTGATCCCAGAGTCCTGGGATCAGAGCCCTACATCGGGCTCTCTGCACAGCAGGGAGCCTGCTTCCCTTCCTTTCTCTGCCTGCCTCTCTGTCTACTTGTGGTCTCTGTCTGTCAAATAAATAAATAAAATCTTTTAAAAAATAAATAAATAAAAATAAAATAAAATAAAATAAATAAATAAAATCTTTTTATTGATTTTGTATTATGTTCAATTTGCCCACATATAGTACATCATTAGTTTTTGATGTAGTGTTCAATGATTCATTAGTTCCATATAACATCCAGTAGTCATCAAAAAATTTTTGAAAAATAAAGAGATTTTAAAAGATCCAAAAATAAAATAAATTAAATAAACATTAAAATGAGGGGCACCTGGGTAGCTCAGTGGGTTAAAGCCTCGGCTTTCAGCTCAGGCCATGATCCCAGAGTCCTGGGATCCAGCCCCCCGTCGGGTTCTCTGTGCGGCAGGAAGCCTGCTTCCCTTCCTCTCTCTGTGCCTGCCTCTCTGCCTCCTTGTGATCTCTGTCTGTCAAATAAATAAAATAAAACCTTTAAAAAAAATAAAATAAAATGAAGTAAACAAAATCTTTAAAAAAAAATTTCTTGAATACCTTCCATTTTAGCACCAGTTGTTGTATTTGGCATACCTTTACTGTAGTGAATGGTTTCTTATTCCTCTACTCTTTCCGTTTTTTTATTCTTTCAATAACAATAAAAATTAAGCATCTATTATGGTGCCAGGTACTACATTGAGATGCCACATTTTACCAGTTAGAATAGCCAAAATTAACAAGGCAGGAAACAACAAGTGTTGGAAAGGTTGTGGAGAAAGGGGAACCCTCTTACACTGTTGGTGGAAATGCAAGTTGGTGCAGCCACTTTGGAAAACAGTGATTTTTTGAGATTCCTCAAAAAATTAAAAAGAGGGGAGCCTGGATGGCTCAGTGGGTTGGGGCCTCTGCCTTCGGCTCGGGTCATGATCCCAGGGTCCTGGGATCGAGCCCCGTGTCGGGCTCTCTGCTCAGCAGGGAGCCTGCTTCCTCGTCTCTCTCTGCCTGCCTCTCTGCCTACTTGTGATCTATCTGTCAAATAAAATCTTTAAAAAAAAATTAAAAAGAGAGTTACCCTATGACCCTGCAATTGCCCTACTGGGTATTTACCCCAAAGACACAGATGTAGTGAAAAGAAGGACCACCTGTACCCCAATGTTCATAGCAGCAATGTCCACAATCGCCAAACTGTGGAAAGAACCAAGATGCCCTTCAACAGATGAATGGATAAAGAAGATGTGGTCTATATCTACAGTGGAATATTACTCAGCCATCAGAAAAGATGAATACCCAACTTTTGTATCAATATGGATGGGACTGGAAAAGATTATGCTGAGTGAAATAAGTCAAGCAGAGAAAGTCAATTATATGGTTTCGCTTACTTGTGGAGCATAAGGAATAACATGGAGGACATTAGGAGAAGGAAAGGAAAAGTGAATTGGGGGAAATTGGAGGAGGAGATGAAGCATGAGAGACTGTGGACTCTGAGAAACAAACTGAGGGTTTAGGAGGGGAGGGAGGTGGGGGGATGGGTGAGCCTGGTGGTGGGTATTAAGGAGGGCACGTATTGCATGGAGCACTGGGTGTAGTGCATAAACAATGAATCTTGGAACAGTGAAAAAACAATTTTTTTAAAAAAAATGGTGCCAGGTACCCAGCAGAAAAACTATATCTTTATTTCAACTCAAAACATTTACTGAACTATTAGAATATGCCAAGAACCGTAAATAATTGACTAAGATATAGCCTTTGCCCCCAGTGAGCTCACAGGTTGTGGGAGACCCACATGTGAACAAAAATAAATGGCATTTGGTCTATGAGGCAGTCATGGCCAGCAGCCTAAAGATTCATGTGATTCTTTCAAAATGGAAACTTACTGCTGGGAAGTAACCATCAAGAATCTACATCTCTTGCCCCAATCCCACCCCAGATGTCTAAATGTGGTCAGATAACAAAGTGAGCTCTGGCTAAAAACACACTCTTTGTAATGCTCCACATTCTCCCTTCTTCCCTATCTGAAGACTAAACATTAAGATAACCATAGAAGCCATCGGTTAAAGATGGCAGAATCCACATCGGCCTGCTGTGTGGAGCAGAATCACCTAATCCACAGCAAATTGGTCTTTACATGAGCAAGAAACAAACTTCTATTGTATTAAGCCCCTGAGTTTTCAAGGATTATCAGTTATGTCAGCTGTGCATTATCTTAACAAATATAATGTGATATTTCATTTAACAAATATTTTTAATATACTACATGTTATATGCCAGATACTATTCTAAGGATATATCAGTAAACAAAAGAGACAAAGATCTCTGCCTTCCTGGAGCTAAAATTCTATTGGATACCTAGCACCATAGTAGATACTCAAAAAGTATTTATTGGGGGCACCTGGGTGGCTCAGTGGGTTAAAGCCTCTGACTGCGGCTCAGGTCATGATCCCAGGGTCCTGGGATGGAGACCCCCACCAGGCTCTCTGCTTGGCAGGGAGCCTGCTTCTCCCTCTCTCTCTGCCTGCCTCTCTGCCTACTTGTGATCTCTGTCTGTCAAATAAATAAATAAAATCTTTAAAAAAAATTTATTGAAGGTATAACTCCAAGACTCACTGAGCTTACACTTTAGAAAAAAGAGTGGGGGAACTGAAGAATAAGTAAACAAACCAAAAAACTGATTAAAAACAGCAACTTGATCTAGGGTAAGAACACTTTCATAAGCACTCAATAAATGTTGAATAAAACCTGGTCTTATGCTTTAAGATTTATGTATGTTATACATATCCTTTTATTTTATCAAAAGATATTTTATATTTTTTAAATAGTACAAAACCAATTTAAACTATTAAAACAATAGGCCTGCCAGAGAGAGCAGCTCTACCCAGGGGATGAGTTTAGCAGCATCACAGATGGACACATGAAAGGCCCCCAAGGCAGCACCAACAGTGAGTTCAGAGAAAGGCAAAATCCTGAGAGCTGAAGTAGCCAGGAAATTTTTACAGAAAATACCATTAACAATACCGGCTCACCTATTTATGATCTTGTAGAGCTTACAAAGCCTTCTCACACATATTACTTCATTTGACACATTTAATAGCTCTCTGAAGTAGTTATTATTAACCTCAAAGAGATTACGGGATTTGCATAAGCTCAACAGCTAAAAATTAATGAAGAGTCAGAATTTGAACTCTGGTCCTTTTATTCTGCATCTGGAATAAGGTTCCCAGGTCATATGGGAATGTGCAAGGCATACTTAAGGGGCTTTGCATAGGACAGGCTCCCTTGAGCAGAGGGTTAAATGTGTTCACACACCAGTCAACATTTCCAGTGACTAACTCACCTCTACTTATAGAGAAGTCACTCTCGGGTTGTCTCATAAAAGAACTATGGACTAGTCAGTTTTTCCCCAGTGTCCTGCCAATCAGTTTTGGTGCTTCACCAACATCATTATCTTACCCTGCTTGTATTATTAGGTAACAGAATCCACCACTTCTGGTTAGCTGAAGAAGGAACACATAATTTTAACAAGTCCATTTTAAACTGAAAGGGAAGGGGGAGGAAGCATTCTTTAGTGCCTACCAACTGTTAAAGAAAAATTTCACAGTAAAGGAGAAGGCTAGTATACATTGGAGGTTTCAGATAGCACAAAGTTCAAGTCATTGAATGAAAAATTATTTAACATCAGAGGGTTCGTGCTTGTATTTCCAGAAATGCCACCACAATCCAAGCAAAGCCTGGTGACTCAGGTCCCAAAGAGCTCATGTAAAAATTCCACCTGCTATCAAAATGACTTCACATGTGTTGTTTATTTGTATGTTTCTTTTAATAATATGGTAGAAGTTACTGAGTGAACATAACACAATACGAAGCCAGTTTAAGAGAAGGCACACTGTGAATAAAGGCTTCAAAAATTCAATCCATCTAGTACACTGTAGATGGAAGCATACATCATGTAGGAGGCTGGATACCACGACCTCTCAGTCCATCTAGTGACCTTGTGATCATCTGTACTGAACAGAGATCATCCAGGACGTAGAGGAGTCCTAACTCTTAATCTATGGATTCGATCTCTAAGACCTGTCTGGGTATTACTTTTCTGAGCAGAAAACATACCCAGTATCAAAGAAAATTAAAAAGATAAAAGAGAAAGGAGAACATAGTATGTCTAGAATCAAGATGAAGAGAAAAAAGTCCTAAAAATTTTCCAGCAGTGTTCAAAAACCCAGTGTATTTGTTACTGATGAAGTGCTCAGGACCAATGATTTTTAACTCTCTGAGTCTTGGACCACTTATCGCAAAATCAGAGAGAAGAGCTCAAACAGTCTGTGATTCAAAGATTCAAAAAGACGCTAATGGTGCACTGGCTGCCAATTCAAGATGAGTAGATACAAATTCTCAATCATTACTCTTCCTATCTGGGAGACTCCACATGCCAAAATCTCAGGCTGACTCCATCCCGCCTCAACTTCAAACTCCAGCTGGACTAACAGAGGTGGTTCTCTTCCTCCATTCTAACCATCTTTCTAAGGAGACCTAGATACAGAATTTATTTTCTTGAGTGGGTGTTGCTGGTTAGGCTTTACCCAAAGTTTCTAGTCCAGAAATGTAGCTTACAATATCCCACTACCAAACCAGACACAATAAAGAAAAATGTGAGTAACTATTATTTGATTTTCTAAATCCAAGTAATAGGCCTGTGTCCAAAGAAGAACATGAACATATTACAAGAATGCAACACTCTGTTGACTCTGTCCAAGGCTCTTCATCTGCCAACCACCGCGTTGTTGGCTGCCATCTCTACCTTCAGGGATTACGACATTTTTCCTAAAATGCTTTATAACTTTCCCCAACTCTGGTCAAATCATATATTTACATAAAGTACAATCATGCCATGAGACTTTCCAGTGTTATGTGTCCTCCAAATATGTTTTATAAAAGGTATTCGAAGCTGGCTTAAATAATGTGACCTAAAACCTCCTGTAATTCATGTCCAAGAATTTTCTGGACCAAGGGAAAATAAGAACTGTAGGATTTCCCACACTCCCATCAAAGATTTGAAGGACCTCAGTCTACTTGGCAAAATAAAGAAAATACATTTAAGATGTAATGGCTCTTGCCAGAGAAAGGGGTTTGACCTTCTGGCCAAGCAGATTCCAACCTAATGGCCAACTCAAATGAAAACCAGCTTTTATTCTACAATTTGTAGAATATTTGTAACTACCATTTCCGTCCTTCCCACTTTGCCAACTCATAGTCCATTGCCCTGAAGGGGGGATTATGCAGAGGGCAGTGGTTTCTGTGTATAAACAATGAAGAATCAGATCCTCTTTGCTCCTCCTTCGTTGTTTTTTTTTTTTTAAACTCACCTAACCCAGAAATCTCCCCTGTACTCTAGAGGCCCAATCCTGAGTATGACAGGAATAAACATCAGTTTCACAAAAATCAATCACACTAATGTAAAACACACGTGATGTGTGAAGGGGGTGAGAGGCTACATGTACATGAATGAATGAATGAATGGGAGGGGTTACTGCAGAGAGCAACACAATGACATCTATTATAGCCGTCAAATTGCTTTCTCTTGTATTATAAACTTGCAGAACACATCAGCCAACTCAGCTGGGATAGCACCATCCAAAGATTACCAATACTTCTGATGTCATTAATTGAGTGAAAAGATCGCTATTTCCCTTATATCCCAGAAACGTTGAAACCTATAAATTCTAGCAAAGAAGACCAGAAGAAAAAAAAAAAAAAAAAGTCTATATTTAGTCAGTAAAAAACAAAACAAAGAAACCCACAAAACCCAAAAACCCTTGTTTAGACAGCATGGAGATATATTTGAAATAAAATGGTAAAAAATCAGCCCCTTTTCTACTCAACCTGACATAGAAGCAGTCACAAACAAGTGAGTAATTACCTTCAAGGGTAAATTTAATGCATCCTTTTTTCCTTTCTCTCAGCACCACCTTTAAGCATACGCCTCCAGCTCCTGTCCCCATCTCAGGGAAGCAGAACCTGAGAAATGAGGACCAGGCTGGGAACTCTGAGCAGCAGGCCTGTGACATCACTTTGGTAGCAGGAAGTACCGCAGAAGTCTGCGGTTTCACGCCTCACTGCCCTCTCCACACAAAATCCTTCCAGTGACACTGTGCCCAGAAGATGTTTGCTGCCTAAAGGCAGTCAATGGGCCCTCAAAGAAACACTCTTCCCGCACACACCATGTTCACTGCCGCTGAGGCAGGGAACTCGTATCCTCTGTGGCTGACACCATAAAAATGAACTCATCTCGAAACACACTGTACAGCTTTCTGCTTTCTTCTGCCAACTGGTCCTTGGCAAAGGTACCTGATAAACCCCAACACATCCCATTTCATAGCACCTGGGGTGGAGAGGCAAGGATGGGGAGGGACTGTCCCTTTGGGAAACCAGACTTGCCACAAAGCGACTCGTTGTGCCTGCAGCTGCTGGTGTTTCCTGCCATTCCTTCAGCCACCCCCATTGCCCTTTCTGGTTCTGTTCCTAGGAATCACAGGCTGCCTCACTGGAGGTCCTCAAGGCCTACTCTCTTCATTGTGCCGAGGAGAAATCTGGCAACTTGTCCAAGGTCACGGGACTCATTAGTGGTGGCAGAGCTAGGCCAAGTTCTAGTTCAGTGCTGGTTCTAGTCCAGTAGAGACTTGCACAAGCACGGGATTTATAGTAAGAAGAAGAATGCCAGGTTTCAGTCCTGGAGTGGCTACTCACTGATTGGTGACGCTAGGGAAAGAACATCCACCTATCTCTGCCTTCTCAGGCTTTCCTGTCTCAAAATAGATAATAAACACCAGTACAACTCCATAAGTACACGCTCAACTCCAATAATACATTTGAAAGTGCTTATAGAAATGTAAAATGTTACAGCTTTGGGGACAAATCATTCTTCATATATCACACCGACATTATTCCATTTGTTTAAAGACCTGTTAGGTCTCTGGGTCAGATGGGTTCTTACCCATCTTCTCGGGCTCAACCTGCTATCATCCCCTCCAGAGCCTCCCCTGCCCGCCCAGATGTAGTGAGGGGCACCCTGTGTGCATCTCTCTTGCCCAATACCATGATGATTTTTGTGCCTTCTCCCCCATTTTACTATGACAGTCTCAAAAAAATGGACTTAATCATCTTTGTATTTTGAGCACCTAGCACAATTCTTGGCCCCTAAGAAGTGAACTCAATGATTATTTTTGAAATAATAAAAAAGAACAAAATCACTGAATGGCAAGATGATTCAAGACAAACTGAAGGTGACCACACAATCTTCCTTTGACTTACAAATCCTGAAATGAAACTCCTAGGCAACCACTCACACCAACAAGTCTGCCTATGAGCTCTATCTCCAGGTGACCCACTTCGGCAGCTCTGAATGCCTCCCACAAAGGACTCCACTCCCACTCTCCTGTCACTGTCACTGGACTAGTAATAATCTCTCCATATATCACTCTGACAGCCTCTGGGGTGTTCCTAACTCACACCACACACACACACACACACACACACACACACACACACACAAACTAAATTTTTAATAGAGCCTGTATGTTGCAAAAAGATGGAAATCTTCATGCTATAAATTGAGCACAGGAGAAGTTCCCACTAAACCGGGACTTGTGACTGTTGCAAAAATCTGAAGAACGTTGAGAGAATCAGCATCGTGGTGGGTCTGATTAACAGGAAGCAGTGTGACATACCACGCTCCCATGTCTGACTCATGGTGGGCCCGTATGAGGTGTCCTTAGAGGTGTCTGTCCGCAAGGGTCATGATGAGCACTAAGCAGAAAATGTAGCTTTAAAGTATCAGTCATGGTGATGAGAAGAGTAATAAAAGCTGCCATCTTTTGAGTTTTTTACTATATACCATCTCTTTTGCAGTAAATGATACAGCATTTGTATTTGGACTAGTCCTAGAGGAATACAGCATTCTGATTGCTGAAACTGTAGAAGGTAGAGAGACATTACCAATTAGAATCCAGACAACTTGTTCCCACATGAGCCATGCTGTTTCTCAATTTGTGTCTTTGTGAATGATTCCCTGTGCCTGGAATTCCTCCCCTACCATCCTAATTCTCCATTTTTCCTTCCTTGTTTCCTCTTTTAGCAAACCCCTCTGCATCATCTCTGGGAAATTCTTCACACTTCCTATCTGGAAAAAAAATATTCTTTCCCCTATGATTTATAATAAATCAAAAATTACCTTGGGTAATAGCCATTGTTCTGTTAGAATTTCCCATTGGACTGTGAGCTTCGTAAGGATAGGAAATTTACCTTTTTTCATCTTTTTTCCCAGTATCTATGAAGGAATTTTATACCTATTACTTCTAGCACAGAGTAGGTATAAAATAAATGTTAACTGAACAAATAAGTGGAATGAATAAAAGAGTTTCCTTAATATAAGTAGGACAAGTTGGCAAATTAATAATAAAAAGAAGGAACTGGTGAACAGGACTAGGAAGGTGACATTTTCGTATTTCTATAAGACATTCCAAAGTCTCAAAAAAAAAAAAAAAGAGATCTTGAGAACTATGTGTAACTTTTATTATTAGCTTGGTATAGACATTAAAAAGTAGATAAATGTTTACCTTCTTAATGGGCCAGCTAGAGACCATGTAATCTCCCCAAGTTCTTTCCCTAAAATGAAATTCCCTTAAGTAGGTCATGACAGGGAGATTTATCTCAGTGGTCAGGTCCTCTTGCAGGAGAACCAACTATAAAAATGTCCTTTCCTGGATGTGGTAAGCCAGGGTGGCTTGGGATGGTCTGCGAAAACACCATCAACACACCAACTCCCTAAAATCTTAAACATGACTAGACTTTCACATGGTTTATTAGTGTCCTCCATGGATCTCAAAAGAGTTTAAAACAGGATCTAATACCACACTTATCCTAGAAGACAAAAGCAAAATCTTCTTCTCAGGGTAGTTTCATTCCTACACAATTAGAATACCACTGGTGTACTCTAATATCTGAACATTTATTTAAAAATCAATTACAAATACCAATAGAGTGCTACAGAGAGATATAAGCAGAACTGCCATCATACATTTTAAATAAAACGGAATTTGGAAATCTTTGGTTATGCCAAGCTCTTCAGGGACATACTAACTCTATCAAGATAGGTTATCTTTGAGCAAACAGCAATCTAAGGCACCCTCGGGAACATGCTAGGATACTCAAAGCCAGGTCTGCATGCACTTTGTTCTTTCTTCAGGCTTCCCTACACTGGGCCTTCTGGAAAGCACACAGGCAATGCAGTCAACCAGATCAGTGTTCAAATTTCAGCTTACTCACTTCCTAGATACATAACTTGGGGACTCACTGATTCTCTCCAAGCATTCATTTCTCATCAGGAAAATGGAGTTAGTAATGCCCAGCGTAGCCAGCCTCCAAGATGGCCCCAATGATCCCTATCTCCTTGTTTTCACACCCTTGTATAATCCCCTCCCCCTTTTACTGTATTACCAGGGTCTATCTCTATGATCAATGTCGTACAACAGAAGTGATGATATATCACGTCTCAGAACAGGTTATAGAAGACTGCAACTTCCATCTGGGCATCTTCTCTCATCGCTCACTCTGGGAAAAGCCATGCTGTGAGCCACCATATGCAGATGCCCACATGTAACTGAGTGAACCTGGAAACAGAACTTCTAACACTGTCAAACCTTCAGGGGTTGCAGACTCAGCCAACAGCTTAATGGCAATCTCATGAACCACTGAGCTAAGCCGCTCACAGGTTCCTGATCCTCAGAAACTGGGTGAGATAATAAAGGTTTGTTGTCTGGACCGCTAAATTTTGAGGTTATGCTATGTTATATGTTATGCAGCAATAGGTAACTGATACAATGTCTATTGAGCAGAGTTACACTGGATTACGCTGAGGATCAAAAATAATATATGTCAAATGCTGAGCATATGCTTGGCACATATTGGCACTCAAATGGTAGCTATGAAAATTAAAATTATGGTATTAATAATTATATCATCATTTATTGTTTTATTATTAACAATGCCGTATTATAAAATAATAAATATAATTTTATGATAGATTCATCAAATGCCTTTCTACTGGGAAAGAAACTAGCAGAATGGTCATCAATCTTAATGACAGATTTTTTTTTTCATATTTCCTGTTGTTAGCTCAAGGCTAAATTTTAGCACCAATAGTTCTAATTGGCAGATAACTCATGATGTCAAGCATTCTGAGGCACTATAGAATTTTTCTATGCATCTATATAAAAGGTAATGGGGAAATAAAGGAAGATTATACTCTGTAACTGACAGATACTACGTTTAAAATAATAATGACCCCTGCTTAGCTGCTACATCAGTTAATGAGAGTCTTCCATGCAGAGTCCTCCTGACTTTGAATCATGACTGACTGCTCTGTGGCCTTAAGCAAATTAGTTCACTTCTTTGAGCTTCAGTTTTGCCATGTGTGAAATAGGAAGGCCAGTACTTAGTTAAGGGTATTGTTTTGAGGGCTAAAGAAATAATGAACTAAAGTGTTGAGAAGAATGACCAATAACTGCGGTCAATAATTGTGTGCTATTTTTCTTCCCATTGTCTTCTATGCGGTAGGAATTATTATCACTGTCCTCATCAAGGCCCAGCATGTGAAAGGATTTGCTCAAGGTAAGGAGGAAAGGTAAGCTGCCTTTACCTCCAGCATTCTGATTTTTGAAGGTAGAGTCTTAGATAAAATGGAACTTTTCTTGGATTTACACAGGTTGCAGGGAATATGTGTTTTTCAAAATGGCGCTGTGTACAGTCTAGGGTGATAGACATCAGAAAGTGATTGCCTGGGTCAGGCAGAAGGAGTAGGCATGGGAGATGGATTAACTGGGAGAAGGGGCACAAGGGAACTTTCTGAAATGATGAAAACATTCTGTAATTTCCTTTACGTAGTGGTTTCACAAGTGGTCAAAATTGTTAAAACAGATGGAACTGAACACTTAAAATCTGTCTACATTAATTGTACCTCAATAAAAGTGATGAAAAATAAAGACAAAAACAAAAAAAAAGTTACTGTACATATTCAAAGCTTCGGTCCCCTGTCATGCCCTCAAGCCCACTCTCTTCTTCCTCCCTCCATGTATTCTTTATGAAAGAAAAGACAGAAACTCAGAGAGGACAGACATAGCATGCCTCCCCTATCTCCCCCCAAATCCCTAGACCAAACAAGAAACAATAGGGCAAAGGAAGGTGAGCTCCTCAGTGGGCCCTCAGATAACCTCCTCTCTCTCCCTCAGAGGTGGTCTTGTGCCCAGTCTCCAGGGACATGCTCTGAACCACCCACCTGGGCCATTGCCTGACCTGCCCAGGTAGAGACAGAAGGCTTCAGTCTCCTGGACTGCCATTCTAGCCCCTCAAACACACAGGAAATTCATTTGGGAGGAGGAGGGAGCATGGAATGGTCAGGATCCTTCCATCCTCCTTTAAACAGAGTAGAAAAACATCATATATCCAGGTAACTGTAATAATTCAAAGTTCCTCAAACTTTAACTCCAGCTCCAGCCCACCTGCTTGGTGGTAACTCAGCACGGCTTCGGGGTAGCTCAGGATTCCAGATTTCGGCTGGATCTGCGCTAGTGTGCAGGTGAGTGGTTGAGTATGTGGGGGTGTTCCTAATTTTTAAAATAATGGTCTTTTTTGGAGAAGAAAGAAATATAAACCCTAGAAGAAAAACATTTCCCTCTCTAAATCTAAGAGAAAATGGTGCAGCAGCTGGCTTTCAGCAGGAGAAGACACAGCGACCTCTGCACATTTCAAGTTCATGTGTTCTGTGTGTGGAGATTTGATGCTCAGCTAGGTTTACTCACCAGCTACATGAGTCATTCTCGGCAAACCCTTGCCTCAGCAGAATTACAAATGACTATGTGTCTTAGACCTTTCCAGATTCTTAGCATGAAGTGAAAACTATATCTATAAAATCCATAATGCAAAGGCCCAAGAACTAGAATGTCAGAGCCAGCAGGAACCCCAGAAACCATTCACCTCAACCACCTCATTTTCTGAAAGAAAGTGTATCCATCCCATAAAGAAATAAGCTTTCTAACTAACACACAGGAGGGTTCCCATCCAGAAGGATCAAGTCTGCCCTCCCATTGATTCTATATCCATCTATATGCATCTCTGTGCATCTATTCCTGGGAGGAAAATGTTTTCAGAAGTAAACAAACAGGCTGGAGATGCTAAAGGAAGAGACAAGGAGAGGGAACTGGCATCTCCCTGAGATGACATCCCTCTATTACATGAAAGCACCCTAAAATGCTGCTTTCTCTGCTCTTTTCCCCACTGCTCTCAGTAGCACCTCTCCAGGGTGTAGTATCTGTGGGCACATTTGTTTTCACCTCTGGAAAGAAATTCCTTCAAAGCAAGAGTCATGCCCAGAACAATCACTGGTCCCCCAAAGCCCCAGACGCTGCTGATATCTGTGGTTTATCAACTGAATAACGCTCACCCCTTCCCCTTCCATGGCCCAATTTAGACAAAGCCATGAAAGGAAAAATCCCAACCTTCAGAATTTCTTCTCCTCCAAATCCCTTCTTGTCTGCTGCCTCCACGTGGTATCTGGAACTTCCAACCCAGGTGCCTGGTTCCCCTCTGAGGAGCCCCAATTAAAACCACTATTTCCCATTAGCAACTATGCTACCATTTCTGGATTTTGGGTCATCACTGAAACAAGAGATCTGTCCCACTCCTCAGCATACTATTTGAATACAGCTTTTGCCAATCATCATCATCGTCATTGTCATCATCATTATCACCATGGGTTTTACTCTATTCTACTACACTTTTAAAATGCTTTAAAAGTATTAAGTCATTAAACCTTGCAATAACCCTAGGAGTTAAGGATTATTAATTTTCCCACTTTCCGGGGTGGAAAACTGAGGCACAGAGCAATTAAGAAACTTGCCCAAGGTTATCCAGTGGGTAAGTGCAGGTAATCTGGCTAGAGACCCCACCTCATGGTCACTACTATGCTGGATTATCTATCTCTAGATTACCTTTGTGCCTTTTCCGTCCCTCTCTCCAAAAATCAGTGAGGCATTTCCCCCTCTAAGTTCCCATATCTGTCAGCACTTTTCACAGTGAGTAAAAACTGTCTTTGTAAATGCCTGTCTTCTTTCCTGGACTGCAAGTTGCTTGTGGAGACAGACTTTATTCATCTCTGTCACAGTTCAATAAATATTTGCTGAATCTGAATAAATAAATAAATGAATGACTATGTCCATTTCAAAGGGGGCAACACTTAAACCTCAGAGACAATAAAGATCCCTGGATTAGAAATAAACCCAAGCATATGCAGTCAATTAATATTTGACAAGGGGGCCAAGGACATTCAATGGAGAAAAGATAGTTTTTTTCAATAAATGATGCTGGGAAATTCAGATATTCACATGTAAAAAGAATAAAACCAGACCTCCTATCTTATGCCATTCACAAAAAGTAACTCAAAGAGGACTGTAGATTTAAATGTAAGGCCTGAAACTGTGAGACTCCTAAAAGAAAACATAGGAATAAAGCTCCCTGACATGAGTCTTGGCAACGATTTTTTGGAGACGACACCTAAAGTATAAGCAACAACATAAAAAGCTAAACAGTGGGACTACATCAAACTAAAGAGATTCTGCTCAGCAAAAAACAGAATTGAAAAGACAACCTACAGCATGAGAAAAAATATCTGCAAACCATCTCTCTGATAAGCAGTTAATATCCAAAATATAAAATGAACTCATACGATTCAAAAGCAAAAAAACCCAAATAATCCAATTTTTAAAATGGGCAAAAGACCTAAACAGACTTTTTTTTCAAAGAAGATACATAAATAGCCAATAGGTACATGAAGAGATGCTCAAACACGAGCCATTAGGGAAAAGCAAATCAAAATCACAATGATCTATCACCTCACACCTGTTAAAATGGCCATCATCAAAAACACACGAGATAATCAATACCGGCAAGGATGTGGAGAAAAGGGAATCCTTGTGTTCTAATTGGTGGGAGTGTAAACTGGTATATAGCCAGTACAAAAAACAGCATGAAGATTCCTCAAAAAATTCAAAACATAGCTACCAAATGAGCTACTTTGGGGAATATATCCAAATGAAAACACTAACTCGAAAAGATACCTGCAGCATTATTTACAATAGCCAAGACACGGAAAAAACTTAAGCATCCATTGATGAATGAATGGATAAAGAAAGTGTGTGTGGTATGTATGTATATGTGTGTATGTATGTGTGAGTGATATTACTGAAATATTATTTATTTAATTAATGGACTATTCAATTGATGGAATATTATTCAGCCATAAAAAGGGAAGGAAATCCTGCCATTGTGATGACATGGGTTGACCTTGAGGGCATTATACTAAGTGAAATAAGTTAGAGAAAGACAAATACTGTATGATTTCATTTATAGGTGAAATCTTAAAAAAAAATTCATAGAAATAGAAATCAGATTTGCAGTTACCAAAGGCAGGCGGTAAGGGGAGGAGAAATTGGAGGAAGCTGGTCAAAAGGTACAAGCTTTCATTTATAGGATAAATAAGCACGAAGATCATAAAATCCAACATGATGACTATATATAGTTATCACTGCTGTACAATAGACAAAAAAGTTGTTAAGAGAGTAAATCCTAAAAGTTCTCATCACAAGGAACAACAATTGTTTTTCTTCTTTTTGCTTCTTCTCTTTATTATATCTTTATGACATGACAGATATTAATTAAACTTCTTATAATCATTCCAAAATACATATAAATCAAACCATCATGCTATATATACCTTAAATTCATGCACTGATGTGTATCAATTATATCTTACCAAAACTGTGAAAATATGTAAATAATTGAAATAGTGGGTGGGGGCGGGAGACATTTTAATGTTAAAAGAGGAAAAGATCCCTGGATTGTGAGTCAAGAGGCCAAGATCAACTTGGCCACCAACTAGCTATGTGACCTTGAGTAATTTCCTTCACCTCTCTGGTCCTCAGTCTCCTCACAACTAGAGTAACAGGGTTAGGACTGAATACCTCTGAGTTCCCTTTCAGTTATGGCGTCCTAGGATTATGGCATTCAGGCAAGTCAACAAGGGAAGAGACTGGAGGAGACAAGCCTGTCTTTGTCCCTCACTCAATCCAAAGGTACGACTCCACCAGTCTGACTTTACAAATAGTCACCAGGAACAGCAGGCAGGAATGCTAACTGGGAAAGGGTGAGGCGGAAGACCACACCGAGCTCCATGGCACCAAGTTCCATGCCGGAGAGGAGACAGCCAAGCGGTACACAGAGTCAGCTGCCTTCTGGAGGCCACTGGCCATTAGCGTGAGAAGAATGAGACCAGCCACTCTGTCTGCACCAAAGCCACCGAAACGCCTGGAACTCAGGAAGGGATTACTCTACTTGAACAAAACCTGTGATGTTCTTTTCATTGCTTTTCCCCCTACTATCATTACCCAGTCAAGCATTCTTGGCAATGTAAACAGATGATTAACAGGCAGGTTTTGGAAGAAATGGGAGCAGCAGTTGGATCCCAGGAGCTGGTGCATAAGCATGTGCACTTTCTGCTTCCTCCCACCCCCTTCCCTGCTGCCGCAGGGACAGCATATCCACACTGCCATCTCCTCCACAATGGCGGCCCATCCCACTGGATAAAGATTTCTCCTGGAGGTGGGGGAAGGAGTATCATGACGGTGGGAACCTCGTGTAGGCAGCAACAACAAGATGAACCTGGCATGAGAAATCAGACTCAGAACTGAAGCTGGCAAAACATCTGACGGGGGCTGGCAGCCAGAGACAACACGGGTTGCGTGGAGTTGCAAATGGCTCAGGACGCCAATCAGCAAAAGGGCTTCCTCGTGTTGTCTGGCCTTTTCTCTAAGGCCAACTCATTTCACCCAGTCATAACACAGGTTTTAACAGACGCTCAGAGCCGGGAAATGGGGCTTTTTGTGTCTTATCCTCCAGGTTATAGGAATTTTTATAGAAAGGTGCCTTCCTTTCTGGGCAGTATTTTATGGAGTGTCTTTGATGTGAGTGGCCCAAAAAAGCAAGGGAGGAGGAAATTATCTTTTAAAAAAAAGAAAGAAAGGAAAGAAAAAAGGATGAGGATTCTAAGAATAGAATAAGGAAGGGCCAGACGAGAGGGAAAAGCTTTGCTGTCATCACAGCAGATCAAGAAAACTTCCCTAACGAGAAGCCAATTCCACCAAGAGATTCAACGTAAAGGTTGCGCTCTAATTTACAGATGTTTATTTTCTGGCTTCAGCAAGGACAGTACAGTGTTGGGCTCTCTTATTTTCTCTAGAGTAAAAAAATCTTGCAGTTGGAAGCGCCTAGGGGCTCCAACCCCTATCTAATATATAAATCCCTTCTCCAGTTTATCTCTAGCAAGGGCCAACCCAGTCTCTGCCTCCTCACTTCTGGGAGAGGAAACGTACTATTTGTCCTTTCCGCTTTGGAACTCTTATCACTGGAGGTTCTATTCAGAAACTAGGCTGAAATGTGCTTTCCAGAAATGTCTATGCATTTTCATCATTCCATATAACATAAACCTAATTCTTATACTACCACCAATCTTCAAAATTTTTGAGGATTGTTCCTGTGTTTTTTTCTTTTTGGGTTTAGTAATCATCAGAATCATCCACCAAAAGACCTCCCTGTCCTGATTATTTTCCTCTGGACACATGCCAACTGGTTTTTACCTTTAAATTCTTTACCAAAATTGTCATTCCGTCTATGGTCTGAACATGATAGACAAGGACAGGCATATCATGTCTCTTTCACATACTCTATGTCCATCATTACCATTTCTCAATGAGGCCATATCACACTGTGTGGGCTAGTAAAGTTTGCAACCCAGATCTGACCCTTTTCGCATATATTATTGCTAGGCCAACCATTCTTTCATCCTGCTCTTGTACAATTGGTTGTTTGAACCAAAGTACAGAATTTAACATTTTTCCCTATTAAATATCCTCTGGTTGGAATCATTCAAGCTGTTTGAGACATCTGGCTTCAGATTAAGTCATCCAGATTCACAAACCTTCCAAACATTGTGTCTTCTACTAATCTGATCAGCATGTATGTCATCTTTGTCTAATCAAGTCATTGATAAAAAAGTTGAACAGAACAGGCCAGAGACCAGGACTCTGAAAGGGTGTAAGAGCCTTCTTTCCAGATTAGTATTTATGACACAAACAGTAGTCTATGGTGCTGTTTCATTGTGTTCTGGGCTTTACCATCCAAACCGCTCAGTGTTATCTGGCCTTTGCAAAGTTGCTCGTTCTCCCTGTCACACAGCAAAATTTGCCTTTCCCCAAGCATATCCTACTATCCCTTGCCTCTGGGTGTTCACTTCACCTCCTCTGCCTAGGGTGCCCTTTGCACGCATATTCACCTGGTGAGCACCTATTTATATTTCAAGCCTCGGCTCCAGCTCTCCTGCAGCCATTCTCTGCTCTGGAAGCAAAATACCTGCAGAAGCAGGTATTCCCAGAGCATCCTCTTCGGTCCTCTATTACAGTGCCTAGCTCACTTGCACCTGCCTGTCCCTCTCCCAGAAGACTAGGGACAGCAAATCAGTGGTGCACCTGCCATGATCCCTTCTCCCACCCTCATGAAAATTGTGCTAATCAATCACTAAGTCCAGATGAAGCCTCAGAATTCTTCCCAACATAACCCTCCAGACAGCCACTACCAATTAATTGATTGGATCTGACACTCAAATTGAAACCCTATATTATTTTTGAATTTCCTTAAGGGTAGAGACCATACCTCATTCATGTTTGTATTGGTAGGCCTAGCAAAATATCTGGCATAAAATTAACTCAGTAACTGTTGAATAGAAT
Source organism: Martes martes (assembly GCF_963455335.1). Lineage (NCBI taxonomy): Eukaryota > Metazoa > Chordata > Mammalia > Carnivora > Mustelidae > Martes > Martes martes. The sequence continues at coordinate 139,916,498 of NC_137891.1, forward strand.
GACTTTGTTTAGCAGAAGCCTAGCATTCAGAAAATGAATTCTCCCATGTACATATAAGATCCCCATGAACAAAATAATTCCGGGAATGGCAAGAGCTGGCCACTTGCACTAACTATGATTCACATTAGAGAATAATAACTGACCAGTGCTTAAAAACATTCTCCACCAGATTCTGAACTGATCTCCCTGAGAAGGCTGGCTTGGTTGGTCTTGGTATTCAGAGCCTGCACTTGATACACATACATGGCAGTCCTTAGAAGCCTGCAACCAATCTGACTGCCTTTTCAGCTTTATGTATCCTAAATATCCATTAGTTGATAGTGATTTTAGGAGGTCTGAATGCCAGGGTTGAAAATGGGCCTGCCAAAGTTTTATCTACAAGAAATACGTATTATAAAGATTGTTCCCCCATGGAACTCGTAAGAACCAGCCACTTGAACCAAAGAGAAGAATTCCTAAAGAGACTCATTTATTACCACATGTCAGTGTTGTTAAAGATAGCCTCTGGGATGAGTCAAGGGGCAGCTGTACTTATGCAAAGGTCAAAATAGGGCCATCACCACCACTGACCCAATCATTAAGTAATCAGCCCTTCTTTGTATATCCCTGTCTATGGAAAGGATAGTCCAAATCTTAATCTAATCTCTAATATTACTTTGACAGAACCACAATGTACGCAAAACAGAATTGTCAATGAGGAGGGTAAGAAAGTTAAGATAGAGCAAAGTCCCCCCTGCTTTTCATAAATAACTTTCAGAGGCCTCTTTAGAATCCCTACTACTATATTCAAACCTCATCTGGGGCTTTGTTAATTATAAGTGGTTAGCAGCATTTGGCTAGAGCTAGGCAATCAAAAACTGTTTAATGGATGGACTGACGGATGAGTGGATGAGTGGATGGGTGGGTGGATGGTTGGAAGAAAGGAAGGATGGGTGGCCTGCAACTCTGTCACTGGAATAACTGGAAAACCAGACATCCTACCTCTTAATTCAACTTCCTAGAAACCAAGAAGACCCTGGTATAATTAAGAAGAGAGCCAACACCTCAAACAAAGCGCAAAGAAGTTCATAAGTAAACTTATTAGGCTCAACTTCTTTTATAGGGAGAGTATCACTTAAAGAAACAATTTAAAAGATTATCAAGGAATACTGGGATTCAGCCACCAAAGCTAATTATGATTAGCAGTTTGGACAGACACACATATGGCATGACTTCCACAGTGATACTGTAGAACCACATAGTGCGGTCCTCTTTGCTTTCAGAGCTGGGAAACTATTACCCCATAAGCTTCTCAAAATATTATCACTTGCTTCAAGCTAGAAAAGACCCCATGAGTAGAATAACTTGGCTATTGGAAGTTTCTACATTTTGTTCTGAGTAAGAGGTTCTAATCTTTTGGTGCTTATCAATTCCTTGGCATAACGTAATCAGCAATACTACTACTAATAGCCAATATTTATTAAGCTCTTACTTTGAACCAGGTACTGTTCTCAGCATCACATTCAGCTTCTAGAAGAAGCTTCTCATCATTTCTATCACCACCCACATTTCTCAGATGAAGAAATAGACATCAGGATGTTAGATAATTTCCTATGTTGTCCAACTGAGACATGGGAGACCCTGAATTCATAGCCAGCAACCTGTCTTCCTCAGGACCAGAGTGCGCTATGAAAGAAATGTGATCCACGCCATCTTCATCAAGGGAAAAAATCATCCGTGATGATTTTTTTTTATCAATTTTTGAAAGAATTCTATTTCACCGTTTTTCTCAACAAAGGAGGTAACTCTATGTCGATCTCATGTGCTAGTTCTTCTTCCTCCCATCAACTTCTAACATTTCCCCAGGTCTGCTCTGCGGGAAGCTCTGGAATAATGCTTTCCATGGTCAAGTAGGTTTGAAAAATGGTGGACCAAACCGCTAATCACTTCTTTGCTGTAAAACTTCTCAAGGTCTTTATTTGCGTTTGTACGCAACACATCTTCAGCACAAGGCCAGGATATCTTACAGAGCGTTCTGTAAATGTATCTGACTAGAGAACCCTTATTTCCCATAGAATACATTGATGTCCCACAGAATACACACAAGAAACACTGCCTCATGGGGAGGTGGTCCCCAAGTCCCTTGTGACCTTGGCCCTTGACTATAGATTATCTTCCTAGCTGTCTGTAATTCTCCCTAAACTATACACACACTTAACTTTCCATCTCATCTGGCCTTTCCCCTTCCCATAAACCCTGGCCCTTTGGCAAAACCACAACAGAAGACATCATCCACGATGGGAGCAGGAGTTGGGTTTTTTCTTTTTCTTTTGTTTTCCTTTATAGATTCATCATCTAATTTTCAGGGCACATTTGTTGCCAGGAAATAGTTATCCTCCAAATGAGCTTCCTTTCACCAGATAGTAAGAACTTGGTTAACTGTATGTGTTTCCTTCCCTACTATCAAGAGGAAATTGAAAAAAATAAACATTGTGTGATAGGAAGGAAGGAAGGAAAAAGAGTAGGGGGAGGGAGGAAGTGAGGAGGAAGGAAGGAAGGAAGGAATGGAGGGAAGAAGAGAAGAAGGAGGGAAAGAGGGAGGGAGGAAGGAAAGAAAGGAAGGAAGGAAGGACGGAAGCAAGCAAGCAAACTAGCTAGCTTTGCTCAAAGCTTATGCTCCTACTCAACCTTAAGACTCATTCCAAATTCCTATGACTTCTATTTTTCCCTCTGATGGTTTATTTCCTTTAAAATAAAATTGTCCATTCAATATAAGTTTTAATATTGTAGATTATCAATCCCTTTAGAGAAGGAATGAATGAATGAAGAAATGAAGCTATTCAAATGCACATTGAGGAGGTGTACAGCGGTGAAGAAACAGACTATGGTCTCCACCCACAAGGAGTTTACAGTCTTGTGGGAGAGACTGACAGATAAACACATGATGATACAATACTAACCAACGTTTGGTGGGGCTCATAAAGACAGAGAGAGAGTGGGGTGACTGAGAATACTCACCATGGGATGGGGGGTGGAGGAAACCCCATCTGAAGATGAGGTGTTCTGGCGAGGGGAAGGGTGAAACAGGCTAGTTCTGACAGCAAAGCAGGCAAAAGCCAGACCCACAGGGTCCTGTAAGCCAAGTCACGGTAAGGGTTTCAGTCCTTAGCCTAGGGGCAAGTGACACCCATTAAAGAGTTCTAAACAGAGAAGGCTCATGATCAGATTTCTGTTTTTGAAAAAAAAATCATTCCAGTTACAGTGTGGCGAACAGATTAGAAGGAGCAGAGAAAATGTACAGAGACTGTCATGAGGCTTCTACAAGTTTCATGGCTTGAAACTGTTAAGTAAATAACAACTAGGTTTATTTTCAATCAGTTTCTCATTGCCAAGGAATGCTAACAGTGTTTTCAAAGCCAAAAGGAAATGCGGGAACATAAGAAGCTTGAGAATGCTAAGGTATGTATGGAAATCAAGCATTCCCAAGCATGCCACAGGAATCCTATAAAGATAAAATCCTGTAAAGATCCATTCCTCTCCCTGGTTCCCTACAGGTGAACCCTGTTACATTTTCCATGTTAGCAGGGAAAGGCAGCGAGGGCATTCACACCATCAGCCCACCCTCTTCCTGGCTGTGTACCAATGCATGGTAAGGAAGCAGAGGCAAAGGAGAAAAAAGATGGCATGAAATCTAGCGAAATGCCAGAGAGGTCCTTGGAGGCAAAGGGCTCGGGAAGCACTCTGTACCTCAGGAGGGAAGCCTTTGTGGTGAGAACTGAGGCTCACGGGTAAGAAAGGCTTTACACTCACCCAAAAGCCACACCCAAAAACAGCCATTCGGCGTCTCAACAAGAAAAGTCTTTGCCATACGTGACAGGTTCTTACTAAATTCATCATAAAGTCTAGAAACGGTGACCGCACATATCAAAGTCTCCCAGTCTCATCTTTTAATGCTTCCTGGCCCCAAAAAACATCTAATAAATTGTTTCCGCTGAATATAGCCACTAAACTTTCCTCTTTATACCAGAAGACTAAATCTTCGTTAAAAATCAATATCCCACCCATCTTCTCTAGCAATAGTAAAGAAAAATATAGAGGTCTCCTCTGGCCTGCAGTAAAAAGAAATGCTATTGCTCAGTCTCTAACCACGCAATATCAGGAATTTCTGCGGTCTTCGCATGCTCCCAACCCACCTTTCCACAAATGGCTCCTCACCCTACTCCCCCCAAGGCCAGTCCTCTTGGAGTAACTTCACAAATAAAGGAAGAATAAAATTTACAATTCACCGTATCTTTAACTCTTTCCACAGGCCCAATTCTACTCTCCTATCTTAAACCATCACTTAATCATGACAATAAATCAGGCAGTGTGCATTGTTAGCCCCATCCTAGAGATGAGAAAACTGAGACTTTGATTAGGCCATTTGCCCTGGCAGAACCAGATTTGAATCCAGATCGATCTGGTTCCAGAGGCCAAATTTTTAACCACTATGGCCTTCCACCCAGAGGAACGTAACTCCCTTCCCAGAGGAATTTTTCTTTCAACGTTGGGCAAACCTATGAACTCTTTGGGTTTTGGTGGCTGAATTAGAACAGAACTGGAAGCCAGTGCTCTTTTCCACTACTACATCAAGCACCCAATGGAAAACGATCTCGCCTCACTAGAAAATCGAAAGTGGACATCTGAACTAGAGAAGTCAGCACTAATCCCTGCATGCTCTCATTTCCTAAAGAAAA